>NW_027125261.1:0-323000 GCF_033026475.1 Channa argus | reverse complement strand
TCAGATCCTTCTGCCCATTACTCAGGCCTACTGCCTGAAGACCCACCCAAACTGATGACGGTACCCCCAACACCGGAGACGGGTTTACCTTCCCTCTAACCATCCTGTACAGGACCCTTTGCTGCTTCCATATGCCATTTTCCAGGGCCTTAGGGTGAGCCCTCAGCCACTTGGCAACCCAGGCATAGTGCCACGGTAGCTGCTCTGACCTCGGACTTACATTGGACCAGTTCAGTATCCCTCTGGCAACGTGTAAAAAGAAATATTTCATACCTAAACTAGCCGGATGCCCCACCTCTGAAGCCATGTCCTGAAAGCAGAGACGCCACAAAAATGGTGTCAAGTTTCAGGGGGAGGTCCAGCACATCCCTGCCACCGTCAGCCAAGCCCGACATCATGCGGCCACGTGCCACCCACTCATACCTCCCTCCCCATAGGAAATCGAAAATTGTTCTCGCCAGGGGCCGTCTGATGGCGACCGGCAGAAGGAAAACATAGTGGAGAGCATGTCCGCCTTGAGCACAAGCACTTTACCCAGAAGTGTCAGCTTCCTGGCATTCCACAATGCTCATCTGGACTTCACTCGCTGAAAACGCCCCTCCCAGTTGACGGTAGCACTATTCATTGGTTGGAATTGTACACCTAAGATCTTTATTGGCCCTTGACACACCGATAGTCCACCCGGAGCAACATCAAGCCCCTTCCAACTCCCTTCACTGTACATTTGCCAATGTTGAGCCTAGCTCCTGAGACCCTTCAAAAATCCTCAAAACCTCCAAAGCTCTCACCACACACTCGTCACTGTCCAGCAACAATGTTGTGTCATCAGTGTACTGTGAAAGTTTCACCCGTAGGTCCCCTCCCCCTGGAACCAGGGTCACCCTCACACTGGCGTCTGCTCTGATGGCCTCTGCAGGGGAATGCAGGGGGGTGCTGTAGCCTTTCAACACCTTCAGCATCTGGGTGCAGCAGAACCGGGAACATCTGGGTGCAGCAGAACCTGGAACTGTCGACAACCGGTCCAGAAACCTAGTGGGTCCCGCACATATCGTGCAGCAGAAACCACATCAGAAAAGCGACCGAAAAATTCCTTTAATGCCAAGTCTGTCATAAAAGGGTTGAACATATGGACAGAAATTATCCTAAAGTTTGTTATGTCCATATTTACCACCTCACACAAATTCAACGGGTGCTTGTTTGCCAATCTAGCACACCTTGCAGTGACAGCCTGATGAGTCTCAGCTGAAACAAATTAAACATCATACCCGGTTGCCTGCTGATGCCACTGAATACAAAAAACGTCCTCCACCGTCAGATTCAACTGGCCCTTGATGATTCTGGTGCAAAACAAATCCCTTGGCATCACTTCCCTGTCGCTGCTCCTCCACTGGAACCTCAAAGTCCTGCGCAGTCCCACCCGAGGAATTGTCCGGCCCTGGTTGGCAAACGCCATGTTAGAAAAAGAAGAAAAAACACAGCGCGCGCTTCTCAATTGTACAAGTGACAAGAACAGATTTTTTTTTTTTTTTTTTTATTAGAAAAAATCAACAGTACAGTAACCATTATACTCCCAACACATGACTTGGCACTGTGTCCCCATTCGCATCCCCGCACCCCTGAAGTGAAACTGCCCATATGTCATGAAAGAAAAACAAACGACTCCAAAACAGAAAAACACAAGCAAAAGAAAGACACAATAAGAAAAACTGAAACATAACCTGTACCAGTACACCATTATCTTTTATAGCAACCCAAAACCACCTTTCCACTTTTCTTTTGCAGCGTGATACCCCAACTTGTCCACATCCAACTTCATCCTTTCTGTCACCTCCCATTCGACCCCCTTAGCCACCCTCTCTGTAGTCCACTCCACTCCACTCCATTCCGTACGAGCTCCTGTCTTGCCAGCCATAGCCCCCTTTTGTATAGGCTCAGGAGCAACCACAAAATCCCCCACCCACTCCTAATGTGGGCTCCTACAAAACCCCTCTCCACCACCTGCCATGACAGTGTAAGATCAGGCTTTGCCCTCCCCACCACCTTTTTTGCCTTAGCCCAGAGCTGTCTGGCAAAACTGCACTCCCACATAACTTGGTACGCTGTCTCCCCAGCACCACACGATGGTCTCGGGCACAGAGGAGACCGGCCCAGACCGTGCCTGTGTATCTTGTCTCGCACCGGTAGCGTTCTGTGCAAGAAGGCCCAGTTCAGATCCTTCAGCCCATTACTTTGGCCTACTGCCTGAACACCCACCGTAACTGATGACGGTACCCCCAACAACGGAGACGGGTTTACCTTCCCTCTAACCACCCTGTACAGGACCCTTTGCTGCTTCCATATGCCATCTTCCAGGGCCTTAGGGTGAGCCCTCAGCCACTTGGCAACCAACGCATAGTGCCACGGTAGCTGCTCTGACCTCGGACCTACATTGGACCAGTTTAGTATCCCTCTGGCAGCGTATAAAAAGAAATATTTCATACCTATACTAGCCGGATGCCCCACCTCTGAAGCCATGTCCTGAAGCAGAGACGCCACAAAAATGGTGTCAAGTTTCAGGGGGAGGTCCGGCACATCCCTGCCACCCTCAACCAAGCCCGACATCATGCGGCCAAGTGCCACCCACTCATACCTCCCTCCCCATAAGAAATCGAAAATTGTTCTCGCCAGGGGCCGTCTGATGGCGACCGGCAGAGAGAAAACATATGCCAGGTGGAGCACAGAGGAGAGCATGTCCGCCTTGAGCACAAGCACTTTACCCAGAAGTGTCAGCTTCCTGGCCTTCCACAATGCTAATCTGGACTTCACTCGCTGAGAACGCCCCTCCCAGTTGAAGGTAGCACTATTCATTGGTTTGAATTGTACACCTAAGATCTTTATTGGCCCTTGACACGCTGATAGTCCACCCGGAGCAACATCACGACCCTTCCACCTCCCTTCACTGTACATTTGCCAATGTTGTGCCAAGCTCCTGAGACCCTTCCAAAATCCTCAAAAAGCTCCAAAGCTCTCACCACACACTCGTCACTGTCCAGCAACAATGTTGTGTCATCAGCGTACTGTGAAAGTTTCACCCGTAGGTCCCCTCCCTCTGGAACCAGGGTCACCCTCACACTGGCGTCTGCTCTGATGACCTCTGCAGAGGAATGCAGGGGGGGTGCCTAAGCCCTTCAACACCTTCAGCATCTGGGTGCAGCAGAACCGGGAACATCTGGATGCAGCAGAACCTGGAACTGTCGACAACCGGTCCAGAAACCTTGTGGGTCCCGCACATATCGTGCAGCAGAAACCACATCAGAAAAGCGACCGAAAAATTCCTTTGATGCCAAGTCTGTCATAAAAGGGTTGAACATATGGAGACAAATTATCCTAAAGTTAGGTCTGTCCATATTTACCACCTCACACAAATTTAACGGGTGCTTGTTTGCCAATCTAGCACACCTTGCAGTGACAGCCTGATGAGTCTCAGCTGAAACAAATTAAACATCATACCCGGTTGCCTGCTGATGCCACTGAATACAAAAAACGTCCTCCACCGTCAGATTCAACTGGCCCTTGATGATTCTGGTGCAAAACAAATCCCTTGGCATCACTTCCCTGTCGCTGCTCCTCCACTGGAACCTCAAAGTCCTGCGCAGTCCAACCCGAGGAATTGTCCGGCCCTGGTTGGCAAACGCCATGTTAAAAAAAGAAGAAAAAACACAGCGCGCGCTTCTCAATTGTACAAGTGACAAGAACAGATTTTTTATTTATTTATTTTTTTTTTTTATTAGAAAAAATCAACAGTACAGTAACCATTATACTCCCAACACATGACTTGGCACTGTGTCCCCATTCGCATCCCCGCACCCCTGAAGTGAAACTGCCCATATGTCATGAAAGAAAAACAAACGACTCCAAAACAGAAAAACACAAGCAAAAGAAAGACACAATAAGAAAAACTGAAACATAACCTGTACCAGTACACCATTATCTTTTATAGCAACCCAAAACCACCTTTCCACTTTTCTTTTGCAGCGTGATACCCCAACTTGTCCACATCCAACTTCATCCTTTCTGTCACCTCCCATTCGACCCCCTTAGCCACCCTCTCTGTAGTCCACTCCACTCCACTCCATTCCGTACGAGCTCCTGTCTTGCCAGCCATAGCCCCCTTTTGTATAGGCTCAGGAGCAACCACAAAATCCCCCACCCACTCCTAATGTGGGCTCCTACAAAACCCCTCTCCACCACCTGCCATGACAGTGTAAGATCAGGCTTTGCCCTCCCCACCACCTTTTTTGCCTTAGCCCAGAGCTGTCTGGCAAAACTGCACTCCCACATAACTTGGTACGCTGTCTCCCCAGCACCACACGATGGTCTCGGGCACAGAGGAGACCGGCCCAGACCGTGCCTGTGTATCTTGTCTCGCACCGGTAGCGTTCTGTGCAAGAAGGCCCAGTTCAGATCCTTCAGCCCATTACTTTGGCCTACTGCCTGAACACCCACCGTAACTGATGACGGTACCCCCAACAACGGAGACGGGTTTACCTTCCCTCTAACCACCCTGTACAGGACCCTTTGCTGCTTCCATATGCCATCTTCCAGGGCCTTAGGGTGAGCCCTCAGCCACTTGGCAACCAACGCATAGTGCCACGGTAGCTGCTCTGACCTCGGACCTACATTGGACCAGTTTAGTATCCCTCTGGCAGCGTATAAAAAGAAATATTTCATACCTATACTAGCCGGATGCCCCACCTCTGAAGCCATGTCCTGAAGCAGAGACGCCACAAAAATGGTGTCAAGTTTCAGGGGGAGGTCCGGCACATCCCTGCCACCCTCAACCAAGCCCGACATCATGCGGCCAAGTGCCACCCACTCATACCTCCCTCCCCATAAGAAATCGAAAATTGTTCTCGCCAGGGGCCGTCTGATGGCGACCGGCAGAGAGAAAACATATGCCAGGTGGAGCACAGAGGAGAGCATGTCCGCCTTGAGCACAAGCACTTTACCCAGAAGTGTCAGCTTCCTGGCCTTCCACAATGCTAATCTGGACTTCACTCGCTGAGAACGCCCCTCCCAGTTGAAGGTAGCACTATTCATTGGTTTGAATTGTACACCTAAGATCTTTATTGGCCTTTGACACGCTGATAGTCCACCCGGAGCAACATCACGACCCTTCCACCTCCCTTCACTGTACATTTGCCAATGTTGTGCCAAGCTCCTGAGACCCTTCCAAAATCCTCAAAAAGCTCCAAAGCTCTCACCACACACTCGTCACTGTCCAGCAACAATGTTGTGTCATCAGCGTACTGTGAAAGTTTCACCCGTAGGTCCCCTCCCTCTGGAACCAGGGTCACCCTCACACTGGCGTCTGCTCTGATGACCTCTGCAGAGGAATGCAGGGGGGGTGCCTAAGCCCTTCAACACCTTCAGCATCTGGGTGCAGCAGAACCGGGAACATCTGGATGCAGCAGAACCTGGAACTGTCGACAACCGGTCCAGAAACCTTGTGGGTCCCGCACATATCGTGCAGCAGAAACCACATCAGAAAAGCGACCGAAAAATTCCTTTGATGCCAAGTCTGTCATAAAAGGGTTGAACATATGGAGACAAATTATCCTAAAGTTAGGTCTGTCCATATTTACCACCTCACACAAATTTAACGGGTGCTTGTTTGCCAATCTAGCACACCTTGCAGTGACAGCCTGATGAGTCTCAGCTGAAACAAATTAAACATCATACCCGGTTGCCTGCTGATGCCACTGAATACAAAAAACGTCCTCCACCGTCAGATTCAACTGGCCCTTGATGATTCTGGTGCAAAACAAATCCCTTGGCATCACTTCCCTGTCGCTGCTCCTCCACTGGAACCTCAAAGTCCTGCGCAGTCCCACCCGAGGAATTGTCCGGCCCTGGTTGGCAAACGCCATGTTAGAAAAAGAAGAAAAAACACAGCGCGCGCTTCTCAATTGTACAAGTGACAAGAACAGATTTTTTTTTTTTTTTTAATATTTTATTAGAAAAAATCAACAGTACAGTAACCATTATACTCCCAACACATGACTTGGCACTGTGTCCCCATTCGCATCCCCGCACCCCTGAAGTGAAACTGCCCATATGTCATGAAAGAAAAACAAACGACTCCAAAACAGAAAAACACAAGCAAAAGAAAGACACAATAAGAAAAACTGAAACATAACCTGTACAAGTAAACCATTATCTTTTATAGCAACCCAAAACCACCTTTCCACTTTTCTTTTGCAGCGTGATACCCCAACTTGTCCACATCCAACTTCATCCTTTCTGTCACCTCCCATTCGACCCCCTTAGCCACCCTCTCTGTAGTCCACTCCACTCCACTCCATTCCGTACGAGCTCCTGTCTTGCCAGCCATAGCCCCCTTTAGTATAGGCTCAGGAGCAACCACAAAATCCCCCACCCACTCCTAATGTGGGCTCCTACAAAACCCCTCTCCACCACCTGCCATGTCAGTGTAAGATCAGGCTTTGCCCTCCCCACCACCTTTTTTGTCTTAGCCCAGAACTGTCTGGCAAAACTACACTCCCACATAACATGGTACGCTGTCTCCCCAGCACCACACGATGGTCTCGGGCACAGAGGAGACCGGCCCAGACCGTGCCTGTGTATCTTGCCTCGCACCGGTAGCGTTCTGTGCAAGCAGGCCCAGTTCAGATCCTTCTGCCCATTACTCAGGCCTACTGCCTGAAGACCCACCCAAACTGATGACGGTACCCCCAACACCGGCGACGGGTTTACCTTCCCTCTAACCACCCTGTACAGGACCCTTTGCTGCTTCCATATGCCATCTTCCAGGGCCTTAGGGTGAGCCCTCAGCCACTTGGCAACCCAGGCATAGTGCCACGGTAGCTGCTCTGACCTCGGACTTACATTGGACCAGTTCAGTATCCCTCTGGCAACGTGTAAAAAGAAATATTTCATACCTAAACTAGCCGGATGCCCCACCTCTGAAGCCATGTCCTGAAGCAGAGACGCCACAAAAATGGTGTCAAGTTTCAGGGGGAGGTCCAGCACATCCCTGCCACCGTCAGCCAAGCCCGACATCATGCGGCCACGTGCCACCCACTCATACCTCCCTCCCCATAGGAAATCGAAAATTGTTCTCGCCAGGGGCCGTCTGATGGCGACCGGCAGAGGGAAAACATAGTGGAGAGCATGTCCGCCTTGAGCACAAGCACTTTACCCAGAAGTGTCAGCTTCCTGGCATTCCACAATGCTAATCTGGACTTCACTCGCTGAAAACGCCCCTCCCAGTTGACGGTAGCACTATTCATTGGTTGGAATTGTACACCTAAGATCTTTATTGGCCCTTGACACACCGATAGTCCACCCGGAGCAACATCAAGCCCCTTCCAACTCCCTTCACTGTACATTTGCCAATGTTGAGCCTAGCTCCTGAGACCCTTCAAAAATCCTCAAAACCTCCAAAGCTCTCACCACACACTCGTCACTGTCCAGCAACAATGTTGTGTCATCAGTGTACTGTGAAAGTTTCACCCGTAGGTCCCCTCCCCCTGGAACCAGGGTCACCCTCACACTGGCGTCTGCTCTGATGGCCTCTGCAGGGGAATGCAGGGGGGTGCTGTAGCCTTTCAACACCTTCAGCATCTGGGTGCAGCAGAACCGGGAACATCTGGGTGCAGCAGAACCTGGAACTGTCGACAACCGGTCCAGAAACCTAGTGGGTCCCGCACATATCGTGCAGCAGAAACCACATCAGAAAAGCGACCGAAAAATTCCTTTAATGCCAAGTCTGTCATAAAAGGGTTGAACATATGGACAGAAATTATCCTAAAGTTAGGTCTGTCCATATTTACCACCTCACACAAATTCAACGGGTGCTTGTTTGCCAATCTAGCACACCTTGCAGTGACAGCCTGATGAGTCTCAGCTGAAACAAATGAAACATCATACCCGGTTGCCTGCTGATGCCACTGAATACAAAAAACGTCCTCCACCGTCAGATTCAACTGGCCCTTGATGATTCTGGTGCAAAACAAATCCCTTGGCATCACTTCCCTGTCGCTGCTCCTCCACTGGAACCTCAAAGTCCTGCGCAGTCCCACCCGAGGAATTGTCCGGCCCTGGTTGGCAAACGCCATGTTAGAAAAAGAAGAAAAAACACAGCGCGCGCTTCTCAATTGTACAAGTGACAAGAACAGATTTTTTTTTTTTTTTTTTTATTAGAAAAAATCAACAGTACAGTAACCATTATACTCCCAACACATGACTTGGCACTGTGTCCCCATTCGCATCCCCGCACCCCTGAAGTGAAACTGCCCATATGTCATGAAAGAAAAACAAACGACTCCAAAACAGAAAAACACAAGCAAAAGAAAGACACAATAAGAAAAACTGAAACATAACCTGTACCAGTGCACCATTATCTTTTATAGCAACCCAAAACCACCTTTCCACTTTTCTTTTGCAGCGTGATACCCCAACTTGTCCACATCCAACTTCATCCTTTCTGTCACCTCCCATTCGACCCCCTTAGCCACCCTCTCTGTAGTCCACTCCACTCCACTCCATTCCGTACGAGCTCCTGTCTTGCCAGCCATAGCCCCCTTTTGTATAGGCTCAGGAGCAACCACAAAATCCCCCACCCACTCCTAATGTGGGCTCCTACAAAACCCCTCTCCACCACCTGCCATGACAGTGTAAGATCAGGCTTTGCCCTCCCCACCACCTTTTTTGCCTTAGCCCAGAGCTGTCTGGCAAAACTGCACTCCCACATAACTTGGTACGCTGTCTCCCCAGCACCACACGATGGTCTCGGGCACAGAGGAGACCGGCCCAGACCGTGCCTGTGTATCTTGTCTCGCACCGGTAGCGTTCTGTGCAAGAAGGCCCAGTTCAGATCCTTCAGCCCATTACTTTGGCCTACTGCCTGAACACCCACCGTAACTGATGACGGTACCCCCAACAACGGAGACGGGTTTACCTTCCCTCTAACCACCCTGTACAGGACCCTTTGCTGCTTCCATATGCCATCTTCCAGGGCCTTAGGGTGAGCCCTCAGCCACTTGGCAACCAACGCATAGTGCCACGGTAGCTGCTCTGACCTCGGACCTACATTGGACCAGTTTAGTATCCCTCTGGCAGCGTATAAAAAGAAATATTTCATACCTATACTAGCCGGATGCCCCACCTCTGAAGCCATGTCCTGAAGCAGAGACGCCACAAAAATGGTGTCAAGTTTCAGGGGGAGGTCCGGCACATGCCTGCCACCCTCAGCCAAGCCCGACATCATGCGGCCAAGTGCCACCCACTCATACCTCCCTCCCCATAGGAAATCGAAAATTGTTCTCGCCAGGGGCCGTCTGATGGCAACCGGCAGAGGGAAAAAATAGAGGAGAGCATGTACGCCTTGAGCACAAGCACTTTACCCAGAAGTGTCAGCTTCCTGGCCTTCCACAATGCTAATCTGGACTTCACTCGCTGAAAACGCCCCTCCCAGTTGACGGTAGCACTATTCATTGGTTGGAATTGTACACCTAAGATCTTTATTGGCCCTTGACACGCTGATAGTCCACCCGGAGCAACATCACGCCCCTTCCACCTCCCTTCACTGTACATTTGCCAATGTTGAGCCTAGCTCCTGAGACCCTTCAAAAATCCTCAAAACCTCCAAAGCTCTCACCACACACTCGTCACTGTCCAGCAACAATGTTGTGTCATCAGTGTACTGTGAAAGTTTCACCCGTAGGTCCCCTCCCCCTGGAACCAGGGTCACCCTCACACTGGCGTCTGCTCTGATGGCCTCTGCAGGGGAATGCAGGGGGGTGCTGAAGCCCTTCAACACCTTCAGCATCTGGGTGCAGCAGAACCGGGAACATCTGGGTGGAGCAGAACCTGGAACTGTCGACAACCAGTCCAGAAACCTAGTGGGTCCCGCACATATCGTGCAGCAGAAACCACATCAGAAAAGCGACCGAAAAATTCCTTTAATGCCAAGTCTGTCATAAAAGGGTTGAACATATGGACAGAAATTATCCTAAAGTTAGGTCTGTCCATATTTACCACCTCACACAAATTCAACGGGTGATTGTTTGCCAATCTAGCACACCTTGCAGTGACAGCCTGATGAGTCTCAGCTGAAACAAATGAAACATCATACCCGGTTGCCTGCTGATGCCACTGAATACAAAAAACGTCCTCCACCGTCAGATTCAACTGGCCCTTGATGATTCTGGTGCAAAACAAATCCCTTGGCATCACTTCCCTTTCGCTGCTCCTCCACTGGAACCTCAAAGTCCTGCGCAGTCCAACCCGAGGAATTGTCCGGCCCTGGTTGGCAAACGCCATGTTAAAAAAAGAAGAAAAAACACAGCGCGCGCTTCTCAATTGTACAAGTGACAAGAACAGATTTTTTATTTTTTTATTTTTTTATTTTTTATTAGAAAAAATCAACAGTACAGTAACCATTATACTCCCAACACATGACTTGGCACTGTGTCCCCATTCGCATCCCCGCACCCCTGAAGTGAAACTGCCCATATGTCATGAAAGAAAAACAAACGACTCCAAAACAGAAAAACACAAGCAAAAGAAAGACACAATAAGAAAAACTGAAACATAACCTGTACCAGTGCACCATTATCTTTTATAGCAACCCAAAACCACCTTTCCACTTTTCTTTTGCAGCGTGATACCCCAACTTGACCACATCCAACTTCATCCTTTCTGTCACCTCCCATTCGACCCCCTTAGCCACCCTCTCTGTAGTCCACTCCACTCCACTCCATTCCGTACGAGCTCCTGTCTTGCCAGCCATAGCCCCCTTTTGTATAGGCTCAGGAGCAACCACAAAATCCCCCACCCACTCCTAATGTGGGCTCCTACAAAACCCCTCTCCACCACCTGCCATGTCAGTGTAAGATCAGGCTTTGCCCTCCCCACCACCTTTTTTGCCTTAGCCCAGAGCTGTCTGGCAAAACTGCACTCCCACATAACATGGTACGCTGTCTCCCCAGCACCACACGATGGTCTCGGGCACAGAGGAGACCGGCCCAGACCGTGATTGTGTATCTTGTCTCGCACCGGTAGCGTTTTGTGCAAGAAGGCCCAGTTCAGATCCTTCAGCCCATTACTTTGGCCTACTGCCTGAACACCCACCGTAACTGATGACGGTACCCCCAACAACGGAGACGGGTTTACCTTCCCTCTAACCACCCTGTACAGGACCCTTTGCTGCTTCCATATGCCATCTTCCAGGGCCTTAGGGTGAGCCCTCAGCCACTTGGCAACCAACGCATAGTGCCACGGTAGCTGCTCTGACCTCGGACCTACATTGGACCAGTTTAGTATCCCTCTGGCAGCGTATAAAAAGAAATATTTCATACCTATACTAGCCGGATGCCCCACCTCTGAAGCCATGTCCTGAAGCAGAGACGCCACAAAAATGGTGTCAAGTTTCAGGGGGAGGTCCGGCACATGCCTGCCACCCTCAGCCAAGCCCGACATCATGCGGCCAAGTGCCACCCACTCATACCTCCCTCCCCATAGGAAATCGAAAATTGTTCTCGCCAGGGGCCGTCTGATGGCAACCGGCAGAGGGAAAAAATAGAGGAGAGCATGTACGCCTTGAGCACAAGCACTTTACCCAGAAGTGTCAGCTTCCTGGCCTTCCACAATGCTAATCTGGACTTCACTCGCTGAAAACGCCCCTCCCAGTTGACGGTAGCACTATTCATTGGTTGGAATTGTACACCTAAGATCTTTATTGGCCCTTGACACGCTGATAGTCCACCCGGAGCAACATCACGCCCCTTCCACCTCCCTTCACTGTACATTTGCCAATGTTGAGCCTAGCTCCTGAGACCCTTCAAAAATCCTCAAAACCTCCAAAGCTCTCACCACACACTCGTCACTGTCCAGCAACAATGTTGTGTCATCAGTGTACTGTGAAAGTTTCACCCGTAGGTCCCCTCCCCCTGGAACCAGGGTCACCCTCACACTGGCGTCTGCTCTGATGGCCTCTGCAGGGGAATGCAGGGGGGTGCTGAAGCCCTTCAACACCTTCAGCATCTGGGTGCAGCAGAACCGGGAACATCTGGGTGGAGCAGAACCTGGAACTGTCGACAACCAGTCCAGAAACCTAGTGGGTCCCGCACATATCGTGCAGCAGAAACCACATCAGAAAAGCGACCGAAAAATTCCTTTAATGCCAAGTCTGTCATAAAAGGGTTGAACATATGGACAGAAATTATCCTAAAGTTAGGTCTGTCCATATTTACCACCTCACACAAATTCAACGGGTGATTGTTTGCCAATCTAGCACACCTTGCAGTGACAGCCTGATGAGTCTCAGCTGAAACAAATGAAACATCATACCCGGTTGCCTGCTGATGCCACTGAATACAAAAAACGTCCTCCACCGTCAGATTCAACTGGCCCTTGATGATTCTGGTGCAAAACAAATCCCTTGGCATCACTTCCCTTTCGCTGCTCCTCCACTGGAACCTCAAAGTCCTGCGCAGTCCAACCCGAGGAATTGTCCGGCCCTGGTTGGCAAACGCCATGTTAAAAAAAGAAGAAAAAACACAGCGCGCGCTTCTCAATTGTACAAGTGACAAGAACAGATTTTTTATTTTTTTATTTTTTTATTTTTTATTAGAAAAAATCAACAGTACAGTAACCATTATACTCCCAACACATGACTTGGCACTGTGTCCCCATTCGCATCCCCGCACCCCTGAAGTGAAACTGCCCATATGTCATGAAAGAAAAACAAACGACTCCAAAACAGAAAAACACAAGCAAAAGAAAGACACAATAAGAAAAACTGAAACATAACCTGTACCAGTGCACCATTATCTTTTATAGCAACCCAAAACCACCTTTCCACTTTTCTTTTGCAGCGTGATACCCCAACTTGACCACATCCAACTTCATCCTTTCTGTCACCTCCCATTCGACCCCCTTAGCCACCCTCTCTGTAGTCCACTCCACTCCACTCCATTCCGTACGAGCTCCTGTCTTGCCAGCCATAGCCCCCTTTTGTATAGGCTCAGGAGCAACCACAAAATCCCCCACCCACTCCTAATGTGGGCTCCTACAAAACCCCTCTCCACCACCTGCCATGTCAGTGTAAGATCAGGCTTTGCCCTCCCCACCACCTTTTTTGCCTTAGCCCAGAGCTGTCTGGCAAAACTGCACTCCCACATAACATGGTACGCTGTCTCCCCAGCACCACACGATGGTCTCGGGCACAGAGGAGACCGGCCCAGACCGTGATTGTGTATCTTGTCTCGCACCGGTAGCGTTTTGTGCAAGAAGGCCCAGTTCAGATCCTTCAGCCCATTACTTTGGCCTACTGCCTGAACACCCACCGTAACTGATGACGGTACCCCCAACAACGGAGACGGGTTTACCTTCCCTCTAACCACCCTGTACAGGACCCTTTGCTGCTTCCATATGCCATCTTCCAGGGCCTTAGGGTGAGCCCTCAGCCACTTGGCAACCAACGCATAGTGCCACGGTAGCTGCTCTGACCTCGGACCTACATTGGACCAGTTTAGTATCCCTCTGGCAGCGTATAAAAAGAAATATTTCATACCTATACTAGCCGGATGCCCCACCTCTGAAGCCATGTCCTGAAGCAGAGACGCCACAAAAATGGTGTCAAGTTTCAGGGGGAGGTCCGGCACATCCCTGCCACCCTCAGCCAAGCCCGACATCATGCGGCCAAGTGCCACCCACTCATACCTCCCTCCCCATAGGAAATCGAAAATTGTTCTCGCCAGGGGCCGTCTGATGGCGACCGGCAGAGGGAAAACATAGTGGAGAGCATGTCCGCCTTGAGCACAAGCACTTTACCCAGAAGTGTCAGCTTCCTGGCCTTCCACAATGCTAATCTGGACTTCACTCGCTGAAAACGCCCCTCCCAGTTGAAGGTAGCACTATTCATTGGTTTGAATTGTACACCTAAGATCTTTATTGGCCCTTGACACGCTGATAGTCCACCCAGAGCAACATCACGACCCTTACACCTCCCTTCACTGTACATTTGCCAATGTTGTGCCTAGCTCCTGAGACCCTTCCAAAATCCTCAAAAAGCTCCAAAGCTCTCACCACACACTCGTCACTGTCCAGCAACAATGTTGTGTCATCAGCGTACTGTGAAAGTTTCACTCGTAGGTCCCCTCCCTCTGGAACCAGGGTCACCCTCACACTGGCGTCTGCTCTGATGGCCTCTGCAGAGGAATGCAGGGGGGGTGCCTAAGCCCTTCAACACCTTCAGCATCTGGGTGCAGCAGAACCGGGAACATCTGGATGCAGCAGAACCTGGAACTGTCGACAACCGGTCCAGAAACCTTGTGGGTCCCGCACATATCGTGCAGCAGAAACCACATCAGAAAAGCGACCGAAAAATTCCTTTGATGCCAAGTCTGTCATAAAAGGGTTGAACATATGGAGACAAATTATCCTAAAGTTAGGTCTGTCCATATTTACCACCTCACACAAATTTAACGGGTGCTTGTTTGCCAATCTAGCACACCTTGCAGTGACAGCCTGATGAGTCTCAGCTGAAACAAATTAAACATCATACCCGGTTGCCTGCTGATGCCACTGAATACAAAAAACGTCCTCCACCGTCAGATTCAACTGGCCCTTGATGATTCTGGTGCAAAACAAATCCCTTGGCATCACTTCCCTGTCGCTGCTCCTCCACTGGAACCTCAAAGTCCTGCGCAGTCCCACCCGAGGAATTGTCCGGCCCTGGTTGGCAAACGCCATGTTAGAAAAAGAAGAAAAAACACAGCCCGCGCTTCTCAAATGTACAAGTGTCAAGAACAGATTTTTTTTTTTTTTTTTTTTTATTAGAAAAAATCAACAGTACAGTAACCATTATACTCCCAACACATGACTTGGCACTGTGTCCCCATTCGCATCCCCGCACCCCTGAAGTGAAACTGCCCATATGTCATGAAAGAAAAACAAACGACTCCAAAACAGAAAAACACAAGCAAAAGAAAGACACAATAAGAAAAACTGAAACATAACCTGTACCAGTACACCATTATCTTTTATAGCAACCCAAAACCACCTTTCCACTTTTCTTTTGCAGCGTGATACCCCAACTTGTCCACATCCAACTTCATCCTTTCTGTCACCTCCCATTCGACCCCCTTAGCCACCCTCTCTGTAGTCCACTCCACTCCACTCCATTCCGTACGAGCTCCTGTCTTGCCAGCCATAGCCCCCTTTTGTATAGGCTCAGGAGCAACCACAAAATCCCCCAGCCACTCCTAATGTGGGCTCCTACAAAACCCCTCTCCACCACCTGCCATGACAGTGTAAGATCAGGCTTTGCCCTCCCCACCACCTTTTTTGCCTTAGCCCAGAGCTGTCTGGCAAAACTGCACTCCCACATAACTTGGTACGCTGTCTCCCCAGCACCACACGATGGTCTCGGGCACAGAGGAGACCGGCCCAGACCGTGCCTGTGTATCTTGTCTCGCACCGGTAGCGTTCTGTGCAAGAAGGCCCAGTTCAGATCCTTCAGCCCATTACTTTGGCCTACTGCCTGAACACCCACCGTAACTGATGACGGTACCCCCAACAACGGAGACGGGTTTACCTTCCCTCTAACCACCCTGTACAGGACCCTTTGCTGCTTCCATATGCCATCTTCCAGGGCCTTAGGGTGAGCCCTCAGCCACTTGGCAACCAACGCATAGTGCCACGGTAGCTGCTCTGACCTCGGACCTACATTGGACCAGTTTAGTATCCCTCTGGCAGCGTATAAAAAGAAATATTTCATACCTATACTAGCCGGATGCCCCACCTCTGAAGCCATGTCCTGAAGCAGAGACGCCACAAAAATGGTGTCAAGTTTCAGGGGGAGGTCCGGCACATGCCTGCCACCCTCAGCCAAGCCCGACATCATGCGGCCAAGTGCCACCCACTCATACCTCCCTCCCCATAGGAAATCGAAAATTGTTCTCGCCAGGGGCCGTCTGATGGCAACCGGCAGAGGGAAAAAATAGAGGAGAGCATGTACGCCTTGAGCACAAGCACTTTACCCAGAAGTGTCAGCTTCCTGGCCTTCCACAATGCTAATCTGGACTTCACTCGCTGAAAACGCCCCTCCCAGTTGACGGTAGCACTATTCATTGGTTGGAATTGTACACCTAAGATCTTTATTGGCCCTTGACACGCTGATAGTCCACCCGGAGCAACATCACGCCCCTTCCACCTCCCTTCACTGTACATTTGCCAATGTTGAGCCTAGCTCCTGAGACCCTTCAAAAATCCTCAAAACCTCCAAAGCTCTCACCACACACTCGTCACTGTCCAGCAACAATGTTGTGTCATCAGTGTACTGTGAAAGTTTCACCCGTAGGTCCCCTCCCCCTGGAACCAGGGTCACCCTCACACTGGCGTCTGCTCTGATGGCCTCTGCAGGGGAATGCAGGGGGGTGCTGAAGCCCTTCAACACCTTCAGCATCTGGGTGCAGCAGAACCGGGAACATCTGGGTGGAGCAGAACCTGGAACTGTCGACAACCAGGCCAGAAACCTAGTGGGTCCCGCACATATCGTGCAGCAGAAACCACATCAGAAAAGCGACCGAAAAATTCCTTTAATGCCAAGTCTGTCATAAAAGGGTTGAACATATGGACAGAAATTATCCTAAAGTTAGGTCTGTCCATATTTACCACCTCACACAAATTCAACGGGTGCTTGTTTGCCAATCTAGCACACCTTGCAGTGACAGCCTGATGAGTCTCAGCTGAAACAAATGAAACATCATACCCGGTTGCCTGCTGATACCACTGAATACAAAAAACGTCCTCCACCGTCAGATTCAACTGGCCCTTGATGATTCTGGTGCAAAACAAATCCCTTGGCATCACTTCCCTGTCGCTGCTCCTCCACTGGAACCTCAAAGTCCTGCGCAGTCCCACCCGAGGAATTGTCCGGCCCTGGTTGGCAAACGCCATGTTAGAAAAAGAAGAAAAAACACAGCGCGCGCTTCTCAATTGTACAAGTGACAAGAACAGATTTATTTTTTTTTTTTTATATTTTATTAGAAAAAATCAACAGTACAGTAACCATTATACTCCCAACACATGACTTGGCACTGTGTCCCCATTCGCATCCCCGCACCCCTGAAGTGAAACTGCCCATATGTCATGAAAGAAAAACAAACGACTCCAAAACAGAAAAACACAAGCAAAAGAAAGACACAATAAGAAAAACTGAAACATAACCTGTACCAGTGCACCATTATCTTTTATAGCAACCCAAAACCACCTTTCCACTTTTCTTTTGCAGCGTGATACCCCAACTTGTCCACATCCAACTTCATCCTTTCTGTTACCTCCCATTTGACCCCCTTAGCCACCCTCTCTGTAGTCCACTCCACTCCACTCCATTCTGTACGAGCTCCTGTCTTGCCAGCCATAGCCCCCTTTAGTATAGGCTCAGGAGCAACCACAAAATCCCCCACCCACTCCTAATGTGGGCTCCTACAAAACCCCTCTCCACCACCTGCCATGTCAGTGTAAGATCAGGCTTTGCCCTCCCCACCACCTTTTTTGTCTTAGCCCAGAACTGTCTGGCAAAACTACACTCCCACATAACATGGTACGCTGTCTCCCCAGCACCACACGATGGTCTCGGGCACAGAGGAGACCGGCCCAGACCGTGCCTGTGTATCTTGCCTCGCACCGGTAGCGTTCTGTGCAAGCAGGCCCAGTTCAGATCCTTCTGCCCATTACTCAGGCCTACTGCCTGAAGACCCACCCAAACTGATGACGGTACCCCCAACACCGGAGACGGGTTTACCTTCCCTCTAACCACCCTGTACAGGACCCTTTGTTGCTTCCATATGCCATTTTCCAGGGCCTTAGGGTGAGCCCTCAGCCACTTGGCAACCCAGGCATAGTGCCACGGTAGCTGCTCTGACCTCGGACTTACATTGGACCAGTTCAGTATCCCTCTGGCAACGTGTAAAAAGAAATATTTCATACCTAAACTAGCCGGATGCCCCACCTCTGAAGCCATGTCCTGAAGCAGAGACGCCACAAAAATGGTGTCAAGTTTCAGGGGGAGGTCCGGCACATCCCTGCCACCGTCAGCCAAGCCCGACATCATGCGGCCACGTGCCACCCACTCATACCTCCCTCCCCATAGGAAATCGAAAATTGTTCTCGCCAGGGGCCGTCTGATGGCGACCGGCAGAGGGAAAACATATGCCAGGTGGAGCACAGAGGAGAGCATGTCCGCCTTGAGCACAAGCACTTTACCCAGAAGTGTCAGCTTCCTGGCCTTCCACAATGCTAATCTGGACTTCAATCGCTGAAAACGCCCCTCCCAGTTGACGGTAGCACTATTCATTGGTTGGAATTGTACACCTAAGATCTTTATTGGCCCTTGACAAACCGATAGTCCACCCGGAGCAACATCACGCCCCTTCCAACTCCCTTCACTGTACATTTGCCAATGTTGAGCCTAGCTCCTGAGACCCTTCCAAAATCCTCAAAACCTCCAAAGCTCTCACCACACACTCGTCACTGTCCAGCAACAATGTTGTGTCATCAGTGTACTGTGAAAGTTTCACCCGTAGGTCCCCTCCCCCTGGAACCAGGGTCACCCTCACACTGGCGTCTGCTCTGATGGCCTCTGCAGAGGAATGCAGGGGGGGTGCTGAAGCTCTTCAACACCTTCAGCATCTGGGTGCAGCAGAACCGGGAACATCTGGGTGCAGCAGAACCTGGAACTGTCGACAACCAGTCCAGAAACCTAGTGGGACCCGCACATATCGTGCAGCAGAAACCACATCAGAAAAGCGACCGAAAAATTCCTTTAATGCCAAGTCTGTCATAAAAGGGTTGAACATATGGACAGAAATTATCCTAAAGTTAGGTCTGTCCATATTTACCACCTCACACAAATTCAACGGGTGCTTGTTTGCCAATCTAGCACACCTTGCAGTGACAGCCTGATGAGTCTCAGCTGAAACAAATGAAACATCATACCCGGTTGCCTGCTGATGCCACTGAATACAAAAAACGTCCTCCACCGTCAGATTCAACTGGCCCTTGATGATTCTGGTGCAAAACAAATCCCTTGGCATCACTTCCCTGTCGCTGCTCCTCCACTGGAACCTCAAAGTCCTGCGCAGTCCCACCCAAGGAATTGACCGGCCCTGGTTGGCAAACGCCATATTAGAAAAAGAAGAAAAAACACAGCCCGCGCTTCTCAAATGTACAAGTGTCAAGAACAGATTTTTTTTTTTTTTTTTATATTTTATTAGAAAAAAATCAACAGTACAGTAACCATTATACTCCCAACACATGACTTGGCACTGTGTCCCCATTCGCATCCCCGCACCCCTGAAGTGAAACTGCCAATATCTCATGAAAGAAAAACAAACGACTCCAAAACAGAAAAACACAAGCAAAAGAAAGACACAATAAGAAAAACTGAAACATAACCTGTACCAGTGCACCGTTATCTTTTATAGCAACCCAAAACCACCTTTCCACTTTTCTTTTGCAGCGTGATACCCCAACTTGTCCACATCCCACTTCATCCTTTCTGTCACCTCTAATTCGACCCCCTTAGCCACCCTCTCTGTACTCCACTCCACTCCACTTCATTCCGTACGAGCTCCTGTCTTGCCAGCCATAGCCCCCTTTTGTATAGGCTCAGGAGCAACCACAAAATCCCCCACCCACTCCTAATGTGGGCTCCTACAAAACCCCTCTCCACCACCTGCCATGTCAGTGTAAGATCAGGCTTTGCCTTCCCCACCACCTTCTTTGCCTTAGCCCAGAGCTGTCTGGTAAAACTGCACTGCCACATAACATGGTACGCTGTCTCCCCAGCACCACACGATGGTTTCGGGCACAGAGGAGACCGGCCCAGACCGTGCCTGTGTATCTTGTCTCGCACCGGTAGCGTTCTGTGCAAGCAGGCCCAGTTCAGATCCTTCTGCCCATTACTCAGGCCTACTGCCTGAAGACCCACCCAAACTGATGACGGTACCCCCAACAACGGAGACGGGTTTACCTTCCCACTAACCACCCTGTACAGGACCCTTTGCTGCTTCCATATGCCATCTTCCAGGGCCTCAGGGTGAGCCCTCAGCCACTTGGCAACCCAGGCATAGTGCCACGGTAGCTGCTCTGACCTCGGACTTACATTGGACCAGTTCAGTATCCCTCTGACAGCGTATAAAAAGAAATATTTCATACCTAAACTAGCAGGATGCCCCACCTCTGAAGCCATGTCCTGAAGCAGAGACGCCACAAAAATGGTGTCAAGTTTCAGGGGGAGGTCCGGCACATCCCTGCCACCCTCAGCCAAGACCGACATCATGCGGCCACGTGCCACCCACTCATACCTCCCTCCCCATAGGAAATCGAAAATTGTTCTCGCCAGGGGCCGTCTGATGGCGACCGGCAGAGGGAAAACATATGCCAGGTGGAGCACAGAGGAGAGCATGTCCGCCTTGAGCACAAGCACTTTACCCAGAAGTGTCAGCTTCCTGGCCTTCCACAATGCTAATCTGGACTTCAATCGCTGAAAACGCCCCTCCCAGTTGACGGTAGCACTATTCATTGGTTGGAATTGTACACCTAAGATCTTTATTGGCCCTTGACACACCGATAGTCCACCCGGAGCAACATCACGCCCCTTCCAACTCCCTTCACTGTACATTTGCCAATGTTGAGCCTAGCTCCTGAGACCCTTCAAAAATCCTCAAAACCTCCAAAGCTCTCACCACACACTCGTCACTGTCCAGCAACAATGTTGTGTCATCAGTGTACTGTGAAAGTTTCACCCGTAGGTCCCCTCCCCCTGGAACCAGGGTCACCCTCACACTGGCGTCTGCTCTGATGGCCTCTGCAGGGGAAAGCAGGGGGGGTGCCTAAGTCCTTCAACACCTTCAGCATCTGGGTGCAGCAGAACCGGGAACATCTGGGTGGAGCAGAACCTGGAACTGTCGACAACCAGTCCAGAAACCTAGTGGGTCCCGCACATATCGTGCAGCAGAAACCACATCAGAAAAGCGACCGAAAAATTCCTTTAATGCCAAGTCTGTCATAAAAGGGTTGAACATATGGACAGAAATTATCCTAAAGTTAGGTCTGTCCATATTTACCACCTCACACAAATTCAACGGGTGCTTGTTTGCCAATCTAGCACACCTTGCAGTGACAGCCTGATGAGTCTCAGCTGAAACAAATGAAACATCATACCCGGTTGCCTGCTGATGCCACTGAATACAAAAAACGTCCTCCACCGTCAGATTCAACTGGCCCTTGATGATTCTGGTGCAAAACAAATCCCTTGGCATCACTTCCCTGTCGCTGCTCCTCCACTGGAACCTCAAAGTCCTGCGCAGTCCCACCCAAGGAATTGACCGGCCCTGGTTGGCAAACGCCATGTTAGAAAAAGAAGAAAAAACACAGCCCGCGCTTCTCAAATGTACAAGTGTCAAGAACAGAATTTTTTTTTTTTTTTTTTATATTTTATTAGAAAAAAATCAACAGTACAGTAACCAACACATGACTTGGCACTGTGTCCCCATTCGCATCCCCGCACCCCTGAAGTGAAACTGTCAATATCTCATGAAAGAAAAACAAACGACTCCAAAACAGAAAAACACAAGCAAAAGAAAGACAACTGAAAACTGAAAACTGAAACATAACCTGTACCAGTGCACCATTATCTTTTATAGCAACCCAAAACCACCTTTCCACTTTTCTTTTGCAGCGTGATACCCCAACTTGTCCACATCCCACTTCATCCTTTCTGTCACCTCTAATTCGACCCATTTATTTACCCTCTCTATACTCCACTCCACTCCACTTCATTCCGTACGAGCTCCTGTCTTGCCAGCCATAGCCCCCTTTTGTATAGGCTCAGGAGCAACCACAAAATCCCCCACCCACTCCTAATGTGGGCTCCTACAAAACCCCTCTCCACCACCTGCCATGACAGTGTAAGATCAGGCTTTGCCCTCCCCACCACCTTTTTTGCCTTAGCCCAGAGCTGTCTGGCAAAACTGCACTCCCACATAACATGGTACGCTGTCTCCCCAGCACCACACGATGGTCTCGGGCACAGAGGAGACCGGCCCAGACCGTGCCTGTGTATCTTGTCTCGCACCGGTAGCGTTCTGTGCAAGAAGGCCCAGTTCAGATCCTTCAGCCCATTACTTTGGCCTACTGCCTGAACACCCACCGTAACTGATGACGGTACCCCCAACAACGGAGACGGGTTTACCTTCCCTCTAACCACCCTGTACAGGACCCTTTGCTGCTTCCATATGCCATCTTCCAGGGCCTTAGGGTGAGCCCTCAGCCACTTGGCAACCAACGCATAGTGCCACGGTAGCTGCTCTGACCTCGGACCTACATTGGACCAGTTTAGTATCCCTCTGGCAGCGTATAAAAAGAAATATTTCATACCTATACTAGCCGGATGCCCCACCTCTGAAGCCATGTCCTGAAGCAGAGACGCCACAAAAATGGAGTCAAGTTTCAGGGGGAGGTCCGGCACATCCCTGCCACCCTCAACCAAGCCCGACATCATGCGGCCAAGTGCCACCCACTCATACCTCCCTCCCCATAAGAAATCGAAAATTGTTCTCGCCAGGGGCCGTCTGATGGCGACCGGCAGAGGGAAAACATATGCCAGGTGGAGCACAGAGGAGAGCATGTCCGCCTTGAGCACAAGCACTTTACCCAGAAGTGTCAGCTTCCTGGCCTTCCACAATGCTAATCTGGACTTCACTCGCTGAGAACGCCCCTCCCAGTTGAAGGTAGCACTATTCATTGGTTTGAATTGTACACCTAAGATCTTTATTGGCCCTTGACACGCTGATAGTCCACCCGGAGCAACATCACGACCCTTCCACCTCCCTTCACTGTACATTTGCCAATGTTGTGCCAAGCTCCTGAGACCCTTCCAAAATCCTCAAAAAGCTCCAAAGCTCTCACCACACACTCGTCACTGTCCAGCAACAATGTTGTGTCATCAGCGTACTGTGAAAGTTTCACCCGTAGGTCCCCTCCCTCTGGAACCAGGGTCACCCTCACACTGGCGTCTGCTCTGATGACCTCTGCAGAGGAATGCAGGGGGGGTGCCTAAGCCCTTCAACACCTTCAGCATCTGGGTGCAGCAGAACCGGGAACATCTGGATGCAGCAGAACCTGGAACTGTCGACAACCGGTCCAGAAACCTTGTGGGTCCCGCACATATCGTGCAGCAGAAACCACATCAGAAAAGCGACCGAAAAATTCCTTTGATGCCAAGTCTGTCATAAAAGGGTTGAACATATGGAGACAAATTATCCTAAAGTTAGGTCTGTCCATATTTACCACCTCACACAAATTTAACGGGTGCTTGTTTGCCAATCTAGCACACCTTGCAGTGACAGCCTGATGAGTCTCAGCTGAAACAAATTAAACATCATACCCGGTTGCCTGCTGATGCCACTGAATACAAAAAACGTCCTCCACCGTCAGATTCAACTGGCCCTTGATGATTCTGGTGCAAAACAAATCCCTTGGCATCACTTCCCTGTCGCTGCTCCTCCACTGGAACCTCAAAGTCCTGCGCAGTCCAACCCGAGGAATTGTCCGGCCCTGGTTGGCAAACGCCATGTTAAAAAAAGAAGAAAAAACACAGCGCGCGCTTCTCAATTGTACAAGTGACAAGAACAGATTTTTTATTTATTTATTTTTTTTTTTTTATTAGAAAAAATCAACAGTACAGTAACCATTATACTCCCAACACATGACTTGGCACTGTGTCCCCATTCGCATCCCCGCACCCCTGAAGTGAAACTGCCCATATGTCATGAAAGAAAAACAAACGACTCCAAAACAGAAAAACACAAGCAAAAGAAAGACACAATAAGAAAAACTGAAACATAACCTGTACCAGTACACCATTATCTTTTATAGCAACCCAAAACCACCTTTCCACTTTTCTTTTGCAGCGTGATACCCCAACTTGTCCACATCCAACTTCATCCTTTCTGTCACCTCCCATTCGACCCCCTTAGCCACCCTCTCTGTAGTCCACTCCACTCCACTCCATTCCGTACGAGCTCCTGTCTTGCCAGCCATAGCCCCCTTTTGTATAGGCTCAGGAGCAACCACAAAATCCCCCACCCACTCCTAATGTGGGCTCCTACAAAACCCCTCTCCACCACCTGCCATGACAGTGTAAGATCAGGCTTTGCCCTCCCCACCACCTTTTTTGCCTTAGCCCAGAGCTGTCTGGCAAAACTGCACTCCCACATAACTTGGTACGCTGTCTCCCCAGCACCACACGATGGTCTCGGGCACAGAGGAGACCGGCCCAGACCGTGCCTGTGTATCTTGTCTCGCACCGGTAGCGTTCTGTGCAAGAAGGCCCAGTTCAGATCCTTCAGCCCATTACTTTGGCCTACTGCCTGAACACCCACCGTAACTGATGACGGTACCCCCAACAACGGAGACGGGTTTACCTTCCCTCTAACCACCCTGTACAGGACCCTTTGCTGCTTCCATATGCCATCTTCCAGGGCCTTAGGGTGAGCCCTCAGCCACTTGGCAACCAACGCATAGTGCCACGGTAGCTGCTCTGACCTCGGACCTACATTGGACCAGTTTAGTATCCCTCTGGCAGCGTATAAAAAGAAATATTTCATACCTATACTAGCCGGATGCCCCACCTCTGAAGCCATGTCCTGAAGCAGAGACGCCACAAAAATGGTGTCAAGTTTCAGGGGGAGGTCCGGCACATCCCTGCCACCCTCAACCAAGCCCGACATCATGCGGCCAAGTGCCACCCACTCATACCTCCCTCCCCATAAGAAATCGAAAATTGTTCTCGCCAGGGGCCGTCTGATGGCGACCGGCAGAGAGAAAACATATGCCAGGTGGAGCACAGAGGAGAGCATGTCCGCCTTGAGCACAAGCACTTTACCCAGAAGTGTCAGCTTCCTGGCCTTCCACAATGCTAATCTGGACTTCACTCGCTGAGAACGCCCCTCCCAGTTGAAGGTAGCACTATTCATTGGTTTGAATTGTACACCTAAGATCTTTATTGGCCCTTGACACGCTGATAGTCCACCCGGAGCAACATCACGACCCTTCCACCTCCCTTCACTGTACATTTGCCAATGTTGTGCCAAGCTCCTGAGACCCTTCCAAAATCCTCAAAAAGCTCCAAAGCTCTCACCACACACTCGTCACTGTCCAGCAACAATGTTGTGTCATCAGCGTACTGTGAAAGTTTCACCCGTAGGTCCCCTCCCTCTGGAACCAGGGTCACCCTCACACTGGCGTCTGCTCTGATGACCTCTGCAGAGGAATGCAGGGGGGGTGCCTAAGCCCTTCAACACCTTCAGCATCTGGGTGCAGCAGAACCGGGAACATCTGGATGCAGCAGAACCTGGAACTGTCGACAACCGGTCCAGAAACCTTGTGGGTCCCGCACATATCGTGCAGCAGAAACCACATCAGAAAAGCGACCGAAAAATTCCTTTGATGCCAAGTCTGTCATAAAAGGGTTGAACATATGGAGACAAATTATCCTAAAGTTAGGTCTGTCCATATTTACCACCTCACACAAATTTAACGGGTGCTTGTTTGCCAATCTAGCACACCTTGCAGTGACAGCCTGATGAGTCTCAGCTGAAACAAATTAAACATCATACCCGGTTGCCTGCTGATGCCACTGAATACAAAAAACGTCCTCCACCGTCAGATTCAACTGGCCCTTGATGATTCTGGTGCAAAACAAATCCCTTGGCATCACTTCCCTGTCGCTGCTCCTCCACTGGAACCTCAAAGTCCTGCGCAGTCCCACCCGAGGAATTGTCCGGCCCTGGTTGGCAAACGCCATGTTAGAAAAAGAAGAAAAAACACAGCGCGCGCTTCTCAATTGTACAAGTGACAAGAACAGATTTTTTTTTTTTTTTTTATATTTTATTAGAAAAAATCAACAGTACAGTAACCATTATACTCCCAACACATGACTTGGCACTGTGTCCCCATTCGCATCCCCGCACCCCTGAAGTGAAACTGCCCATATGTCATGAAAGAAAAACAAACGACTCCAAAACAGAAAAACACAAGCAAAAGAAAGACACAATAAGAAAAACTGAAACATAACCTGTACAAGTAAACCATTATCTTTTATAGCAACCCAAAACCACCTTTCCACTTTTCTTTTGCAGCGTGATACCCCAACTTGTCCACATCCAACTTCATCCTTTCTGTCACCTCCCATTCGACCCCCTTAGCCACCCTCTCTGTAGTCCACTCCACTCCACTCCATTCCGTACGAGCTCCTGTCTTGCCAGCCATAGCCCCCTTTAGTATAGGCTCAGGAGCAACCACAAAATCCCCCACCCACTCCTAATGTGGGCTCCTACAAAACCCCTCTCCACCACCTGCCATGTCAGTGTAAGATCAGGCTTTGCCCTCCCCACCACCTTTTTTGTCTTAGCCCAGAACTGTCTGGCAAAACTACACTCCCACATAACATGGTACGCTGTCTCCCCAGCACCACACGATGGTCTCGGGCACAGAGGAGACCGGCCCAGACCGTGCCTGTGTATCTTGCCTCGCACCGGTAGCGTTCTGTGCAAGCAGGCCCAGTTCAGATCCTTCTGCCCATTACTCAGGCCTACTGCCTGAAGACCCACCCAAACTGATGACGGTACCCCCAACACCGGCGACGGGTTTACCTTCCCTCTAACCACCCTGTACAGGACCCTTTGCTGCTTCCATATGCCATCTTCCAGGGCCTTAGGGTGAGCCCTCAGCCACTTGGCAACCCAGGCATAGTGCCACGGTAGCTGCTCTGACCTCGGACTTACATTGGACCAGTTCAGTATCCCTCTGGCAACGTGTAAAAAGAAATATTTCATACCTAAACTAGCCGGATGCCCCACCTCTGAAGCCATGTCCTGAAGCAGAGACGCCACAAAAATGGTGTCAAGTTTCAGGGGGAGGTCCAGCACATCCCTGCCACCGTCAGCCAAGCCCGACATCATGCGGCCACGTGCCACCCACTCATACCTCCCTCCCCATAGGAAATCGAAAATTGTTCTCGCCAGGGGCCGTCTGATGGCGACCGGCAGAGGGAAAACATAGTGGAGAGCATGTCCGCCTTGAGCACAAGCACTTTACCCAGAAGTGTCAGCTTCCTGGCATTCCACAATGCTAATCTGGACTTCACTCGCTGAAAACGCCCCTCCCAGTTGACGGTAGCACTATTCATTGGTTGGAATTGTACACCTAAGATCTTTATTGGCCCTTGACACACCGATAGTCCACCCGGAGCAACATCAAGCCCCTTCCAACTCCCTTCACTGTACATTTGCCAATGTTGAGCCTAGCTCCTGAGACCCTTCAAAAATCCTCAAAACCTCCAAAGCTCTCACCACACACTCGTCACTGTCCAGCAACAATGTTGTGTCATCAGTGTACTGTGAAAGTTTCACCCGTAGGTCCCCTCCCCCTGGAACCAGGGTCACCCTCACACTGGCGTCTGCTCTGATGGCCTCTGCAGGGGAATGCAGGGGGGTGCTGTAGCCTTTCAACACCTTCAGCATCTGGGTGCAGCAGAACCGGGAACATCTGGGTGCAGCAGAACCTGGAACTGTCGACAACCGGTCCAGAAACCTAGTGGGTCCCGCACATATCGTGCAGCAGAAACCACATCAGAAAAGCGACCGAAAAATTCCTTTAATGCCAAGTCTGTCATAAAAGGGTTGAACATATGGACAGAAATTATCCTAAAGTTAGGTCTGTCCATATTTACCACCTCACACAAATTCAACGGGTGCTTGTTTGCCAATCTAGCACACCTTGCAGTGACAGCCTGATGAGTCTCAGCTGAAACAAATGAAACATCATACCCGGTTGCCTGCTGATGCCACTGAATACAAAAAACGTCCTCCACCGTCAGATTCAACTGGCCCTTGATGATTCTGGTGCAAAACAAATCCCTTGGCATCACTTCCCTGTCGCTGCTCCTCCACTGGAACCTCAAAGTCCTGCGCAGTCCCACCCGAGGAATTGTCCGGCCCTGGTTGGCAAACGCCATGTTAGAAAAAGAAGAAAAAACACAGCGCGCGCTTCTCAATTGTACAAGTGACAAGAACAGATTTTTTTTTTTTTTTTTTTATTAGAAAAAATCAACAGTACAGTAACCATTATACTCCCAACACATGACTTGGCACTGTGTCCCCATTCGCATCCCCGCACCCCTGAAGTGAAACTGCCCATATGTCATGAAAGAAAAACAAACGACTCCAAAACAGAAAAACACAAGCAAAAGAAAGACACAATAAGAAAAACTGAAACATAACCTGTACCAGTGCACCATTATCTTTTATAGCAACCCAAAACCACCTTTCCACTTTTCTTTTGCAGCGTGATACCCCAACTTGTCCACATCCAACTTCATCCTTTCTGTCACCTCCCATTCGACCCCCTTAGCCACCCTCTCTGTAGTCCACTCCACTCCACTCCATTCCGTACGAGCTCCTGTCTTGCCAGCCATAGCCCCCTTTTGTATAGGCTCAGGAGCAACCACAAAATCCCCCACCCACTCCTAATGTGGGCTCCTACAAAACCCCTCTCCACCACCTGCCATGACAGTGTAAGATCAGGCTTTGCCCTCCCCACCACCTTTTTTGCCTTAGCCCAGAGCTGTCTGGCAAAACTGCACTCCCACATAACTTGGTACGCTGTCTCCCCAGCACCACACGATGGTCTCGGGCACAGAGGAGACCGGCCCAGACCGTGCCTGTGTATCTTGTCTCGCACCGGTAGCGTTCTGTGCAAGAAGGCCCAGTTCAGATCCTTCAGCCCATTACTTTGGCCTACTGCCTGAACACCCACCGTAACTGATGACGGTACCCCCAACAACGGAGACGGGTTTACCTTCCCTCTAACCACCCTGTACAGGACCCTTTGCTGCTTCCATATGCCATCTTCCAGGGCCTTAGGGTGAGCCCTCAGCCACTTGGCAACCAACGCATAGTGCCACGGTAGCTGCTCTGACCTCGGACCTACATTGGACCAGTTTAGTATCCCTCTGGCAGCGTATAAAAAGAAATATTTCATACCTATACTAGCCGGATGCCCCACCTCTGAAGCCATGTCCTGAAGCAGAGACGCCACAAAAATGGTGTCAAGTTTCAGGGGGAGGTCCGGCACATGCCTGCCACCCTCAGCCAAGCCCGACATCATGCGGCCAAGTGCCACCCACTCATACCTCCCTCCCCATAGGAAATCGAAAATTGTTCTCGCCAGGGGCCGTCTGATGGCAACCGGCAGAGGGAAAAAATAGAGGAGAGCATGTACGCCTTGAGCACAAGCACTTTACCCAGAAGTGTCAGCTTCCTGGCCTTCCACAATGCTAATCTGGACTTCACTCGCTGAAAACGCCCCTCCCAGTTGACGGTAGCACTATTCATTGGTTGGAATTGTACACCTAAGATCTTTATTGGCCCTTGACACGCTGATAGTCCACCCGGAGCAACATCACGCCCCTTCCACCTCCCATCACTGTACATTTGCCAATGTTGAGCCTAGCTCCTGAGACCCTTCAAAAATCCTCAAAACCTCCAAAGCTCTCACCACACACTCGTCACTGTCCAGCAACAATGTTGTGTCATCAGTGTACTGTGAAAGTTTCACCCGTAGGTCCCCTCCCCCTGGAACCAGGGTCACCCTCACACTGGCGTCTGCTCTGATGGCCTCTGCAGGGGAATGCAGGGGGGTGCTGAAGCCCTTCAACACCTTCAGCATCTGGGTGCAGCAGAACCGGGAACATCTGGGTGGAGCAGAACCTGGAACTGTCGACAACCAGTCCAGAAACCTAGTGGGTCCCGCACATATCGTGCAGCAGAAACCACATCAGAAAAGCGACCGAAAAATTCCTTTAATGCCAAGTCTGTCATAAAAGGGTTGAACATATGGACAGAAATTATCCTAAAGTTAGGTCTGTCCATATTTACCACCTCACACAAATTCAACGGGTGATTGTTTGCCAATCTAGCACACCTTGCAGTGACAGCCTGATGAGTCTCAGCTGAAACAAATGAAACATCATACCCGGTTGCCTGCTGATGCCACTGAATACAAAAAACGTCCTCCACCGTCAGATTCAACTGGCCCTTGATGATTCTGGTGCAAAACAAATCCCTTGGCATCACTTCCCTTTCGCTGCTCCTCCACTGGAACCTCAAAGTCCTGCGCAGTCCAACCCGAGGAATTGTCCGGCCCTGGTTGGCAAACGCCATGTTAAAAAAAGAAGAAAAAACACAGCGCGCGCTTCTCAATTGTACAAGTGACAAGAACAGATTTTTTATTTTTTTATTTTTTTATTTTTTATTAGAAAAAATAAACAGTACAGTAACCATTATACTCCCAACACATGACTTGGCACTGTGTCCCCATTCGCATCCCCGCACCCCTGAAGTGAAACTGCCCATATGTCATGAAAGAAAAACAAACGACTCCAAAACAGAAAAACACAAGCAAAAGAAAGACACAATAAGAAAAACTGAAACATAACCTGTACCAGTGCACCATTATCTTTTATAGCAACCCAAAACCACCTTTCCACTTTTCTTTTGCAGCGTGATACCCCAACTTGACCACATCCAACTTCATCCTTTCTGTCACCTCCCATTCGACCCCCTTAGCCACCCTCTCTGTAGTCCACTCCACTCCACTCCATTCCGTACGAGCTCCTGTCTTGCCAGCCATAGCCCCCTTTTGTATAGGCTCAGGAGCAACCACAAAATCCCCCACCCACTCCTAATGTGGGCTCCTACAAAACCCCTCTCCACCACCTGCCATGTCAGTGTAAGATCAGGCTTTGCCCTCCCCACCACCTTTTTTGCCTTAGCCCAGAGCTGTCTGGCAAAACTGCACTCCCACATAACATGGTACGCTGTCTCCCCAGCACCACACGATGGTCTCGGGCACAGAGGAGACCGGCCCAGACCGTGATTGTGTATCTTGTCTCGCACCGGTAGCGTTTTGTGCAAGAAGGCCCAGTTCAGATCCTTCAGCCCATTACTTTGGCCTACTGCCTGAACACCCACCGTAACTGATGACGGTACCCCCAACAACGGAGACGGGTTTACCTTCCCTCTAACCACCCTGTACAGGACCCTTTGCTGCTTCCATATGCCATCTTCCAGGGCCTTAGGGTGAGCCCTCAGCCACTTGGCAACCAACGCATAGTGCCACGGTAGCTGCTCTGACCTCGGACCTACATTGGACCAGTTTAGTATCCCTCTGGCAGCGTATAAAAAGAAATATTTCATACCTATACTAGCCGGATGCCCCACCTCTGAAGCCATGTCCTGAAGCAGAGACGCCACAAAAATGGTGTCAAGTTTCAGGGGGAGGTCCGGCACATCCCTGCCACCCTCAGCCAAGCCCGACATCATGCGGCCAAGTGCCACCCACTCATACCTCCCTCCCCATAGGAAATCGAAAATTGTTCTCGCCAGGGGCCGTCTGATGGCGACCGGCAGAGGGAAAACATAGTGGAGAGCATGTCCGCCTTGAGCACAAGCACTTTACCCAGAAGTGTCAGCTTCCTGGCCTTCCACAATGCTAATCTGGACTTCACTCGCTGAAAACGCCCCTCCCAGTTGAAGGTAGCACTATTCATTGGTTTGAATTGTACACCTAAGATCTTTATTGGCCCTTGACACGCTGATAGTCCACCCAGAGCAACATCACGACCCTTACACCTCCCTTCACTGTACATTTGCCAATGTTGTGCCTAGCTCCTGAGACCCTTCCAAAATCCTCAAAAAGCTCCAAAGCTCTCACCACACACTCGTCACTGTCCAGCAACAATGTTGTGTCATCAGCGTACTGTGAAAGTTTCACTCGTAGGTCCCCTCCCTCTGGAACCAGGGTCACCCTCACACTGGCGTCTGCTCTGATGGCCTCTGCAGAGGAATGCAGGGGGGGTGCCTAAGCCCTTCAACACCTTCAGCATCTGGGTGCAGCAGAACCGGGAACATCTGGATGCAGCAGAACCTGGAACTGTCGACAACCGGTCCAGAAACCTTGTGGGTCCCGCACATATCGTGCAGCAGAAACCACATCAGAAAAGCGACCGAAAAATTCCTTTGATGCCAAGTCTGTCATAAAAGGGTTGAACATATGGAGACAAATTATCCTAAAGTTAGGTCTGTCCATATTTACCACCTCACACAAATTTAACGGGTGCTTGTTTGCCAATCTAGCACACCTTGCAGTGACAGCCTGATGAGTCTCAGCTGAAACAAATTAAACATCATACCCGGTTGCCTGCTGATGCCACTGAATACAAAAAACGTCCTCCACCGTCAGATTCAACTGGCCCTTGATGATTCTGGTGCAAAACAAATCCCTTGGCATCACTTCCCTGTCGCTGCTCCTCCACTGGAACCTCAAAGTCCTGCGCAGTCCCACCCGAGGAATTGTCCGGCCCTGGTTGGCAAACGCCATGTTAGAAAAAGAAGAAAAAACACAGCCCGCGCTTCTCAAATGTACAAGTGTCAAGAACAGATTTTTTTTTTTTTTTTTTTTTATTAGAAAAAATCAACAGTACAGTAACCATTATACTCCCAACACATGACTTGGCACTGTGTCCCCATTCGCATCCCCGCACCCCTGAAGTGAAACTGCCCATATGTCATGAAAGAAAAACAAACGACTCCAAAACAGAAAAACACAAGCAAAAGAAAGACACAATAAGAAAAACTGAAACATAACCTGTCCCAGTACACCATTATCTTTTATAGCAACCCAAAACCACCTTTCCACTTTTCTTTTGCAGCGTGATACCCCAACTTGTCCACATCCAACTTCATCCTTTCTGTCACCTCCCATTCGACCCCCTTAGCCACCCTCTCTGTAGTCCACTCCACTCCACTCCATTCCGTACGAGCTCCTGTCTTGCCAGCCATAGCCCCCTTTTGTATAGGCTCAGGAGCAACCACAAAATCCCCCAGCCACTCCTAATGTGGGCTCCTACAAAACCCCTCTCCACCACCTGCCATGACAGTGTAAGATCAGGCTTTGCCCTCCCCACCACCTTTTTTGCCTTAGCCCAGAGCTGTCTGGCAAAACTGCACTCCCACATAACTTGGTACGCTGTCTCCCCAGCACCACACGATGGTCTCGGGCACAGAGGAGACCGGCCCAGACCGTGCCTGTGTATCTTGTCTCGCACCGGTAGCGTTCTGTGCAAGAAGGCCCAGTTCAGATCCTTCAGCCCATTACTTTGGCCTACTGCCTGAACACCCACCGTAACTGATGACGGTACCCCCAACAACGGAGACGGGTTTACCTTCCCTCTAACCACCCTGTACAGGACCCTTTGCTGCTTCCATATGCCATCTTCCAGGGCCTTAGGGTGAGCCCTCAGCCACTTGGCAACCAACGCATAGTGCCACGGTAGCTGCTCTGACCTCGGACCTACATTGGACCAGTTTAGTATCCCTCTGGCAGCGTATAAAAAGAAATATTTCATACCTATACTAGCCGGATGCCCCACCTCTGAAGCCATGTCCTGAAGCAGAGACGCCACAAAAATGGTGTCAAGTTTCAGGGGGAGGTCCGGCACATGCCTGCCACCCTCAGCCAAGCCCGACATCATGCGGCCAAGTGCCACCCACTCATACCTCCCTCCCCATAGGAAATCGAAAATTGTTCTCGCCAGGGGCCGTCTGATGGCAACCGGCAGAGGGAAAAAATAGAGGAGAGCATGTACGCCTTGAGCACAAGCACTTTACCCAGAAGTGTCAGCTTCCTGGCCTTCCACAATGCTAATCTGGACTTCACTCGCTGAAAACGCCCCTCCCAGTTGACGGTAGCACTATTCATTGGTTGGAATTGTACACCTAAGATCTTTATTGGCCCTTGACACGCTGATAGTCCACCCGGAGCAACATCACGCCCCTTCCACCTCCCTTCACTGTACATTTGCCAATGTTGAGCCTAGCTCCTGAGACCCTTCAAAAATCCTCAAAACCTCCAAAGCTCTCACCACACACTCGTCACTGTCCAGCAACAATGTTGTGTCATCAGTGTACTGTGAAAGTTTCACCCGTAGGTCCCCTCCCCCTGGAACCAGGGTCACCCTCACACTGGCGTCTGCTCTGATGGCCTCTGCAGGGGAATGCAGGGGGGTGCTGAAGCCCTTCAACACCTTCAGCATCTGGGTGCAGCAGAACCGGGAACATCTGGGTGGAGCAGAACCTGGAACTGTCGACAACCAGGCCAGAAACCTAGTGGGTCCCGCACATATCGTGCAGCAGAAACCACATCAGAAAAGCGACCGAAAAATTCCTTTAATGCCAAGTCTGTCATAAAAGGGTTGAACATATGGACAGAAATTATCCTAAAGTTAGGTCTGTCCATATTTACCACCTCACACAAATTCAACGGGTGCTTGTTTGCCAATCTAGCACACCTTGCAGTGACAGCCTGATGAGTCTCAGCTGAAACAAATGAAACATCATACCCGGTTGCCTGCTGATACCACTGAATACAAAAAACGTCCTCCACCGTCAGATTCAACTGGCCCTTGATGATTCTGGTGCAAAACAAATCCCTTGGCATCACTTCCCTGTCGCTGCTCCTCCACTGGAACCTCAAAGTCCTGCGCAGTCCCACCCGAGGAATTGTCCGGCCCTGGTTGGCAAACGCCATGTTAGAAAAAGAAGAAAAAACACAGCGCGCGCTTCTCAATTGTACAAGTGACAAGAACAGATTTATTTTTTTTTTTTTATATTTTATTAGAAAAAATCAACAGTACAGTAACCATTATACTCCCAACACATGACTTGGCACTGTGTCCCCATTCGCATCCCCGCACCCCTGAAGTGAAACTGCCCATATGTCATGAAAGAAAAACAAACGACTCCAAAACAGAAAAACACAAGCAAAAGAAAGACACAATAAGAAAAACTGAAACATAACCTGTACCAGTGCACCATTATCTTTTATAGCAACCCAAAACCACCTTTCCACTTTTCTTTTGCAGCGTGATACCCCAACTTGTCCACATCCAACTTCATCCTTTCTGTTACCTCCCATTTGACCCCCTTAGCCACCCTCTCTGTAGTCCACTCCACTCCACTCCATTCTGTACGAGCTCCTGTCTTGCCAGCCATAGCCCCCTTTAGTATAGGCTCAGGAGCAACCACAAAATCCCCCACCCACTCCTAATGTGGGCTCCTACAAAACCCCTCTCCACCACCTGCCATGTCAGTGTAAGATCAGGCTTTGCCCTCCCCACCACCTTTTTTGTCTTAGCCCAGAACTGTCTGGCAAAACTACACTCCCACATAACATGGTACGCTGTCTCCCCAGCACCACACGATGGTCTCGGGCACAGAGGAGACCGGCCCAGACCGTGCCTGTGTATCTTGCCTCGCACCGGTAGCGTTCTGTGCAAGCAGGCCCAGTTCAGATCCTTCTGCCCATTACTCAGGCCTACTGCCTGAAGACCCACCCAAACTGATGACGGTACCCCCAACACCGGAGACGGGTTTACCTTCCCTCTAACCACCCTGTACAGGACCCTTTGTTGCTTCCATATGCCATTTTCCAGGGCCTTAGGGTGAGCCCTCAGCCACTTGGCAACCCAGGCATAGTGCCACGGTAGCTGCTCTGACCTCGGACTTACATTGGACCAGTTCAGTATCCCTCTGGCAACGTGTAAAAAGAAATATTTCATACCTAAACTAGCCGGATGCCTCACCTCTGAAGCCATGTCCTGAAGCAGAGACGCCACAAAAATGGTGTCAAGTTTCAGGGGGAGGTCCGGCACATCCCTGCCACCGTCAGCCAAGCCCGACATCATGCGGCCACGTGCCACCCACTCATACCTCCCTCCCCATAGGAAATCGAAAATTGTTCTCGCCAGGGGCCGTCTGATGGCGACCGGCAGAGGGAAAACATATGCCAGGTGGAGCACAGAGGAGAGCATGTCCGCCTTGAGCACAAGCACTTTACCCAGAAGTGTCAGCTTCCTGGCCTTCCACAATGCTAATCTGGACTTCAATCGCTGAAAACGCCCCTCCCAGTTGACGGTAGCACTATTCATTGGTTGGAATTGTACACCTAAGATCTTTATTGGCCCTTGACAAACCGATAGTCCACCCGGAGCAACATCACGCCCCTTCCAACTCCCTTCACTGTACATTTGCCAATGTTGAGCCTAGCTCCTGAGACCCTTCCAAAATCCTCAAAACCTCCAAAGCTCTCACCACACACTCGTCACTGTCCAGCAACAATGTTGTGTCATCAGTGTACTGTGAAAGTTTCACCCGTAGGTCCCCTCCCCCTGGAACCAGGGTCACCCTCACACTGGCGTCTGCTCTGATGGCCTCTGCAGAGGAATGCAGGGGGGGTGCTGAAGCTCTTCAACACCTTCAGCATCTGGGTGCAGCAGAACCGGGAACATCTGGGTGCAGCAGAACCTGGAACTGTCGACAACCAGTCCAGAAACCTAGTGGGACCCGCACATATCGTGCAGCAGAAACCACATCAGAAAAGCGACCGAAAAATTCCTTTAATGCCAAGTCTGTCATAAAAGGGTTGAACATATGGACAGAAATTATCCTAAAGTTAGGTCTGTCCATATTTACCACCTCACACAAATTCAACGGGTGCTTGTTTGCCAATCTAGCACACCTTGCAGTGACAGCCTGATGAGTCTCAGCTGAAACAAATGAAACATCATACCCGGTTGCCTGCTGATGCCACTGAATACAAAAAACGTCCTCCACCGTCAGATTCAACTGGCCCTTGATGATTCTGGTGCAAAACAAATCCCTTGGCATCACTTCCCTGTCGCTGCTCCTCCACTGGAACCTCAAAGTCCTGCGCAGTCCCACCCAAGGAATTGACCGGCCCTGGTTGGCAAACGCCATATTAGAAAAAGAAGAAAAAACACAGCCCGCGCTTCTCAAATGTACAAGTGTCAAGAACAGATTTTTTTTTTTTTTTTTATATTTTATTAGAAAAAAATCAACAGTACAGTAGTCATTATACTCCCAACACATGACTTGGCACTGTGTCCCCATTCGCATCCCCGCACCCCTGAAGTGAAACTGCCAATATCTCATGAAAGAAAAACAAACGACTCCAAAACAGAAAAACACAAGCAAAAGAAAGACACAATAAGAAAAACTGAAACATAACCTGTACCAGTGCACCGTTATCTTTTATAGCAACCCAAAACCACCTTTCCACTTTTCTTTTGCAGCGTGATACCCCAACTTGTCCACATCCCACTTCATCCTTTCTGTCACCTCTAATTCGACCCCCTTAGCCACCCTCTCTGTACTCCACTCCACTCCACTTCATTCCGTACGAGCTCCTGTCTTGCCAGCCATAGCCCCCTTTTGTATAGGCTCAGGAGCAACCACAAAATCCCCCACCCACTCCTAATGTGGGCTCCTACAAAACCCCTCTCCACCACCTGCCATGTCAGTGTAAGATCAGGCTTTGCCTTCCCCACCACCTTCTTTGCCTTAGCCCAGAGCTGTCTGGTAAAACTGCACTGCCACATAACATGGTACGCTGTCTCCCCAGCACCACACGATGGTTTCGGGCACAGAGGAGACCGGCCCAGACCGTGCCTGTGTATCTTGTCTCGCACCGGTAGCGTTCTGTGCAAGCAGGCCCAGTTCAGATCCTTCTGCCCATTACTCAGGCCTACTGCCTGAAGACCCACCCAAACTGATGACGGTACCCCCAACAACGGAGACGGGTTTACCTTCCCACTAACCACCCTGTACAGGACCCTTTGCTGCTTCCATATGCCATCTTCCAGGGCCTCAGGGTGAGCCCTCAGCCACTTGGCAACCCAGGCATAGTGCCACGGTAGCTGCTCTGACCTCGGACTTACATTGGACCAGTTCAGTATCCCTCTGACAGCGTATAAAAAGAAATATTTCATACCTAAACTAGCAGGATGCCCCACCTCTGAAGCCATGTCCTGAAGCAGAGACGCCACAAAAATGGTGTCAAGTTTCAGGGGGAGGTCCGGCACATCCCTGCCACCCTCAGCCAAGACCGACATCATGCGGCCACGTGCCACCCACTCATACCTCCCTCCCCATAGGAAATCGAAAATTGTTCTCGCCAGGGGCCGTCTGATGGCGACCGGCAGAGGGAAAACATATGCCAGGTGGAGCACAGAGGAGAGCATGTCCGCCTTGAGCACAAGCACTTTACCCAGAAGTGTCAGCTTCCTGGCCTTCCACAATGCTAATCTGGACTTCAATCGCTGAAAACGCCCCTCCCAGTTGACGGTAGCACTATTCATTGGTTGGAATTGTACACCTAAGATCTTTATTGGCCCTTGACACACCGATAGTCCACCCGGAGCAACATCACGCCCCTTCCAACTCCCTTCACTGTACATTTGCCAATGTTGAGCCTAGCTCCTGAGACCCTTCAAAAATCCTCAAAACCTCCAAAGCTCTCACCACACACTCGTCACTGTCCAGCAACAATGTTGTGTCATCAGTGTACTGTGAAAGTTTCACCCGTAGGTCCCCTCCCCCTGGAACCAGGGTCACCCTCACACTGGCGTCTGCTCTGATGGCCTCTGCAGGGGAAAGCAGGGGGGGTGCCTAAGCCCTTCAACACCTTCAGCATCTGGGTGCAGCAGAACCGGGAACATCTGGGTGGAGCAGAACCTGGAACTGTCGACAACCAGTCCAGAAACCTAGTGGGTCCCGCACATATCGTGCAGCAGAAACCACATCAGAAAAGCGACCGAAAAATTCCTTTAATGCCAAGTCTGTCATAAAAGGGTTGAACATATGGACAGAAATTATCCTAAAGTTAGGTCTGTCCATATTTACCACCTCACACAAATTCAACGGGTGCTTGTTTGCCAATCTAGCACACCTTGCAGTGACAGCCTGATGAGTCTCAGCTGAAACAAATGAAACATCATACCCGGTTGCCTGCTGATGCCACTGAATACAAAAAACGTCCTCCACCGTCAGATTCAACTGGCCCTTGATGATTCTGGTGCAAAACAAATCCCTTGGCATCACTTCCCTGTCGCTGCTCCTCCACTGGAACCTCAAAGTCCTGCGCAGTCCCACCCAAGGAATTGACCGGCCCTGGTTGGCAAACGCCATGTTAGAAAAAGAAGAAAAAACACAGCCCGCGCTTCTCAAATGTACAAGTGTCAAGAACAGAATTTTTTTTTTTTTTTTTTATATTTTATTAGAAAAAAATCAACAGTACAGTAACCAACACATGACTTGGCACTGTGTCCCCATTCGCATCCCCGCACCCCTGAAGTGAAACTGTCAATATCTCATGAAAGAAAAACAAACGACTCCAAAACAGAAAAACACAAGCAAAAGAAAGACAACTGAAAACTGAAAACTGAAACATAACCTGTACCAGTGCACCATTATCTTTTATAGCAACCCAAAACCACCTTTCCACTTTTCTTTTGCAGCGTGATACCCCAACTTGTCCACATCCCACTTCATCCTTTCTGTCACCTCTAATTCGACCCATTTATTTACCCTCTCTATACTCCACTCCACTCCACTTCATTCCGTACGAGCTCCTGTCTTGCCAGCCATAGCCCCCTTTTGTATAGGCTCAGGAGCAACCACAAAATCCCCCACCCACTCCTAATGTGGGCTCCTACAAAACCCCTCTCCACCACCTGCCATGACAGTGTAAGATCAGGCTTTGCCCTCCCCACCACCTTTTTTGCCTTAGCCCAGAGCTGTCTGGCAAAACTGCACTCCCACATAACATGGTACGCTGTCTCCCCAGCACCACACGATGGTCTCGGGCACAGAGGAGACCGGCCCAGACCGTGCCTGTGTATCTTGTCTCGCACCGGTAGCGTTCTGTGCAAGAAGGCCCAGTTCAGATCCTTCAGCCCATTACTTTGGCCTACTGCCTGAACACCCACCGTAACTGATGACGGTACCCCCAACAACGGAGACGGGTTTACCTTCCCTCTAACCACCCTGTACAGGACCCTTTGCTGCTTCCATATGCCATCTTCCAGGGCCTTAGGGTGAGCCCTCAGCCACTTGGCAACCAACGCATAGTGCCACGGTAGCTGCTCTGACCTCGGACCTACATTGGACCAGTTTAGTATCCCTCTGGCAGCGTATAAAAAGAAATATTTCATACCTATACTAGCCGGATGCCCCACCTCTGAAGCCATGTCCTGAAGCAGAGACGCCACAAAAATGGAGTCAAGTTTCAGGGGGAGGTCCGGCACATCCCTGCCACCCTCAACCAAGCCCGACATCATGCGGCCAAGTGCCACCCACTCATACCTCCCTCCCCATAAGAAATCGAAAATTGTTCTCGCCAGGGGCCGTCTGATGGCGACCGGCAGAGGGAAAACATATGCCAGGTGGAGCACAGAGGAGAGCATGTCCGCCTTGAGCACAAGCACTTTACCCAGAAGTGTCAGCTTCCTGGCCTTCCACAATGCTAATCTGGACTTCACTCGCTGAGAACGCCCCTCCCAGTTGAAGGTAGCACTATTCATTGGTTTGAATTGTACACCTAAGATCTTTATTGGCCCTTGACACGCTGATAGTCCACCCGGAGCAACATCACGACCCTTACACCTCCGTTCACTGTACATTTGCCAATGTTGTGCCAAGCTCCTGAGACCCTTCCAAAATCCTCAAAAAGCTCCAAAGCTCTCACCACACACTCGTCACTGTCCAGCAACAATGTTGTGTCATCAGCGTACTGTGAAAGTTTCACCCGTAGGTCCCCTCCCTCTGGAACCAGGGTCACCCTCACACTGGCGTCTGCTCTGATGACCTCTGCAGAGGAATGCAGGGGGGGTGCCTAAGCCCTTCAACACCTTCAGCATCTGGGTGCAGCAGAACCGGGAACATCTGGATGCAGCAGAACCTGGAACTGTCGACAACCGGTCCAGAAACCTTGTGGGTCCCGCACATATCGTGCAGCAGAAACCACATCAGAAAAGCGACCGAAAAATTCCTTTGATGCCAAGTCTGTCATAAAAGGGTTGAACATATGGAGACAAATTATCCTAAAGTTAGGTCTGTCCATATTTACCACCTCACACAAATTTAACGGGTGCTTGTTTGCCAATCTAGCACACCTTGCAGTGACAGCCTGATGAGTCTCAGCTGAAACAAATTAAACATCATACCCGGTTGCCTGCTGATGCCACTGAATACAAAAAACGTCCTCCACCGTCAGATTCAACTGGCCCTTGATGATTCTGGTGCAAAACAAATCCCTTGGCATCACTTCCCTGTCGCTGCTCCTCCACTGGAACCTCAAAGTCCTGCGCAGTCCCACCCGAGGAATTGTCCGGCCCTGGTTGGCAAACGCCATGTTAGAAAAAGAAGAAAAAACACAGCGCGCGCTTCTCAATTGTACAAGTGACAAGAACAGATTTTTTTTTTTTTTTTTATATTTTATTAGAAAAAATCAACAGTACAGTAACCATTATACTCCCAACACATGACTTGGCACTGTGTCCCCATTCGCATCCCCGCACCCCTGAAGTGAAACTGCCCATATGTCATGAAAGAAAAACAAACGACTCCAAAACAGAAAAACACAAGCAAAAGAAAGACACAATAAGAAAAACTGAAACATAACCTGTACAAGTAAACCATTATCTTTTATAGCAACCCAAAACCACCTTTCCACTTTTCTTTTGCAGCGTGATACCCCAACTTGTCCACATCCAACTTCATCCTTTCTGTCACCTCCCATTCGACCCCCTTAGCCACCCTCTCTGTAGTCCACTCCACTCCACTCCATTCCGTACGAGCTCCTGTCTTGCCAGCCATAGCCCCCTTTAGTATAGGCTCAGGAGCAACCACAAAATCCCCCAGCCACTCCTAATGTGGGCTCCTACAAAACCCCTCTCCACCACCTGCCATGTCAGTGTAAGATCAGGCTTTGCCCTCCCCACCACCTTTTTTGTCTTAGCCCAGAACTGTCTGGCAAAACTACACTCCCACATAACATGGTACGCTGTCTCCCCAGCACCACACGATGGTCTCGGGCACAGAGGAGACCGGCCCAGACCGTGCCTGTGTATCTTGCCTCGCACCGGTAGCGTTCTGTGCAAGCAGGCCCAGTTCAGATCCTTCTGCCCATTACTCAGGCCTACTGCCTGAAGACCCACCCAAACTGATGACGGTACCCCCAACACCGGCGACGGGTTTACCTTCCCTCTAACCACCCTGTACAGGACCCTTTGCTGCTTCCATATGCCATCTTCCAGGGCCTTAGGGTGAGCCCTCAGCCACTTGGCAACCAACGCATAGTGCCACGGTAGCTGCTCTGACCTCGGACCTACATTGGACCAGTTTAGTATCCCTCTGGCAGCGTATAAAAAGAAATATTTCATACCTATACTAGCCGGATGCCCCACCTCTGAAGCCATGTCCTGAAGCAGAGACGCCACAAAAATGGTGTCAAGTTTCAGGGGGAGGTCCGGCACATCCCTGCCACCCTCAGCCAAGCCCGACATCATGCGGCCAAGTGCCACCCACTCATACCTCCCTCCCCATAGGAAATCGAAAATTGTTCTCGCCAGGGGCCGTCTGATGGCGACCGGCAGAGGGAAAACATAGTGGAGAGCATGTCCGCCTTGAGCACAAGCACTTTACCCAGAAGTGTCAGCTTCCTGGCCTTCCACAATGCTAATCTGGACTTCACTCGCTGAAAACGCCCCTCCCAGTTGAAGGTAGCACTATTCATTGGTTTGAATTGTACACCTAAGATCTTTATTGGCCCTTGACACGCTGATAGTCCACCCAGAGCAACATCACGACCCTTACACCTCCCTTCACTGTACATTTGCCAATGTTGTGCCTAGCTCCTGAGACCCTTCCAAAATCCTCAAAAAGCTCCAAAGCTCTCACCACACACTCGTCACTGTCCAGCAACAATGTTGTGTCATCAGCGTACTGTGAAAGTTTCACTCGTAGGTCCCCTCCCTCTGGAACCAGGGTCACCCTCACACTGGCGTCTGCTCTGATGGCCTCTGCAGAGGAATGCAGGGGGGGTGCCTAAGCCCTTCAACACCTTCAGCATCTGGGTGCAGCAGAACCGGGAACATCTGGATGCAGCAGAACCTGGAACTGTCGACAACCGGTCCAGAAACCTTGTGGGTCCCGCACATATCGTGCAGCAGAAACCACATCAGAAAAGCGACCGAAAAATTCCTTTGATGCCAAGTCTGTCATAAAAGGGTTGAACATATGGACAGAAATTATCCTAAAGTTAGGTCTGTCCATATTTACCACCTCACACAAATTCAACGGGTGCTTGTTTGCCAATCTAGCACACCTTGCAGTGACAGCCTGATGAGTCTCAGCTGAAACAAATGAAACATCATACCCGGTTGCCTGCTGATGCCACTGAATACAAAAAACGTCGTCCACCGTCAGATTCAACTGGCCCTTGATGATTCTGGTGCAAAACAAATCCCTTGGCATCACTTCCCTGTCGCTGCTCCTCCACTGGAACCTCAAAGTCCTGCGCAGTCCCACCCGAGGAATTGTCCGGCCCTGGTTGGCAAACGCCATGTTAGAAAAAGAAGAAAAAACACAGCGCGCGCTTCTCAATTGTACAAGTGACAAGAACAGATTTTTTTTTTTTTTTTTTTTATTAGAAAAAATCAACAGTACAGTAACCATTATACTCCCAACACATGACTTGGCACTGTGTCCCCATTCGCATCCCCGCACCCCTGAAGTGAAACTGCCCATATGTCATGAAAGAAAAACAAACGACTCCAAAACAGAAAAACACAAGCAAAAGAAAGACACAATAAGAAAAACTGAAACATAACCTGTACCAGTGCACCATTATCTTTTATAGCAACCCAAAACCACCTTTCCACTTTTCTTTTGCAGCGTGATACCCCAACTTGTCCACATCCAACTTCATCCTTTCTGTCACCTCCCATTCGACCCCCTTAGCCACCCTCTCTGTAGTCCACTCCACTCCACTCCATTCCGTACGAGCTCCTGTCTTGCCAGCCATAGCCCCCTTTTGTATAGGCTCAGGAGCAACCACAAAATCCCCCACCCACTCCTAATGTGGGCTCCTACAAAACCCCTCTCCACCACCTGCCATGACAGTGTAAGATCAGGCTTTGCCCTCCCCACCACCTTTTTTGCCTTAGCCCAGAGCTGTCTGGCAAAACTGCACTCCCACATAACTTGGTACGCTGTCTCCCCAGCACCACACGATGGTCTCGGGCACAGAGGAGACCGGCCCAGACCGTGCCTGTGTATCTTGTCTCGCACCGGTAGCGTTCTGTGCAAGAAGGCCCAGTTCAGATCCTTCAGCCCATTACTTTGGCCTACTGCCTGAACACCCACCGTAACTGATGACGGTACCCCCAACAACGGAGACGGGTTTACCTTCCCTCTAACCACCCTGTACAGGACCCTTTGCTGTTTCCATATGCCATCTTCCAGGGCCTTAGGGTGAGCCCTCAGCCACTTGGCAACCAACGCATAGTGCCACGGTAGCTGCTCTGACCTCGGACCTACATTGGACCAGTTTAGTATCCCTCTGGCAGCGTATAAAAAGAAATATTTCATACCTATACTAGCCGGATGCCCCACCTCTGAAGCCATGTCCTGAAGCAGAGACGCCACAAAAATGGTGTCAAGTTTCAGGGGGAGGTCCGGCACATGCCTGCCACCCTCAGCCAAGCCCGACATCATGCGGCCAAGTGCCACCCACTCATACCTCCCTCCCCATAGGAAATCGAAAATTGTTCTCGCCAGGGGCCGTCTGATGGCAACCGGCAGAGGGAAAAAATAGAGGAGAGCATGTACGCCTTGAGCACAAGCACTTTACCCAGAAGTGTCAGCTTCCTGGCCTTCCACAATGCTAATCTGGACTTCACTCGCTGAAAACGCCCCTCCCAGTTGACGGTAGCACTATTCATTGGTTGGAATTGTACACCTAAGATCTTTATTGGCCCTTGACATGCTGATAGTCCACCCGGAGCAACATCACGCCCCTTCCACCTCCCTTCACTGTACATTTGCCAATGTTGAGCCTAGCTCCTGAAACCCTTCAAAAATCCTCAAAACCTCCAAAGCTCTCACCACACACTCGTCACTGTCCAGCAACAATGTTGTGTCATCAGTGTACTGTGAAAGTTTCACCCGTAGGTCCCCTCCCCCTGGAACCAGGGTCACCCTCACACTGGCGTCTGCTCTGATGGCCTCTGCAGGGGAATGCAGGGGGGTGCTGAAGCCCTTCAACACCTTCAGCATCTGGGTGCAGCAGAACCGGGAACATCTGGGTGGAGCAGAACCTGGAACTGTTGACAACCGGTCCAGAAACCTTGTGGGTCCCGCACATATCGTGCAGCAGAAACCACATCAGAAAAGCGACCGAAAAATTCCTTTGATGCCAAGTCTGTCATAAAAGGGTTGAACATATGGAGAGAAATTATCCTAAAGTTAGGTCTGTCCATATTTACCACCTCACACATATTCAACGGGTGCTTGTTTGCCAATCTAGCACACCTTGCAGTGACAGCCTGATGAGTCTCAGCTGAAACAAATGAAACATCATACCCGGTTGCCTGCTGATGCCACTGAATACAAAAAACGTCCTCCACCGTCAGATTCAACTGGCCCTTGATGATTCTGGTGCAAAACAAATCCCTTGGCATTTTTCCCTGTCGCTGCTCCTCCACTGGAACCTCAAAGTCCTGCGCAGTCCCACCCGAGCAATTGTCCGGCCCTGGTTGGCAAACGCCATGTTAGAAAAAGAAGAGAAAACACAGCGCGCGCTTCTCAAATGTACAAGTGACAAGAACAGATTTTTTTTTTTTTTTTTTTTTTTATTAGAAAAAATCAACAGTACAGTAACCATTATACTCCCAACACATGACTTGGCACTGTGTCCCCATTCGCATCCCCGCACCCCTGATGTGAAACTGCCCATATGCCATGAAAGAAAAACAAAAGCAAAAGAAAGACACAATAAGAAAAACTGAAACATAACCTGTACCAGTGCACCGTTATCTTTTATAGCAACCCAAAACCACCTTTCCACTTTTCTTTTGCAGCGTGATACCCCAACTTGTCCACATCCCACTTCATCCTTTCTGTCACCTCTAATTCGACCCACTTAGCCACCCTCTCTGTACTCCACTCCACTCCACTTCATTCCGTACGAGCTCCTGTCTTGCCAGCCATAGCCCCCTTTTGTATAGGCTCAGGAGCAACCACAAAATCCCCCACCCACTCCTAATGTGGGCTCCTACAAAACCCCTCTCCACCACCTGCCATGTCAGTGTAAGATCAGGCTTTGCCCTCCCCACCACCTTTTTTGCCTTAGCCCAGAGCTGTCTGGCAAAACTGCACTCCCACATAACATGGTACGCTGTCTCCCCAGCACCACACGATGGTCTCGGGCACAGAGGAGACCGGCCCAGACCGTGATTGTGTATCTTGTCTCGCACCGGTAGCGTTCTGTGCAAGAAGGCCCAGTTCAGATCCTTCAGCCCATTACTTTGGCCTACTGCCTGAACACCCACCGTAACTGATGACGGTACCCCCAACAACGGAGACGGGTTTACCTTCCCTCTAACCACCCTGTACAGGACCCTTTGCTGCTTCCATATGCCATCTTCCAGGGCCTTAGGGTGAGCCCTCAGCCACTTGGCAACCAACGCATAGTGCCACGGTAGCTGCTCTGACCTCGGACCTACATTGGACCAGTTTAGTATCCCTCTGGCAGCGTATAAAAAGAAATATTTCATACCTATACTAGCCGGATGCCCCACCTCTGAAGCCATGTCCTGAAGCAGAGACGCCACAAAAATGGTGTCAAGTTTCAGGGGGAGGTCCGGCACATGCCTGCCACCCTCAGCCAAGCCCGACATCATGCGGCCAAGTGCCACCCACTCATACCTCCCTCCCCATAGGAAATCGAAAATTGTTCTCGCCAGGGGCCGTCTGATGGCGACCGGCAGAGGGAAAACATAGTGGAGAGCATGTCCGCCTTGAGCACAAGCACTTTACCCAGAAGTGTCAGCTTCCTGGCATTCCACAATGCTAATCTGGACTTCACTCGCTGAAAACGCCCCTCCCAGTTGACGGTAGCACTATTCATTGGTTGGAATTGTACACCTAAGATCTTTATTGGCCCTTGACACACCGATAGTCCAACCGGAGCAACATCACGCCCCTTCCAACTCCCTTCACTGTACATTTGCCAATGTTGAGCCTAGCTCCTGAGACCCTTCAAAAATCCTCAAAACCTCCAAAGCTCTCACCACACACTCGTCACTGTCCAGCAACAATGTTGTGTCATCAGTGTACTGTGAAAGTTTCACCCGTAGGTCCCCTCCCCCTGGAACCAGGGTCACCCTCACACTGGCGTCTGCTCTGATGGCCTCTGCAGGGGAATGCAGGGGGGTGCTGAAGCCTTTCAACACCTTCAGCATCTGGGTGCAGCAGAACCGGGAACATCTGGGTGCAGCAGAACCTGGAACTGTCGACAACCGGTCCAGAAACCTAGTGGGTCCCGCACATATCGTGCAGCAGAAACCACATCAGAAAAGCGACCGAAAAATTCCTTTAATGCCAAGTCTGTCATAAAAGGGTTGAACATATGGACAGAAATTATCCTAAAGTTAGGTCTGTCCATATTTACCACCTCACACAAATTCAACGGGTGATTGTTTGCCAATCTAGCACACCTTGCAGTGACAGCCTGATGAGTCTCAGCTGAAACAAATGAAACATCATACCCGGTTGCCTGCTGATGCCACTGAATACAAAAAACGTCCTCCACCGTCAGATTCAACTGGCCCTTGATGATTCTGGTGCAAAACAAATCCCTTGGCATCACTTCCCTTTCGCTGCTCCTCCACTGGAACCTCAAAGTCCTGCGCAGTCCAACCCGAGGAATTGTCCGGCCCTGGTTGGCAAACGCCATGTTAGAAAAAGAAGAAAAAACACAGCGCGCGCTTCTCAATTGTACAAGTGACAAGAACAGATTTTTTATTTATTTATTTTTTTATTTTTTATTAGAAAAAATCAACAGTACAGTAACCATTATACTCCCAACACATGACTTGGCACTGTGTCCCCATTCGCATCCCCGCACCCCTGAAGTGAAACTGCCCATATGTCATGAAAGAAAAACAAACGACTCCAAAACAGAAAAACACAAGCAAAAGAAAGACACAATAAGAAAAACTGAAACATAACCTTTACCAGTGCACCATTATCTTTTATAGCAACCCAAAACCACCTTTCCACTTTTCTTTTGCAGCGTGATACCCCAACTTGACCACATCCAACTTCATCCTTTCTGTCACCTCCCATTCGACCCCCTTAGCCACCCTCTCTGTAGTCCACTCCACTCCACTCCATTCCGTACGAGCTCCTGTCTTGCCAGCCATAGCCCCCTTTTGTATAGGCTCAGGAGCAACCACAAAATCCCCCACCCACTCCTAATGTGGGCTCCTACAAAACCCCTCTCCACCACCTGCCATGTCAGTGTAAGATCAGGCTTTGCCCTCCCCACCACCTTTTTTGCCTTAGCCCAGAGCTGTCTGGCAAAACTGCACTCCCACATAACATGGTACGCTGTCTCCCCAGCACCACACGATGGTCTCGGGCACAGAGGAGACCGGCCCAGACCGTGATTGTGTATCTTGTCTCGCACCGGTAGCGTTTTGTGCAAGAAGGCCCAGTTCAGATCCTTCAGCCCATTACTTTGGCCTACTGCCTGAACACCCACCGTAACTGATGACGGTACCCCCAACAACGGAGACGGGTTTACCTTCCCTCTATCCACCCTGTACAGGACCCTTTGCTGCTTCCATATGCCATCTTCCAGGGCCTTAGGGTGAGCCCTCAGCCACTTGGCAACCAACGCATAGTGCCACGGTAGCTGCTCTGACCTCGGACCTACATTGGACCAGTTTAGTATCCCTCTGGCAGCGTATAAAAAGAAATATTTCATACCTATACTAGCCGGATGCCCCACCTCTGAAGCCATGTCCTGAAGCAGAGACGCCACAAAAATGGTGTCAAGTTTCAGGGGGAGGTCCGGCACATCCCTGCCACCCTCAGCCAAGCCCGACATCATGCGGCCAAGTGCCACCCACTCATACCTCCCTCCCCATAGGAAATCGAAAATTGTTCTCGCCAGGGGCCGTCTGATGGCGACCGGCAGAGGGAAAACATAGTGGAGAGCATGTCCGCCTTGAGCACAAGCACTTTACCCAGAAGTGTCAGCTTCCTGGCCTTCCACAATGCTAATCTGGACTTCACTCGCTGAAAACGCCCCTCCCAGTTGAAGGTAGCACTATTCATTGGTTTGAATTGTACACCTAAGATCTTTATTGGCCCTTGACACGCTGATAGTCCACCCGGAGCAACATCACGACCCTTACACCTCCCTTCACTGTACATTTGCCAATGTTGTGCCTAGCTCCTGAGACCCTTCCAAAATCCTCAAAAAGCTCCAAAGCTCTCACCACACACTCGTCACTGTCCAGCAACAATGTTGTGTCATCAGCGTACTGTGAAAGTTTCACTCGTAGGTCCCCTCCCTCTGGAACCAGGGTCACCCTCACACTGGCGTCTGCTCTGATGGCCTCTGCAGAGGAATGCAGGGGGGGTGCCTAAGCCCTTCAACACCTTCAGCATCTGGGTGCAGCAGAACCGGGAACATCTGGATGCAGCAGAACCTGGAACTGTCGACAACCGGTCCAGAAACCTTGTGGGTCCCGCACGTATCGTGCAGCAGAAACCACATCAGAAAAGCGACCGAAAAATTCCTTTGATGCCAAGTCTGTCATAAAAGGGTTGAACATATGGAGACAAATTATCCTAAAGTTAGGTCTGTCCATATTTACCACCTCACACAAATTTAACGGGTGCTTGTTTGCCAATCTAGAACACCTTGCAGTGACAGCCTGATGAGTCTCAGCTGAAACAAATTAAACATCATACCCGGTTGCCTGCTGATGCCACTGAATACAAAAAACGTCCTCCACCGTCAGATTCAACTGGCCCTTGATGATTCTGGTGCAAAACAAATCCCTTGGCATCACTTCCCTGTCGCTGCTCCTCCACTGGAACCTCAAAGTCCTGCGCAGTCCCACCCGAGGAATTGTCCGGCCCTGGTTGGCAAACGCCATGTTAGAAAAAGAAGAAAAAACACAGCCCGCGCTTCTCAAATACAAGTGTCAAGTACAGAATTTTTTTTTTTTTTTATATATTTTATTAGAAAAAAATCAACAGTACAGTAACCATTATACTCCCAACACATGACTTGGCACTGTGTCCCCATTCGCATCCCCGCACCCCTGAAGTAAAACTGCCCATATCTCATGAAAGAAAAACAAACGACTCCAAAACAGAAAAACACAAGCAAAAGAAAGACACAATAAGAAAAACTGAAACATAACCTGTACCAGTGCACCGTTATCTTTTATAGCAACCCAAAACCACCTTTCCACTTTTCTTTTGCAGCGTGATACCCCAACTTGTCCACATCCCACTTCATCCTTTCTGTCACCTCTAATTCGACCCCCTTAGCCACCCTCTCTGTACTCCACTCCACTCCACTTCATTCCGTACGAGCTCCTGTCTTGCCAGCCATAGCCCCCTTTTGTATAGGCTCAGGAGCAACCACAAAATCCCCCACCCACTCCTAATGTGGGCTCCTACAAAACCCCTCTCCACCACCTGCCATGTCAGTGTAAGATCAGGCTTTGCCTTCCCCACCACCTTTTTTGCCTTAGCCCAGAGCTGTCTGGTAAAACTGCACTCCCACATAACATGGTACGCTGTCTCCCCAGCACCACACGATGGTCTCGGGCACAGAGGAGACCGGCCCAGACCGTGCCTGTGTATCTTGTCTCGCACCGGTAGCGTTCTGTGCAAGCAGGCCCAGTTCAGATCCTTCTGCCCATTACTCAGGCCTACTGCCTGAAGACCCACCCAAACTGATGACGGTACCCCCAACAACGGAGACGGGTTTACCTTCCCACTAACCACCCTGTACAGGACCCTTTGCTGCTTCCATATGCCATCTTCCAGGGCCTCAGGGTGAGCCCTCAGCCACTTGGCAACCCAGGCATAGTGCCACGGTAGCTGCTCTGACCTCGGACTTACATTGGACCAGTTCAGTATCCCTCTGGCAGCGTATAAAAAGAAATATTTCATACCTAAACTAGCAGGATGCCCCACCTCTGAAGCCATGTCCTGAAGCAGAGACGCCACAAAAATGGTGTCAAGTTTCAGGGGGAGGTCCGGCACATCCCTGCCACCCTCAGCCAAGCCCGACATCATGCGGCCACGTGCCACCCACTCATACCTCCCTCCCCATAGGAAATCGAAAATTGTTCTCGCCAGGGGCCGTCTGATGGCGACCGACAGAGGGAAAACATATGCCAAGTGGAGCACAGAGGAGAGCATGTCCGCCTTGAGCACAAGCACTTTACCCAGAAGTGTCAGCTTCCTGGCCTTCCACAATGCTAATCTGGACTTCAATCGCTGAAAACGCCCCTCCCAGTTGACGGTAGCACTATTCATTGGTTGGAATTGTACACCTAAGATCTTTATTGGCCCTTGACACACCGATAGTCCACCCAGAGCAACATCACGCCCCTTCCAACTCCCTTCACTGTACATTTGCCAATGTTGAGCCTAGCTCCTGAGACCCTTCAAAAATCCTCAAAACCTCCAAAGCTCTCACCACACACTCGTCACTGTCCAGCAACAATGTTGTGTCATCAGTGTACTGTGAAAGTTTCACCCGTAGGTCCCCTCCCCCTGGAACCAGGGTCACCCTCACACTGGCGTCTGCTCTGATGGCCTCTGCAGGGGAAAGCAGGGGGGGTGCCTAAGCCCTTCAACACCTTCAGCATCTGGGTGCAGCACAACCGGGAACATCTGGGTGGAGCAGAACCTGGAACTGTCGACAACCAGTCCAGAAACCTAGTGGGTCCCGCACATATCGTGCAGCAGAAACCACATCAGAAAAGCGACCGAAAAATTCCTTTAATGCCAAGTCTGTCATAAAAGGGTTGAACATATGGACAGAAATTATCCTAAAGTTAGGTCTGTCCATATTTACCACCTCACACAAATTCAACGGGTGCTTGTTTGCCAATCTAGCACACCTTGCAGTGACAGCCTGATGAGTCTCAGCTGAAACAAATGAAACATCATACCCGGTTGCCTGCTGATGCCACTGAATACAAAAAACGTCCTCCACCGTCAGATTCAACTGGCCCTTGATGATTCTGGTGCAAAACAAATCCCTTGGCATCACTTCCCTGTCGCTGCTCCTCCACTGGAACCTCAAAGTCCTGCGCAGTCCCACCCAAGGAATTGACCGGCCCTGGTTGGCAAACGCCATGTTAGAAAAAGAAGAAAAAAAACAGCCCGCGCTTCTCAAATACAAGTGTCAAGTACAGAATTTATTTTTTTTTTTTTTATATTTTATTAGAAAAAAATCAACAGTACAGTAACCAACACATGACTTGGCACTGTGTCCCCATTCGCATCCCCGCACCCCTGAAGTGAAACTGTCAATATCTCATGAAAGAAAAACAAACGACTCCAAAACAGAAAAACACAAGCAAAAGAAAGACAACTGAAAACTGAAAACTGAAACATAACCTGTACCAGTGCACCATTATCTTTTATAGCAACCCAAAACCACCTTTCCACTTTTCTTTTGCAGCGTGATACCCCAACTTGTCCACATCCCACTTCATCCTTTCTGTCACCTCTAATTCGACCCACTTAGCCACCCTCTCTGTACTCCACTCCACTCCACTTCATTCCGTACGAGCTCCTGTCTTGCCAGCCATAGCCCCCTTTTGTATAGGCTCAGGAGCAACCACAAAATCCCCCACCCACTCCTAATGTGGGCTCCTACAAAACCCCTCTCCACCACCTGCCATGACAGTGTAAGATCAGGCTTTGCCCTCCCCACCACCTTTTTTGCCTTAGCCCAGAGCTGTCTGGCAAAACTGCACTCCCACATAACTTGGTACGCTGTCTCCCCAGCACCACACGATGGTCTCGGGCACAGAGGAGACTGGCCCAGACCGTGCCTGTGTATCTTGTCTCGCACCGGTAGCGTTCTGTGCAAGAAGGCCCAGTTCAGATCCTTCAGCCCATTACTTTGGCCTACTGCCTGAACACCCACCGTAACTGATGACGGTACCCCCAACAACGGAGACGGGTTTACCTTCCCTCTAACCACCCTGTACAGGACCCTTTGCTGCTTCCATATGCCATCTTCCAGGGCCTTAGGGTGAGCCCTCAGCCACTTGGCAACCAACGCATAGTGCCACGGTAGCTGCTCTGACCTCGGACTTACATTGGACCAGTTCAGTATCCCTCTGGCAGCGTATAAAAAGAAATATTTCATACCTAAACTAGCCGGATGCCCCACCTCTGAAGCCATGTCCTGAAGCAGAGACGCCACAAAAATGGTGTCAAGTTTCAGGGGGAGGTCCGGCACATCCCTGCCACCCTCAGCCAAGCCCGACATCATGCGGCCACGTGCCACCCACTCATACCTCCCTCCCTATAGGAAATCGAAAATTGTTCTCGCCAGGGGCCGTCTGATGGCGACCGGCAGAGGGAAAACATATGCCAGGTGGAGCACAGAGGAGAGCATGTCCGCCTTGAGCACAAGCACTTTACCCAGAAGTGTCAGCTTCCTGGCCTTCCACAATGCTAATCTGGACTTCAATCGCTAAAAACGCCCCTCCCAGTTGACGGTAGCACTATTCATTGGTTGGAATTGTACACCTAAGATCTTTATTGGCCCTTGACACACCGATAGTCCACCCGGAGCAACATCAAGCCCCTTCCAACTCCCTTCACTGTACATTTGCCAATGTTGAGCCTAGCTCCTGAGACCCTTCAAAAATCCTCAAAACCTCCAAAGCTCTCACCACACACTCGTCACTGTCCAGCAACAATGTTGTGTCATCAGTGTACTGTGAAAGTTTCACCCGTAGGTCCCCTCCCCCTGGAACCAGGGTCACCCTCACACTGGCGTCTGCTCTGATGGCCTCTGCAGGGGAATGCAGGGGGGGTGCCTAAGCCCTTCAACACCTTCAGCATCTGGGTGCAGCAGAACCGGGAACATCTGGGTGGAGCAGAACCTGGAACTGTCGACAACCAGTCCAGAAACCTAGTGGGTCCCGCACATATCGTGCAGCAGAAACCACATCAGAAAAGCGACCGAAAAATTCCTTTAATGCCAAGTCTGTCATAAAAGGGTTGAACATATGGACAGAAATTATCCTAAAGTTAGGTCTGTCCATATTTACCACCGCACACAAATTCAACGGGTGCTTGTTTGCCAATCTAGCACACCTTGCAGTGACAGCCTGATGAGTCTCAGCTGAAACAAATGAAACATCATACCCGGTTGCCTGCTGATGCCACTGAATACAAAAAACGTCCTCCACCGTCAGATTCAACTGGCCCTTGATGATTCTGGTGCAAAACAAATCCCTTGGCATCACTTCCCTGTCGCTGCTCCTCCACTGGAACCTCAAAGTCCTGCGCAGTCCCACCCAAGGAATTGTCCGGCCCTGGTTGGCAAACGCCATGTTAGAAAAAGAAGAAAAAACACAGCCCGCGCTTCTCAAATACAAGTGTCAAGTACAGAATTTTTTTTTTTTTTTTTATATTTTATTAGAAAAAAATCAACAGTACAGTAACCAACACATGACTTGGCACTGTGTCCCCATTCGCATCCCCGCACCCCTGAAGTGAAACTGCCAATATCTCATGAAAGAAAAACAAACGACTCCAAAACAGAAAAACACAAGCAAAAGAAAGACACAATAAGAAAAACTCAAACATAACCTGTACCAGTGCACCGTTATCTTTTATAGCAACCCAAAACCACCTTTCCACTTTTCTTTTGCAGCGTGATACCCCAACTTGTCCACATCCAACTTCATCCTTTCTGTCACCTCCCATTCGACCCCCTTAGCCACCCTCTCTGTAGTCCACTCCACTCCACTCCATTCCGTACGAGCTCCTGTCTTGCCAGCCATAGCCCCCTTTTGTATAGGCTCAGGAGCAACCACAAAATCCCCCACCCACTCCTAATGTGGGCTCCTACAAAACCCCTCTCCACCACCTGCCATGTCAGTGTAAGATCAGGCTTTGCCCTCCCCACCACCTTTTTTGCCTTAGCCCAGAGCTGTCTGGTAAAACTGCACTCCCACATAACTTGGTACGCTGTCTCCCCAGCACCACACGATGGTCTCGGGCACAGAGGAGACTGGCCCAGACCGTGCCTGTGTATCTTGTCTCGCACCGGTAGCGTTCTGTGCAAGAAGGCCCAGTTCAGATCCTTCAGCCCATTACTTTGGCCTACTGCCTGAACACCCACCGTAACTGATGACGGTACCCCCAACAACGGAGACGGGTTTACCTTCCCTCTAACCACCCTGTACAGGACCCTTTGCTGCTTCCATATGCCATCTTCCAGGGCCTTAGGGTGAGCCCTCAGCCACTTGGCAACCAACGCATAGTGCCACGGTAGCTGCTCTGACCTCGGACTTACATTGGACCAGTTCAGTATCCCTCTGGCAGCGTATAAAAAGAAATATTTCATACCTATACTAGCCGGATGCCCCACCTCTGAAGCCATGTCCTGAAGCAGAGACGCCACAAAAATGGTGTCAAGTTTCAGGGGGAGGTCCGGCACATCCCTGCCACCCTCAGCCAAGCCCGACATCATGCGGCCACGTGCCACCCACTCATACCTCCCTCCCTATAGGAAATCGAAAATTGTTCTCGCCAGGGGCCGTCTGATGGCGACCGGCAGAGGGAAAACATATGCCAGGTGGAGCACAGAGGAGAGCATGTCCGCCTTGAGCACAAGCACTTTACCCAGAAGTGTCAGCTTCCTGGCCTTCCACAATGCTAATCTGGACTTCAATCGCTAAAAACGCCCCTCCCAGTTGACGGTAGCACTATTCATTGGTTGGAATTGTACACCTAAGATCTTTATTGGCCCTTGACACACCGATAGTCCACCCGGAGCAACATCACGCCCCTTCCAACTCCCTTCACTGTACATTTGCCAATGTTGAGCCTAGCTCCTGAGACCCTTCAAAAATCCTCAAAACCTCCAAAGCTCTCACCACACACTCGTCACTGTCCAGCAACAATGTTGTGTCATCAGTGTACAGTGAAAGTTTCACCCGTAGGTCCCCTCCCCCTGGAACCAGGGTCACCCTCACACTGGCGTCTGCTCTGATGGCCTCTGCAGGGGAATGCAGGGGGGTGCCTAAGCCCTTCAACACCTTCAGCATCTGGGTGCAGCAGAACCGGGAACATCTGGGTGGAGCAGAACCTGGAACTGTCGACAACCAGTCCAGAAACCTAGTGGGTCCCGCACATATCGTGCAGCAGAAACCACATCAGAAAAGCGACCGAAAAATTCCTTTAATGCCAAGTCTGTCATAAAAGGGTTGAACATATGGACAGAAATTATCCTAAAGTAAGGTCTGTCCATATTTACCACCTCACACAAATTCAACGGGTGCTTGTTTGCCAATCTAGCACACCTTGCAGTGACAGCCTGATGAGTCTCAGCTGAAACAAATGAAACATCATACCCGGTTGCCTGCTGATGCCACTGAATACAAAAAACGTCCTCCACCGTCAGATTCAACTGGCCCTTGATGATTCTGGTGCAAAACAAATCCCTTGGCATCACTTCCCTGTCGCTGCTCCTCCACTGGAACCTCAAAGTCCTGCGCAGTCCCACCCAAGGAATTGTCCGGCCCTGGTTGGCAAACGCCATGTTAGAAAAAGAAGAAAAAACACAGCCCGCGCTTCTCAAATACAAGTGTCAAGTACAGAATTTTTTTTTTTTTTTTTATATTTTATTAGAAAAAAATCAACAGTACAGTAACCAACACATGACTTGGCACTGTGTCCCCATTCGCATCCCCGCACCCCTGAAGTGAAACTGCCAATATCTCATGAAAGAAAAACAAACGACTCCAAAACAGAAAAACACAAGCAAAAGAAAGACACAATAAGAAAAACTCAAACATAACCTGTACCAGTGCACCGTTATCTTTTATAGCAACCCAAAACCACCTTTCCACTTTTCTTTTGCAGCGTGATACCCCAACTTGTCCACATCCAACTTCATCCTTTCTGTCACCTCCCATTCGACCCCCTTAGCCACCCTCTCTGTAGTCCACTCCACTCCACTCCATTCCGTACGAGCTCCTGTCTTGCCAGCCATAGCCCCCTTTTGTATAGGCTCAGGAGCAACCACAAAATCCCCCACCCACTCCTAATGTGGGCTCCTACAAAACCCCTCTCCACCACCTGCCATGTCAGTGTAAGATCAGGCTTTGCCCTCCCCACCACCTTTTTTGCCTTAGCCCAGAGCTGTCTGGTAAAACTGCACTCCCACATAACTTGGTACGCTGTCTCCCCAGCACCACACGATGGTCTCGGGCACAGAGGAGACTGGCCCAGACCGTGCCTGTGTATCTTGTCTCGCACCGGTAGCGTTCTGTGCAAGAAGGCCCAGTTCAGATCCTTCAGCCCATTACTTTGGCCTACTGCCTGAACACCCACCGTAACTGATGACGGTACCCCCAACAACGGAGACGGGTTTACCTTCCCTCTAACCACCCTGTACAGGACCCTTTGCTGCTTCCATATGCCATCTTCCAGGGCCTTAGGGTGAGCCCTCAGCCACTTGGCAACCAACGCATAGTGCCACGGTAGCTGCTCTGACCTCGGACTTACATTGGACCAGTTCAGTATCCCTCTGGCAGCGTATAAAAAGAAATATTTCATACCTATACTAGCCGGATGCCCCACCTCTGAAGCCATGTCCTGAAGCAGAGACGCCACAAAAATGGTGTCAAGTTTCAGGGGGAGGTCCGGCACATCCCTGCCACCCTCAGCCAAGCCCGACATCATGCGGCCACGTGCCACCCACTCATACCTCCCTCCCTATAGGAAATCGAAAATTGTTCTCGCCAGGGGCCGTCTGATGGCGACCGGCAGAGGGAAAACATATGCCAGGTGGAGCACAGAGGAGAGCATGTCCGCCTTGAGCACAAGCACTTTACCCAGAAGTGTCAGCTTCCTGGCCTTCCACAATGCTAATCTGGACTTCAATCGCTAAAAACGCCCCTCCCAGTTGACGGTAGCACTATTCATTGGTTGGAATTGTACACCTAAGATCTTTATTGGCCCTTGACACACCGATAGTCCACCCGGAGCAACATCACGCCCCTTCCAACTCCCTTCACTGTACATTTGCCAATGTTGAGCCTAGCTCCTGAGACCCTTCAAAAATCCTCAAAACCTCCAAAGCTCTCACCACACACTCGTCACTGTCCAGCAACAATGTTGTGTCATCAGTGTACTGTGAAAGTTTCACCCGTAGGTCCCCTCCCCCTGGAACCAGGGTCACCCTCACACTGGCGTCTGCTCTGATGGCCTCTGCAGGGGAATGCAGGGGGGGTGCCTAAGCCCTTCAACACCTTCAGCATCTGGGTGCAGCAGAACCGGGAACATCTGGGTGGAGCAGAACCTGGAACTGTCGACAACCAGTCCAGAAACCTAGTGGGTCCCGCACATATCGTGCAGCAGAAACCACATCAGAAAAGCGACCGAAAAATTCCTTTAATGCCAAGTCTGTCATAAAAGGGTTGAACATATGGACAGAAATTATCCTAAAGTTAGGTCTGTCCATATTTACCACCGCACACAAATTCAACGGGTGCTTGTTTGCCAATCTAGCACACCTTGCAGTGACAGCCTGATGAGTCTCAGCTGAAACAAATGAAACATCATACCCGGTTGCCTGCTGATGCCACTGAATACAAAAAACGTCCTCCACCGTCAGATTCAACTGGCCCTTGATGATTCTGGTGCAAAACAAATCCCTTGGCATCACTTCCCTGTCGCTGCTCCTCCACTGGAACCTCAAAGTCCTGCGCAGTCCCACCCAAGGAATTGACCGGCCCTGGTTGGCAAACGCCATGTTAGAAAAAGAAGAAAAAACACAGCCCGCGCTTCTCAAATACAAGTGTCAAGTACAGAATTTTTTTTTTTTTTTTTATATTTCATTAGAAAAAAATCAACAGTACAGTAACCAACACATGACTTGGCACTGTGTCACCATTCGCATCCCCGCACCCCTGAAGTGAAACTGTCAATATCTCATAAAAGAAAAACAAACGACTCCAAAACAGAAAAACACAAGCAAAAGAAAGACAACTGAAAACTGAAAACTTAAACATAACCTGTACCAGTGCAACATTATCTTTTATAGCAACCCAAAACCACCTTTCCACTTTTCTTTTGCATAAAAAGAAATATTTCATACCTATACTAGCCGGATGCCCCACCTCTGAAGCCATGTCCTGAAGCAGAGACGCCACAAAAATGGTGTCAAGTTTCAGGGGGAGGTCCGGCACATGCCTGCCACCCTCAGCCAAGCCCGACATCATGCGGCCAAGTGCCACCCACCCATACCTCCCTCCCCATAGGAAATCGAAAATTGTTCTCGCCAGGGGCCGTCTGATGGCAACCGGCAGAGGGAAAAAATAGAGGAGAGCATGTCCGCCTTGAGCACAAGCACTTTACCCAGAAGTGTCAGCTTCCTGGCCTTCCACAATGCTAATCTGGACTTCACTCGCTGAAAACGCCCCTCCCAGTTGACGGTAGCACTATTCATTGGTTGGAATTGTACACCTAAGATCTTTATTGGCCCTTGACACGCTGATAGTCCACCCGGAGCAACATCACGCCCCTTCCACCTCCCTTCACTGTACATTTGCCAATGTTGAGCCTAGCTCCTGAGACCCTTCAAAAATCCTCAAAACCTCCAAAGCTCTCACCACACACTCGTCACTGTCCAGCAACAATGTTGTGTCATCAGTGTACTGTGAAAGTTTCACCCGTAGGTCCCCTCCCCCTGGAACCAGGGTCACCCTCACACTGGCATCTGCTCTGATGGCCTCTGCAGGGGAATGCAGGGGGGTGCTGAAGCCCTTCAACACCTTCAGCATCTGGGTGCAGCAGAACCGGGAACATCTGGGTGCAGCAGAACCTGGAACTGTCGACAACCAGTCCAGAAACCTAGTGGGTCCCGCACATATCGTGCAGCAGAAACCACATCAGAAAAGCGACCGAAAAATTCCTTTAATGCCAAGTCTGTCATAAAAGGGTTGAACATATGGACAGAAATTATCCTAAAGTAAGGTCTGTCCATATTTACCACCTCACACAAATTCAACGGGTGCTTGTTTGCCAATCTAGCACACCTTGCAGTGACAGCCTGATGAGTCTCAGCTGAAACAAATGAAACATCATACCCGGTTGCCTGCTGATGCCACTGAATACAAAAAACGTCCTCCACCGTCAGATTCAACTGGCCCTTGATGATTCTGGTGCAAAACAAATCCCTTGGCATCACTTCCCTGTCGCTGCTCCTCCACTGGAACCTCAAAGTCCTGCGCAGTCCCACCCAAGGAATTGTCCGGCCCTGGTTGGCAAACGCCATGTTAGAAAAAGAAGAAAAAACACAGCGCGCGCTTCTCAATTGTACAAGTGACAAGAACAGATTATTTTTTTTTTTTTTATATTTTATTAGAAAAAATCAACAGTACAGTAACCATTATACTCCCAACACATGACTTGGCACTGTGTCCCCATTCGCATCCCCGCACCCCTGAAGTGAAACTGCCCATATGTCATGAAAGAAAAACAAACGACTCCAAAACAGAAAAACACAAGCAAAAGAAAGACACAATAAGAAAAACTGAAACATAACCTGTACAAGTAAACCATTATCTTTTATAGCAACCCAAAACCACCTTTCCACTTTTCTTTTGCAGCGTGATACCCCAACTTGTCCACATCCAACTTCATCCTTTCTGTCACCTCCCATTCGACCCCCTTAGCCACCCTCTCTGTAGTCCACTCCACTCCACTCCATTCCGTACGAGCTCCTGTCTTGCCAGCCATAGCCCCCTTTAGTATAGGCTCAGGAGCAACCACAAAATCCCCCACCCACTCCTAATGTGGGCTCCTACAAAACCCCTCTCCACCACCTGCCATGTCAGTGTAAGATCAGGCTTTGCCCTCCCCACCACCTTTTTTGTCTTAGCCCAGAACTGTCTGGCAAAACTACACTCCCACATAACATGGTACGCTGTCTCCCCAGCACCACACGATGGTCTCGGGCACAGAGGAGACCGGCCCAGACCGTGCCTGTGTATCTTGCCTCGCACCGGTAGCGTTCTGTGCAAGCAGGCCCAGTTCAGATCCTTCTGCCCATTACTCAGGCCTACTGCCTGAAGACCCACCCAAACTGATGACGGTACCCCCAACACCGGCGACGGGTTTACCTTCCCTCTAACCACCCTGTACAGGACCCTTTGCTGCTTCCATATGCCATCTTCCAGGGCCTTAGGGTGAGCCCTCAGCCACTTGGCAACCAACGCATAGTGCCACGGTAGCTGCTCTGACCTCGGACCTACATTGGACCAGTTTAGTATCCCTCTGGCAGCGTATAAAAAGAAATATTTCATACCTATACTAGCCGGATGCCCCACCTCTGAAGCCATGTCCTGAAGCAGAGACGCCACAAAAATGGTGTCAAGTTTCAGGGGGAGGTCCGGCACATCCCTGCCACCCTCAGCCAAGCCCGACATCATGCGGCCAAGTGCCACCCACTCATACCTCCCTCCCCATAGGAAATCGAAAATTGTTCTCGCCAGGGGCCGTCTGATGGCGACCGGCAGAGGGAAAACATAGTGGAGAGCATGTCCGCCTTGAGCACAAGCACTTTACCCAGAAGTGTCAGCTTCCTGGCCTTCCACAATGCTAATCTGGACTTCACTCGCTGAAAACGCCCCTCCCAGTTGAAGGTAGCACTATTCATTGGTTTGAATTGTACACCTAAGATCTTTATTGGCCCTTGACACGCTGATAGTCCACCCAGAGCAACATCACGACCCTTACACCTCCCTTCACTGTACATTTGCCAATGTTGTGCCTAGCTCCTGAGACCCTTCCAAAATCCTCAAAAAGCTCCAAAGCTCTCACCACACACTCGTCACTGTCCAGCAACAATGTTGTGTCATCAGCGTACTGTGAAAGTTTCACTCGTAGGTCCCCTCCCTCTGGAACCAGGGTCACCCTCACACTGGCGTCTGCTCTGATGGCCTCTGCAGAGGAATGCAGGGGGGGTGCCTAAGCCCTTCAACACCTTCAGCATCTGGGTGCAGCAGAACCGGGAACATCTGGATGCAGCAGAACCTGGAACTGTCGACAACCGGTCCAGAAACCTTGTGGGTCCCGCACATATCGTGCAGCAGAAACCACATCAGAAAAGCGACCGAAAAATTCCTTTGATGCCAAGTCTGTCATAAAAGGGTTGAACATATGGACAGAAATTATCCTAAAGTTAGGTCTGTCCATATTTACCACCTCACACAAATTCAACGGGTGCTTGTTTGCCAATCTAGCACACCTTGCAGTGACAGCCTGATGAGTCTCAGCTGAAACAAATGAAACATCATACCCGGTTGCCTGCTGATGCCACTGAATACAAAAAACGTCGTCCACCGTCAGATTCAACTGGCCCTTGATGATTCTGGTGCAAAACAAATCCCTTGGCATCACTTCCCTGTCGCTGCTCCTCCACTGGAACCTCAAAGTCCTGCGCAGTCCCACCCGAGGAATTGTCCGGCCCTGGTTGGCAAACGCCATGTTAGAAAAAGAAGAAAAAAAACAGCCCGCGCTTCTCAAATACAAGTGTCAAGTACAGAATTTATTTTTTTTTTTTTTATATTTTATTAGAAAAAAATCAACAGTACAGTAACCAACACATGACTTGGCACTGTGTCCCCATTCGCATCCCCGCACCCCTGAAGTGAAACTGTCAATATCTCATGAAAGAAAAACAAACGACTCCAAAACAGAAAAACACAAGCAAAAGAAAGACAACTGAAAACTGAAAACTGAAACATAACCTGTACCAGTGCACCATTATCTTTTATAGCAACCCAAAACCACCTTTCCACTTTTCTTTTGCAGCGTGATACCCCAACTTGTCCACATCCCACTTCATCCTTTCTGTCACCTCTAATTCGACCCACTTAGCCACCCTCTCTGTACTCCACTCCACTCCACTTCATTCCGTACGAGCTCCTGTCTTGCCAGCCATAGCCCCCTTTTGTATAGGCTCAGGAGCAACCACAAAATCCCCCACCCACTCCTAATGTGGGCTCCTACAAAACCCCTCTCCACCACCTGCCATGACAGTGTAAGATCAGGCTTTGCCCTCCCCACCACCTTTTTTGCCTTAGCCCAGAGCTGTCTGGCAAAACTGCACTCCCACATAACTTGGTACGCTGTCTCCCCAGCACCACACGATGGTCTCGGGCACAGAGGAGACTGGCCCAGACCGTGCCTGTGTATCTTGTCTCGCACCGGTAGCGTTCTGTGCAAGAAGGCCCAGTTCAGATCCTTCAGCCCATTACTTTGGCCTACTGCCTGAACACCCACCGTAACTGATGACGGTACCCCCAACAACGGAGACGGGTTTACCTTCCCTCTAACCACCCTGTACAGGACCCTTTGCTGCTTCCATATGCCATCTTCCAGGGCCTTAGGGTGAGCCCTCAGCCACTTGGCAACCAACGCATAGTGCCACGGTAGCTGCTCTGACCTCGGACTTACATTGGACCAGTTCAGTATCCCTCTGGCAGCGTATAAAAAGAAATATTTCATACCTAAACTAGCCGGATGCCCCACCTCTGAAGCCATGTCCTGAAGCAGAGACGCCACAAAAATGGTGTCAAGTTTCAGGGGGAGGTCCGGCACATCCCTGCCACCCTCAGCCAAGCCCGACATCATGCGGCCACGTGCCACCCACTCATACCTCCCTCCCTATAGGAAATCGAAAATTGTTCTCGCCAGGGGCCGTCTGATGGCGACCGGCAGAGGGAAAACATATGCCAGGTGGAGCACAGAGGAGAGCATGTCCGCCTTGAGCACAAGCACTTTACCCAGAAGTGTCAGCTTCCTGGCCTTCCACAATGCTAATCTGGACTTCAATCGCTAAAAACGCCCCTCCCAGTTGACGGTAGCACTATTCATTGGTTGGAATTGTACACCTAAGATCTTTATTGGCCCTTGACACACCGATAGTCCACCCGGAGCAACATCACGCCCCTTCCAACTCCCTTCACTGTACATTTGCCAATGTTGAGCCTAGCTCCTGAGACCCTTCAAAAATCCTCAAAACCTCCAAAGCTCTCACCACACACTCGTCACTGTCCAGCAACAATGTTGTGTCATCAGTGTACTGTGAAAGTTTCACCCGTAGGTCCCCTCCCCCTGGAACCAGGGTCACCCTCACACTGGCGTCTGCTCTGATGGCCTCTGCAGGGGAATGCAGGGGGGTGCCTAAGCCCTTCAACACCTTCAGCATCTGGGTGCAGCAGAACCGGGAACATCTGGGTGGAGCAGAACCTGGAACTGTCGACAACCAGTCCAGAAACCTAGTGGGTCCCGCACATATCGTGCAGCAGAAACCACATCAGAAAAGCGACCGAAAAATTCCTTTAATGCCAAGTCTGTCATAAAAGGGTTGAACATATGGACAGAAATTATCCTAAAGTAAGGTCTGTCCATATTTACCACCTCACACAAATTCAACGGGTGCTTGTTTGCCAATCTAGCACACCTTGCAGTGACAGCCTGATGAGTCTCAGCTGAAACAAATGAAACATCATACCCGGTTGCCTGCTGATGCCACTGAATACAAAAAACGTCCTCCACCGTCAGATTCAACTGGCCCTTGATGATTCTGGTGCAAAACAAATCCCTTGGCATCACTTCCCTGTCGCTGCTCCTCCACTGGAACCTCAAAGTCCTGCGCAGTCCCACCCAAGGAATTGTCCGGCCCTGGTTGGCAAACGCCATGTTAGAAAAAGAAGAAAAAACACAGCCCGCGCTTCTCAAATACAAGTGTCAAGTACAGAATTTTTTTTTTTTTTTTTATATTTTATTAGAAAAAAATCAACAGTACAGTAACCAACACATGACTTGGCACTGTGTCCCCATTCGCATCCCCGCACCCCTGAAGTGAAACTGCCAATATCTCATGAAAGAAAAACAAACGACTCCAAAACAGAAAAACACAAGCAAAAGAAAGACACAATAAGAAAAACTCAAACATAACCTGTACCAGTGCACCGTTATCTTTTATAGCAACCCAAAACCACCTTTCCACTTTTCTTTTGCAGCGTGATACCCCAACTTGTCCACATCCAACTTCATCCTTTCTGTCACCTCCCATTCGACCCCCTTAGCCACCCTCTCTGTAGTCCACTCCACTCCACTCCATTCCGTACGAGCTCCTGTCTTGCCAGCCATAGCCCCCTTTTGTATAGGCTCAGGAGCAACCACAAAATCCCCCACCCACTCCTAATGTGGGCTCCTACAAAACCCCTCTCCACCACCTGCCATGTCAGTGTAAGATCAGGCTTTGCCCTCCCCACCACCTTTTTTGCCTTAGCCCAGAGCTGTCTGGTAAAACTGCACTCCCACATAACTTGGTACGCTGTCTCCCCAGCACCACACGATGGTCTCGGGCACAGAGGAGACTGGCCCAGACCGTGCCTGTGTATCTTGTCTCGCACCGGTAGCGTTCTGTGCAAGAAGGCCCAGTTCAGATCCTTCAGCCCATTACTTTGGCCTACTGCCTGAACACCCACCGTAACTGATGACGGTACCCCCAACAACGGAGACGGGTTTACCTTCCCTCTAACCACCCTGTACAGGACCCTTTGCTGCTTCCATATGCCATCTTCCAGGGCCTTAGGGTGAGCCCTCAGCCACTTGGCAACCAACGCATAGTGCCACGGTAGCTGCTCTGACCTCGGACTTACATTGGACCAGTTCAGTATCCCTCTGGCAGCGTATAAAAAGAAATATTTCATACCTATACTAGCCGGATGCCCCACCTCTGAAGCCATGTCCTGAAGCAGAGACGCCACAAAAATGGTGTCAAGTTTCAAGGGGAGGTCCGGCACATCCCTGCCACCCTCAGCCAAGCCCGACATCATGCGGCCACGTGCCACCCACTCATACCTCCCTCCCTATAGGAAATCGAAAATTGTTCTCGCCAGGGGCCGTCTGATGGCGACCGGCAGAGGGAAAACATATGCCAGGTGGAGCACAGAGGAGAGCATGTCCGCCTTGAGCACAAGCACTTTACCCAGAAGTGTCAGCTTCCTGGCCTTCCACAATGCTAATCTGGACTTCAATCGCTAAAAACGCCCCTCCCAGTTGACGGTAGCACTATTCATTGGTTGGAATTGTACACCTAAGATCTTTATTGGCCCTTGACACACCGATAGTCCACCCGGAGCAACATCACGCCCCTTCCAACTCCCTTCACTGTACATTTGCCAATGTTGAGCCTAGCTCCTGAGACCCTTCAAAAATCCTCAAAACCTCCAAAGCTCTCACCACACACTCGTCACTGTCCAGCAACAATGTTGTGTCATCAGTGTACTGTGAAAGTTTCACCCGTAGGTCCCCTCCCCCTGGAACCAGGGTCACCCTCACACTGGCGTCTGCTCTGATGGCCTCTGCAGGGGAATGCAGGGGGGTGCCTAAGCCCTTCAACACCTTCAGCATCTGGGTGCAGCAGAACCGGGAACATCTGGGTGGAGCAGAACCTGGAACTGTCGACAACCAGTCCAGAAACCTAGTGGGTCCCGCACATATCGTGCAGCAGAAACCACATCAGAAAAGCGACCGAAAAATTCCTTTAATGCCAAGTCTGTCATAAAAGGGTTGAACATATGGACAGAAATTATCCTAAAGTAAGGTCTGTCCATATTTACCACCTCACACAAATTCAACGGGTGCTTGTTTGCCAATCTAGCACACCTTGCAGTGACAGCCTGATGAGTCTCAGCTGAAACAAATGAAACATCATACCCGGTTGCCTGCTGATGCCACTGAATACAAAAAACGTCCTCCACCGTCAGATTCAACTGGCCCTTGATGATTCTGGTGCAAAACAAATCCCTTGGCATCACTTCCCTGTCGCTGCTCCTCCACTGGAACCTCAAAGTCCTGCGCAGTCCCACCCAAGGAATTGTCCGGCCCTGGTTGGCAAACGCCATGTTAGAAAAAGAAGAAAAAACACAGCCCGCGCTTCTCAAATACAAGTGTCAAGTACAGAATTTTTTTTTTTTTTTTTATATTTTATTAGAAAAAAATCAACAGTACAGTAACCAACACATGACTTGGCACTGTGTCCCCATTCGCATCCCCGCACCCCTGAAGTGAAACTGCCAATATCTCATGAAAGAAAAACAAACGACTCCAAAACAGAAAAACACAAGCAAAAGAAAGACACAATAAGAAAAACTCAAACATAACCTGTACCAGTGCACCGTTATCTTTTATAGCAACCCAAAACCACCTTTCCACTTTTCTTTTGCAGCGTGATACCCCAACTTGTCCACATCCAACTTCATCCTTTCTGTCACCTCCCATTCGACCCCCTTAGCCACCCTCTCTGTAGTCCACTCCACTCCACTCCATTCCGTACGAGCTCCTGTCTTGCCAGCCATAGCCCCCTTTTGTATAGGCTCAGGAGCAACCACAAAATCCCCCACCCACTCCTAATGTGGGCTCCTACAAAACCCCTCTCCACCACCTGCCATGTCAGTGTAAGATCAGGCTTTGCCCTCCCCACCACCTTTTTTGCCTTAGCCCAGAGCTGTCTGGTAAAACTGCACTCCCACATAACTTGGTACGCTGTCTCCCCAGCACCACACGATGGTCTCGGGCACAGAGGAGACTGGCCCAGACCGTGCCTGTGTATCTTGTCTCGCACCGGTAGCGTTCTGTGCAAGAAGGCCCAGTTCAGATCCTTCAGCCCATTACTTTGGCCTACTGCCTGAACACCCACCGTAACTGATGACGGTACCCCCAACAACGGAGACGGGTTTACCTTCCCTCTAACCACCCTGTACAGGACCCTTTGCTGCTTCCATATGCCATCTTCCAGGGCCTTAGGGTGAGCCCTCAGCCACTTGGCAACCAACGCATAGTGCCACAGTAGCTGCTCTGACCTCGGACTTACATTGGACCAGTTCAGTATCCCTCTGGCAGCGTATAAAAAGAAATATTTCATACCTATACTAGCCGGATGCCCCACCTCTGAAGCCATGTCCTGAAGCAGAGACGCCACAAAAATGGTGTCAAGTTTCAGGGGGAGGTCCGGCACATCCCTGCCACCCTCAGCCAAGCCCGACATCATGCGGCCACGTGCCACCCACTCATACCTCCCTCCCTATAGGAAATCGAAAATTGTTCTCGCCAGGGGCCGTCTGATGGCGACCGGCAGAGGGAAAACATATGCCAGGTGGAGCACAGAGGAGAGCATGTCCGCCTTGAGCACAAGCACTTTACCCAGAAGTGTCAGCTTCCTGGCCTTCCACAATGCTAATCTGGACTTCAATCGCTAAAAACGCCCCTCCCAGTTGACGGTAGCACTATTCATTGGTTGGAATTGTACACCTAAGATCTTTATTGGCCCTTGACACACCGATAGTCCACCCGGAGCAACATCACGCCCCTTCCAACTCCCTTCACTGTACATTTGCCAATGTTGAGCCTAGCTCCTGAGACCCTTCAAAAATCCTCAAAACCTCCAAAGCTCTCACCACACACTCGTCACTGTCCAGCAACAATGTTGTGTCATCAGTGTACTGTGAAAGTTTCACCCGTAGGTCCCCTCCCCCTGGAACCAGGGTCACCCTCACACTGGCGTCTGCTCTGATGGCCTCTGCAGGGGAATGCAGGGGGGGTGCCTAAGCCCTTCAACACCTTCAGCATCTGGGTGCAGCAGAACCGGGAACATCTGGGTGGAGCAGAACCTGGAACTGTCGACAACCAGTCCAGAAACCTAGTGGGTCCCGCACATATCGTGCAGCAGAAACCACATCAGAAAAGCGACCGAAAAATTCCTTTAATGCCAAGTCTGTCATAAAAGGGTTGAACATATGGACAGAAATTATCCTAAAGTTAGGTCTGTCCATATTTACCACCGCACACAAATTCAACGGGTGCTTGTTTGCCAATCTAGCACACCTTGCAGTGACAGCCTGATGAGTCTCAGCTGAAACAAATGAAACATCATACCCGGTTGCCTGCTGATGCCACTGAATACAAAAAACGTCCTCCACCGTCAGATTCAACTGGCCCTTGATGATTCTGGTGCAAAACAAATCCCTTGGCATCACTTCCCTGTCGCTGCTCCTCCACTGGAACCTCAAAGTCCTGCGCAGTCCCACCCAAGGAATTGACCGGCCCTGGTTGGCAAACGCCATGTTAGAAAAAGAAGAAAAAACACAGCCCGCGCTTCTCAAATACAAGTGTCAAGTACAGAATTTTTTTTTTTTTTTTTATATTTCATTAGAAAAAAATCAACAGTACAGTAACCAACACATGACTTGGCACTGTGTCACCATTCGCATCCCCGCACCCCTGAAGTGAAACTGTCAATATCTCATAAAAGAAAAACAAACGACTCCAAAACAGAAAAACACAAGCAAAAGAAAGACAACTGAAAACTGAAAACTTAAACATAACCTGTACCAGTGCAACATTATCTTTTATAGCAACCCAAAACCACCTTTCCACTTTTCTTTTGCATAAAAAGAAATATTTCATACCTATACTAGCCGGATGCCCCACCTCTGAAGCCATGTCCTGAAGCAGAGACGCCACAAAAATGGTGTCAAGTTTCAGGGGGAGGTCCGGCACATGCCTGCCACCCTCAGCCAAGCCCGACATCATGCGGCCAAGTGCCACCCACCCATACCTCCCTCCCCATAGGAAATCGAAAATTGTTCTCGCCAGGGGCCGTCTGATGGCAACCGGCAGAGGGAAAAAATAGAGGAGAGCATGTCCGCCTTGAGCACAAGCACTTTACCCAGAAGTGTCAGCTTCCTGGCCTTCCACAATGCTAATCTGGACTTCACTCGCTGAAAACGCCCCTCCCAGTTGACGGTAGCACTATTCATTGGTTGGAATTGTACACCTAAGATCTTTATTGGCCCTTGACACGCTGATAGTCCACCCGGAGCAACATCACGCCCCTTCCACCTCCCTTCACTGTACATTTGCCAATGTTGAGCCTAGCTCCTGAGACCCTTCAAAAATCCTCAAAACCTCCAAAGCTCTCACCACACACTCGTCACTGTCCAGCAACAATGTTGTGTCATCAGTGTACTGTGAAAGTTTCACCCGTAGGTCCCCTCCCCCTGGAACCAGGGTCACCCTCACACTGGCATCTGCTCTGATGGCCTCTGCAGGGGAATGCAGGGGGGTGCTGAAGCCCTTCAACACCTTCAGCATCTGGGTGCAGCAGAACCGGGAACATCTGGGTGCAGCAGAACCTGGAACTGTCGACAACCAGTCCAGAAACCTAGTGGGTCCCGCACATATCGTGCAGCAGAAACCACATCAGAAAAGCGACCGAAAAATTCCTTTAATGCCAAGTCTGTCATAAAAGGGTTGAACATATGGACAGAAATTATCCTAAAGTAAGGTCTGTCCATATTTACCACCTCACACAAATTCAACGGGTGCTTGTTTGCCAATCTAGCACACCTTGCAGTGACAGCCTGATGAGTCTCAGCTGAAACAAATGAAACATCATACCCGGTTGCCTGCTGATGCCACTGAATACAAAAAACGTCCTCCACCGTCAGATTCAACTGGCCCTTGATGATTCTGGTGCAAAACAAATCCCTTGGCATCACTTCCCTGTCGCTGCTCCTCCACTGGAACCTCAAAGTCCTGCGCAGTCCCACCCAAGGAATTGTCCGGCCCTGGTTGGCAAACGCCATGTTAGAAAAAGAAGAAAAAACACAGCGCGCGCTTCTCAATTGTACAAGTGACAAGAACAGATTATTTTTTTTTTTTTTATATTTTATTAGAAAAAATCAACAGTACAGTAACCATTATACTCCCAACACATGACTTGGCACTGTGTCCCCATTCGCATCCCCGCACCCCTGAAGTGAAACTGCCCATATGTCATGAAAGAAAAACAAACGACTCCAAAACAGAAAAACACAAGCAAAAGAAAGACACAATAAGAAAAACTGAAACATAACCTGTACAAGTAAACCATTATCTTTTATAGCAACCCAAAACCACCTTTCCACTTTTCTTTTGCAGCGTGATACCCCAACTTGTCCACATCCAACTTCATCCTTTCTGTCACCTCCCATTCGACCCCCTTAGCCACCCTCTCTGTAGTCCACTCCACTCCACTCCATTCCGTACGAGCTCCTGTCTTGCCAGCCATAGCCCCCTTTAGTATAGGCTCAGGAGCAACCACAAAATCCCCCACCCACTCCTAATGTGGGCTCCTACAAAACCCCTCTCCACCACCTGCCATGTCAGTGTAAGATCAGGCTTTGCCCTCCCCACCACCTTTTTTGTCTTAGCCCAGAACTGTCTGGCAAAACTACACTCCCACATAACATGGTACGCTGTCTCCCCAGCACCACACGATGGTCTCGGGCACAGAGGAGACCGGCCCAGACCGTGCCTGTGTATCTTGCCTCGCACCGGTAGCGTTCTGTGCAAGCAGGCCCAGTTCAGATCCTTCTGCCCATTACTCAGGCCTACTGCCTGAAGACCCACCCAAACTGATGACGGTACCCCCAACACCGGCGACGGGTTTACCTTCCCTCTAACCACCCTGTACAGGACCCTTTGCTGCTTCCATATGCCATCTTCCAGGGCCTTAGGGTGAGCCCTCAGCCACTTGGCAACCAACGCATAGTGCCACGGTAGCTGCTCTGACCTCGGACCTACATTGGACCAGTTTAGTATCCCTCTGGCAGCGTATAAAAAGAAATATTTCATACCTATACTAGCCGGATGCCCCACCTCTGAAGCCATGTCCTGAAGCAGAGACGCCACAAAAATGGTGTCAAGTTTCAGGGGGAGGTCCGGCACATCCCTGCCACCCTCAGCCAAGCCCGACATCATGCGGCCAAGTGCCACCCACTCATACCTCCCTCCCCATAGGAAATCGAAAATTGTTCTCGCCAGGGGCCGTCTGATGGCGACCGGCAGAGGGAAAACATAGTGGAGAGCATGTCCGCCTTGAGCACAAGCACTTTACCCAGAAGTGTCAGCTTCCTGGCCTTCCACAATGCTAATCTGGACTTCACTCGCTGAAAACGCCCCTCCCAGTTGAAGGTAGCACTATTCATTGGTTTGAATTGTACACCTAAGATCTTTATTGGCCCTTGACACGCTGATAGTCCACCCAGAGCAACATCACGACCCTTACACCTCCCTTCACTGTACATTTGCCAATGTTGTGCCTAGCTCCTGAGACCCTTCCAAAATCCTCAAAAAGCTCCAAAGCTCTCACCACACACTCGTCACTGTCCAGCAACAATGTTGTGTCATCAGCGTACTGTGAAAGTTTCACTCGTAGGTCCCCTCCCTCTGGAACCAGGGTCACCCTCACACTGGCGTCTGCTCTGATGGCCTCTGCAGAGGAATGCAGGGGGGGTGCCTAAGCCCTTCAACACCTTCAGCATCTGGGTGCAGCAGAACCGGGAACATCTGGATGCAGCAGAACCTGGAACTGTCGACAACCGGTCCAGAAACCTTGTGGGTCCCGCACATATCGTGCAGCAGAAACCACATCAGAAAAGCGACCGAAAAATTCCTTTGATGCCAAGTCTGTCATAAAAGGGTTGAACATATGGACAGAAATTATCCTAAAGTTAGGTCTGTCCATATTTACCACCTCACACAAATTCAACGGGTGCTTGTTTGCCAATCTAGCACACCTTGCAGTGACAGCCTGATGAGTCTAAGCTGAAACAAATGAAACATCATACCCGGTTGCCTGCTGATGCCACTGAATACAAAAAACGTCGTCCACCGTCAGATTCAACTGGCCCTTGATGATTCTGGTGCAAAACAAATCCCTTGGCATCACTTCCCTGTCGCTGCTCCTCCACTGGAACCTCAAAGTCCTGCGCAGTCCCACCCGAGGAATTGTCCGGCCCTGGTTGGCAAACGCCATGTTAGAAAAAGAAGAAAAAACACAGCGCGCGCTTCTCAATTGTACAAGTGACAAGAACAGATTTTTTTTTTTTTTTTTTTTTATTAGAAAAAATCAACAGTACAGTAACCATTATACTCCCAACACATGACTTGGCACTGTGTCCCCATTCGCATCCCCGCACCCCTGAAGTGAAACTGCCCATATGTCATGAAAGAAAAACAAACGACTCCAAAACAGAAAAACACAAGCAAAAGAAAGACACAATAAGAAAAACTGAAACATAACCTGTACCAGTGCACCATTATCTTTTATAGCAACCCAAAACCACCTTTCCACTTTTCTTTTGCAGCGTGATACCCCAACTTGTCCACATCCAACTTCATCCTTTCTGTCACCTCCCATTCGACCCCCTTAGCCACCCTCTCTGTAGTCCACTCCACTCCACTCCATTCCGTACGAGCTCCTGTCTTGCCAGCCATAGCCCCCTTTTGTATAGGCTCAGGAGCAACCACAAAATCCCCCACCCACTCCTAATGTGGGCTCCTACAAAACCCCTCTCCACCACCTGCCATGACAGTGTAAGATCAGGCTTTGCCCTCCCCACCACCTTTTTTGCCTTAGCCCAGAGCTGTCTGGCAAAACTGCACTCCCACATAACTTGGTACGCTGTCTCCCCAGCACCACACGATGGTCTCGGGCACAGAGGAGACCGGCCCAGACCGTGCCTGTGTATCTTGTCTCGCACCGGTAGCGTTCTGTGCAAGAAGGCCCAGTTCAGATCCTTCAGCCCATTACTTTGGCCTACTGCCTGAACACCCACCGTAACTGATGACGGTACCCCCAACAACGGAGACGGGTTTACCTTCCCTCTAACCACCCTGTACAGGACCCTTTGCTGTTTCCATATGCCATCTTCCAGGGCCTTAGGGTGAGCCCTCAGCCACTTGGCAACCAACGCATAGTGCCACGGTAGCTGCTCTGACCTCGGACCTACATTGGACCAGTTTAGTATCCCTCTGGCAGCGTATAAAAAGAAATATTTCATACCTATACTAGCCGGATGCCCCACCTCTGAAGCCATGTCCTGAAGCAGAGACGCCACAAAAATGGTGTCAAGTTTCAGGGGGAGGTCCGGCACATGCCTGCCACCCTCAGCCAAGCCCGACATCATGCGGCCAAGTGCCACCCACTCATACCTCCCTCCCCATAGGAAATCGAAAATTGTTCTCGCCAGGGGCCGTCTGATGGCAACCGGCAGAGGGAAAAAATAGAGGAGAGCATGTACGCCTTGAGCACAAGCACTTTACCCAGAAGTGTCAGCTTCCTGGCCTTCCACAATGCTAATCTGGACTTCACTCGCTGAAAACGCCCCTCCCAGTTGACGGTAGCACTATTCATTGGTTGGAATTGTACACCTAAGATCTTTATTGGCCCTTGACATGCTGATAGTCCACCCGGAGCAACATCACGCCCCTTCCACCTCCCTTCACTGTACATTTGCCAATGTTGAGCCTAGCTCCTGAAACCCTTCAAAAATCCTCAAAACCTCCAAAGCTCTCACCACACACTCGTCACTGTCCAGCAACAATGTTGTGTCATCAGTGTACTGTGAAAGTTTCACCCGTAGGTCCCCTCCCCCTGGAACCAGGGTCACCCTCACACTGGCGTCTGCTCTGATGGCCTCTGCAGGGGAATGCAGGGGGGTGCTGAAGCCCTTCAACACCTTCAGCATCTGGGTGCAGCAGAACCGGGAACATCTGGGTGGAGCAGAACCTGGAACTGTTGACAACCGGTCCAGAAACCTTGTGGGTCCCGCACATATCGTGCAGCAGAAACCACATCAGAAAAGCGACCGAAAAATTCCTTTGATGCCAAGTCTGTCATAAAAGGGTTGAACATATGGAGAGAAATTATCCTAAAGTTAGGTCTGTCCATATTTACCACCTCACACATATTCAACGGGTGCTTGTTTGCCAATCTAGCACACCTTGCAGTGACAGCCTGATGAGTCTCAGCTGAAACAAATGAAACATCATACCCGGTTGCCTGCTGATGCCACTGAATACAAAAAACGTCCTCCACCGTCAGATTCAACTGGCCCTTGATGATTCTGGTGCAAAACAAATCCCTTGGCATTTTTCCCTGTCGCTGCTCCTCCACTGGAACCTCAAAGTCCTGCGCAGTCCCACCCGAGCAATTGTCCGGCCCTGGTTGGCAAACGCCATGTTAGAAAAAGAAGAGAAAACACAGCGCGCGCTTCTCAAATGTACAAGTGACAAGAACAGATTTTTTTTTTTTTTTTTTTTTTTATTAGAAAAAATCAACAGTACAGTAACCATTATACTCCCAACACATGACTTGGCACTGTGTCCCCATTCGCATCCCCGCACCCCTGAAGTGAAACTGCCCATATGCCATGAAAGAAAAACAAAAGCAAAAGAAAGACACAATAAGAAAAACTGAAACATAACCTGTACCAGTGCACCGTTATCTTTTATAGCAACCCAAAACCACCTTTCCACTTTTCTTTTGCAGCGTGATACCCCAACTTGTCCACATCCCACTTCATCCTTTCTGTCACCTCTAATTCGACCCACTTAGCCACCCTCTCTGTACTCCACTCCACTCCACTTCATTCCGTACGAGCTCCTGTCTTGCCAGCCATAGCCCCCTTTTGTATAGGCTCAGGAGCAACCACAAAATCCCCCACCCACTCCTAATGTGGGCTCCTACAAAACCCCTCTCCACCACCTGCCATGTCAGTGTAAGATCAGGCTTTGCCCTCCCCACCACCTTTTTTGCCTTAGCCCAGAGCTGTCTGGCAAAACTGCACTCCCACATAACATGGTACGCTGTCTCCCCAGCACCACACGATGGTCTCGGGCACAGAGGAGACCGGCCCAGACCGTGATTGTGTATCTTGTCTCGCACCGGTAGCGTTCTGTGCAAGAAGGCCCAGTTCAGATCCTTCAGCCCATTACTTTGGCCTACTGCCTGAACACCCACCGTAACTGATGACGGTACCCCCAACAACGGAGACGGGTTTACCTTCCCTCTAACCACCCTGTACAGGACCCTTTGCTGCTTCCATATGCCATCTTCCAGGGCCTTAGGGTGAGCCCTCAGCCACTTGGCAACCAACGCATAGTGCCACGGTAGCTGCTCTGACCTCGGACCTACATTGGACCAGTTTAGTATCCCTCTGGCAGCGTATAAAAAGAAATATTTCATACCTATACTAGCCGGATGCCCCACCTCTGAAGCCATGTCCTGAAGCAGAGACGCCACAAAAATGGTGTCAAGTTTCAGGGGGAGGTCCGGCACATGCCTGCCACCCTCAGCCAAGCCCGACATCATGCGGCCAAGTGCCACCCACTCATACCTCCCTCCCCATAGGAAATCGAAAATTGTTCTCGCCAGGGGCCGTCTGATGGCGACCGGCAGAGGGAAAACATAGTGGAGAGCATGTCCGCCTTGAGCACAAGCACTTTACCCAGAAGTGTCAGCTTCCTGGCATTCCACAATGCTAATCTGGACTTCACTCGCTGAAAACGCCCCTCCCAGTTGACGGTAGCACTATTCATTGGTTGGAATTGTACACCTAAGATCTTTATTGGCCCTTGACACACCGATAGTCCAACCGGAGCAACATCACGCCCCTTCCAACTCCCTTCACTGTACATTTGCCAATGTTGAGCCTAGCTCCTGAGACCCTTCAAAAATCCTCAAAACCTCCAAAGCTCTCACCACACACTCGTCACTGTCCAGCAACAATGTTGTGTCATCAGTGTACTGTGAAAGTTTCACCCGTAGGTCCCCTCCCCCTGGAACCAGGGTCACCCTCACACTGGCGTCTGCTCTGATGGCCTCTGCAGGGGAATGCAGGGGGGTGCTGAAGCCTTTCAACACCTTCAGCATCTGGGTGCAGCAGAACCGGGAACATCTGGGTGCAGCAGAACCTGGAACTGTCGACAACCGGTCCAGAAACCTAGTGGGTCCCGCACATATCGTGCAGCAGAAACCACATCAGAAAAGCGACCGAAAAATTCCTTTAATGCCAAGTCTGTCATAAAAGGGTTGAACATATGGACAGAAATTATCCTAAAGTTAGGTCTGTCCATATTTACCACCTCACACAAATTCAACGGGTGATTGTTTGCCAATCTAGCACACCTTGCAGTGACAGCCTGATGAGTCTCAGCTGAAACAAATGAAACAACATACCCGGTTGCCTGCTGATGCCACTGAATACAAAAAACGTCCTCCACCGTCAGATTCAACTGGCCCTTGATGATTCTGGTGCAAAACAAATCCCTTGGCATCACTTCCCTTTCGCTGCTCCTCCACTGGAACCTCAAAGTCCTGCGCAGTCCAACCCGAGGAATTGTCCGGCCCTGGTTGGCAAACGCCATGTTAGAAAAAGAAGAAAAAACACAGCGCGCGCTTCTCAATTGTACAAGTGACAAGAACAGATTTTTTATTTATTTATTTTTTTATTTTTTATTAGAAAAAATCAACAGTACAGTAACCATTATACTCCCAACACATGACTTGGCACTGTGTCCCCATTCGCATCCCCGCACCCCTGAAGTGAAACTGCCCATATGTCATGAAAGAAAAACAAACGACTCCAAAACAGAAAAACACAAGCAAAAGAAAGACACAATAAGAAAAACTGAAACATAACCTGTACCAGTGCACCATTATCTTTTATAGCAACCCAAAACCACCTTTCCACTTTTCTTTTGCAGCGTGATACCCCAACTTGACCACATCCAACTTCATCCTTTCTGTCACCTCCCATTCGACCCCCTTAGCCACCCTCTCTGTAGTCCACTCCACTCCACTCCATTCCGTACGAGCTCCTGTCTTGCCAGCCATAGCCCCCTTTTGTATAGGCTCAGGAGCAACCACAAAATCCCCCACCCACTCCTAATGTGGGCTCCTACAAAACCCCTCTCCACCACCTGCCATGTCAGTGTAAGATCAGGCTTTGCCCTCCCCACCACCTTTTTTGCCTTAGCCCAGAGCTGTCTGGCAAAACTGCACTCCCACATAACATGGTACGCTGTCTCCCCAGCACCACACGATGGTCTCGGGCACAGAGGAGACCGGCCCAGACCGTGATTGTGTATCTTGTCTCGCACCGGTAGCGTTTTGTGCAAGAAGGCCCAGTTCAGATCCTTCAGCCCATTACTTTGGCCTACTGCCTGAACACCCACCGTAACTGATGACGGTACCCCCAACAACGGAGACGGGTTTACCTTCCCTCTATCCACCCTGTACAGGACCCTTTGCTGCTTCCATATGCCATCTTCCAGGGCCTTAGGGTGAGCCCTCAGCCACTTGGCAACCAACGCATAGTGCCACGGTAGCTGCTCTGACCTCGGACCTACATTGGACCAGTTTAGTATCCCTCTGGCAGCGTATAAAAAGAAATATTTCATACCTATACTAGCCGGATGCCCCACCTCTGAAGCCATGTCCTGAAGCAGAGACGCCACAAAAATGGTGTCAAGTTTCAGGGGGAGGTCCGGCACATCCCTGCCACCCTCAGCCAAGCCCGACATCATGCGGCCAAGTGCCACCCACTCATACCTCCCTCCCCATAGGAAATCGAAAATTGTTCTCGCCAGGGGCCGTCTGATGGCGACCGGCAGAGGGAAAACATAGTGGAGAGCATGTCCGCCTTGAGCACAAGCACTTTACCCAGAAGTGTCAGCTTCCTGGCCTTCCACAATGCTAATCTGGACTTCACTCGCTGAAAACGCCCCTCCCAGTTGAAGGTAGCACTATTCATTGGTTTGAATTGTACACCTAAGATCTTTATTGGCCCTTGACACGCTGATAGTCCACCCGGAGCAACATCACGACCCTTACACCTCCCTTCACTGTACATTTGCCAATGTTGTGCCTAGCTCCTGAGACCCTTCCAAAATCCTCAAAAAGCTCCAAAGCTCTCACCACACACTCGTCACTGTCCAGCAACAATGTTGTGTCATCAGCGTACTGTGAAAGTTTCACTCGTAGGTCCCCTCCCTCTGGAACCAGGGTCACCCTCACACTGGCGTCTGCTCTGATGGCCTCTGCAGAGGAATGCAGGGGGGGTGCCTAAGCCCTTCAACACCTTCAGCATCTGGGTGCAGCAGAACCGGGAACATCTGGATGCAGCAGAACCTGGAACTGTCGACAACCGGTCCAGAAACCTTGTGGGTCCCGCACGTATCGTGCAGCAGAAACCACATCAGAAAAGCGACCGAAAAATTCCTTTGATGCCAAGTCTGTCATAAAAGGGTTGAACATATGGAGACAAATTATCCTAAAGTTAGGTCTGTCCATATTTACCACCTCACACAAATTTAACGGGTGCTTGTTTGCCAATCTAGAACACCTTGCAGTGACAGCCTGATGAGTCTCAGCTGAAACAAATTAAACATCATACCCGGTTGCCTGCTGATGCCACTGAATACAAAAAACGTCCTCCACCGTCAGATTCAACTGGCCCTTGATGATTCTGGTGCAAAACAAATCCCTTGGCATCACTTCCCTGTCGCTGCTCCTCCACTGGAACCTCAAAGTCCTGCGCAGTCCCACCCGAGGAATTGTCCGGCCCTGGTTGGCAAACGCCATGTTAGAAAAAGAAGAAAAAACACAGCCCGCGCTTCTCAAATGTACAAGTGTCAAGAACAGATTTTTTTTTTTTTTTATATATTTTACTAGAAAAAAATCAACAGTACAGTAACCATTATACTCCCAACACATGACTTGGCACTGTGTCCCCATTCGCATCCCCGCACCCCTGAAGTAAAACTGCCCATATCTCATGAAAGAAAAACAAACGACTCCAAAACAGAAAAACACAAGCAAAAGAAAGACACAATAAGAAAAACTGAAACATAACCTGTACCAGTGCACCGTTATCTTTTATAGCAACCCAAAACCACCTTTCCACTTTTCTTTTGCAGCGTGATACCCCAACTTGTCCACATCCCACTTCATCCTTTCTGTCACCTCTAATTCGACCCCCTTAGCCACCCTCTCTGTACTCCACTCCACTCCACTTCATTCCGTACGAGCTCCTGTCTTGCCAGCCATAGCCCCCTTTTGTATAGGCTCAGGAGCAACCACAAAATCCCCCACCCACTCCTAATGTGGGCTCCTACAAAACCCCTCTCCACCACCTGCCATGTCAGTGTAAGATCAGGCTTTGCCTTCCCCACCACCTTTTTTGCCTTAGCCCAGAGCTGTCTGGTAAAACTGCACTCCCACATAACATGGTACGCTGTCTCCCCAGCACCACACGATGGTCTCGGGCACAGAGGAGACCGGCCCAGACCGTGCCTGTGTATCTTGTCTCGCACCGGTAGCGTTCTGTGCAAGCAGGCCCAGTTCAGATCCTTCTGCCCATTACTCAGGCCTACTGCCTGAAGACCCACCCAAACTGATGACGGTACCCCCAACAACGGAGACGGGTTTACCTTCCCACTAACCACCCTGTACAGGACCCTTTGCTGCTTCCATATGCCATCTTCCAGGGCCTCAGGGTGAGCCCTCAGCCACTTGGCAACCCAGGCATAGTGCCACGGTAGCTGCTCTGACCTCGGACTTACATTGGACCAGTTCAGTATCCCTCTGGCAGCGTATAAAAAGAAATATTTCATACCTAAACTAGCAGGATGCCCCACCTCTGAAGCCATGTCCTGAAGCAGAGACGCCACAAAAATGGTGTCAAGTTTCAGGGGGAGGTCCGGCACATCCCTGCCACCCTCAGCCAAGCCCGACATCATGCGGCCACGTGCCACCCACTCATACCTCCCTCCCCATAGGAAATCGAAAATTGTTCTCGCCAGGGGCCGTCTGATGGCGACCGACAGAGGGAAAACATATGCCAAGTGGAGCACAGAGGAGAGCATGTCCGCCTTGAGCACAAGCACTTTACCCAGAAGTGTCAGCTTCCTGGCCTTCCACAATGCTAATCTGGACTTCAATCGCTGAAAACGCCCCTCCCAGTTGACGGTAGCACTATTCATTGGTTGGAATTGTACACCTAAGATCTTTATTGGCCCTTGACACACCGATAGTCCACCCGGAGCAACATCACGCCCCTTCCAACTCCCTTCACTGTACATTTGCCAATGTTGAGCCTAGCTCCTGAGACCCTTCAAAAATCCTCAAAACCTCCAAAGCTCTCACCACACACTCGTCACTGTCCAGCAACAATGTTGTGTCATCAGTGTACTGTGAAAGTTTCACCCGTAGGTCCCCTCCCCCTGGAACCAGGGTCACCCTCACACTGGCGTCTGCTCTGATGGCCTCTGCAGGGGAAAGCAGGGGGGGTGCCTAAGCCCTTCAACACCTTCAGCATCTGGGTGCAGCACAACCGGGAACATCTGGGTGGAGCAGAACCTGGAACTGTCGACAACCAGTCCAGAAACCTAGTGGGTCCCGCACATATCGTGCAGCAGAAACCACATCAGAAAAGCGACCGAAAAATTCCTTTAATGCCAAGTCTGTCATAAAAGGGTTGAACATATGGACAGAAATTATCCTAAAGTTAGGTCTGTCCATATTTACCACCTCACACAAATTCAACGGGTGCTTGTTTGCCAATCTAGCACACCTTGCAGTGACAGCCTGATGAGTCTCAGCTGAAACAAATGAAACATCATACCCGGTTGCCTGCTGATGCCACTGAATACAAAAAACGTCCTCCACCGTCAGATTCAACTGGCCCTTGATGATTCTGGTGCAAAACAAATCCCTTGGCATCACTTCCCTGTCGCTGCTCCTCCACTGGAACCTCAAAGTCCTGCGCAGTCCCACCCAAGGAATTGACCGGCCCTGGTTGGCAAACGCCATGTTAGAAAAAGAAGAAAAAAAACAGCCCGCGCTTCTCAAATACAAGTGTCAAGTACAGAATTTATTTTTTTTTTTTTTATATTTTATTAGAAAAAAATCAACAGTACAGTAACCAACACATGACTTGGCACTGTGTCCCCATTCGCATCCCCGCACCCCTGAAGTGAAACTGTCAATATCTCATGAAAGAAAAACAAACGACTCCAAAACAGAAAAACACAAGCAAAAGAAAGACAACTGAAAACTGAAAACTGAAACATAACCTGTACCAGTGCACCATTATCTTTTATAGCAACCCAAAACCACCTTTCCACTTTTCTTTTGCAGCGTGATACCCCAACTTGTCCACATCCCACTTCATCCTTTCTGTCACCTCTAATTCGACCCACTTAGCCACCCTCTCTGTACTCCACTCCACTCCACTTCATTCCGTACGAGCTCCTGTCTTGCCAGCCATAGCCCCCTTTTGTATAGGCTCAGGAGCAACCACAAAATCCCCCACCCACTCCTAATGTGGGCTCCTACAAAACCCCTCTCCACCACCTGCCATGACAGTGTAAGATCAGGCTTTGCCCTCCCCACCACCTTTTTTGCCTTAGCCCAGAGCTGTCTGGCAAAACTGCACTCCCACATAACTTGGTACGCTGTCTCCCCAGCACCACACGATGGTCTCGGGCACAGAGGAGACTGGCCCAGACCGTGCCTGTGTATCTTGTCTCGCACCGGTAGCGTTCTGTGCAAGAAGGCCCAGTTCAGATCCTTCAGCCCATTACTTTGGCCTACTGCCTGAACACCCACCGTAACTGATGACGGTACCCCCAACAACGGAGACGGGTTTACCTTCCCTCTAACCACCCTGTACAGGACCCTTTGCTGCTTCCATATGCCATCTTCCAGGGCCTTAGGGTGAGCCCTCAGCCACTTGGCAACCAACGCATAGTGCCACGGTAGCTGCTCTGACCTCGGACTTACATTGGACCAGTTCAGTATCCCTCTGGCAGCGTATAAAAAGAAATATTTCATACCTAAACTAGCCGGATGCCCCACCTCTGAAGCCATGTCCTGAAGCAGAGACGCCACAAAAATGGTGTCAAGTTTCAGGGGGAGGTCCGGCACATCCCTGCCACCCTCAGCCAAGCCCGACATCATGCGGCCACGTGCCACCCACTCATACCTCCCTCCCTATAGGAAATCGAAAATTGTTCTCGCCAGGGGCCGTCTGATGGCGACCGGCAGAGGGAAAACATATGCCAGGTGGAGCACAGAGGAGAGCATGTCCGCCTTGAGCACAAGCACTTTACCCAGAAGTGTCAGCTTCCTGGCCTTCCACAATGCTAATCTGGACTTCAATCGCTAAAAACGCCCCTCCCAGTTGACGGTAGCACTATTCATTGGTTGGAATTGTACACCTAAGATCTTTATTGGCCCTTGACACACCGATAGTCCACCCGGAGCAACATCACGCCCCTTCCAACTCCCTTCACTGTACATTTGCCAATGTTGAGCCTAGCTCCTGAGACCCTTCAAAAATCCTCAAAACCTCCAAAGCTCTCACCACACACTCGTCACTGTCCAGCAACAATGTTGTGTCATCAGTGTACTGTGAAAGTTTCACCCGTAGGTCCCCTCCCCCTGGAACCAGGGTCACCCTCACACTGGCGTCTGCTCTGATGGCCTCTGCAGGGGAATGCAGGGGGGTGCCTAAGCCCTTCAACACCTTCAGCATCTGGGTGCAGCAGAACCGGGAACATCTGGGTGGAGCAGAACCTGGAACTGTCGACAACCAGTCCAGAAACCTAGTGGGTCCCGCACATATCGTGCAGCAGAAACCACATCAGAAAAGCGACCGAAAAATTCCTTTAATGCCAAGTCTGTCATAAAAGGGTTGAACATATGGACAGAAATTATCCTAAAGTAAGGTCTGTCCATATTTACCACCTCACACAAATTCAACGGGTGCTTGTTTGCCAATCTAGCACACCTTGCAGTGACAGCCTGATGAGTCTCAGCTGAAACAAATGAAACATCATACCCGGTTGCCTGCTGATGCCACTGAATACAAAAAACGTCCTCCACCGTCAGATTCAACTGGCCCTTGATGATTCTGGTGCAAAACAAATCCCTTGGCATCACTTCCCTGTCGCTGCTCCTCCACTGGAACCTCAAAGTCCTGCGCAGTCCCACCCAAGGAATTGTCCGGCCCTGGTTGGCAAACGCCATGTTAGAAAAAGAAGAAAAAACACAGCCCGCGCTTCTCAAATACAAGTGTCAAGTACAGAATTTTTTTTTTTTTTTTATATTTTATTAGAAAAAAATCAACAGTACAGTAACCAACACATGACTTGGCACTGTGTCCCCATTCGCATCCCCGCACCCCTGAAGTGAAACTGCCAATATCTCATGAAAGAAAAACAAACGACTCCAAAACAGAAAAACACAAGCAAAAGAAAGACACAATAAGAAAAACTCAAACATAACCTGTACCAGTGCACCGTTATCTTTTATAGCAACCCAAAACCACCTTTCCACTTTTCTTTTGCAGCGTGATACCCCAACTTGTCCACATCCAACTTCATCCTTTCTGTCACCTCCCATTCGACCCCCTTAGCCACCCTCTCTGTAGTCCACTCCACTCCACTCCATTCCGTACGAGCTCCTGTCTTGCCAGCCATAGCCCCCTTTTGTATAGGCTCAGGAGCAACCACAAAATCCCCCACCCACTCCTAATGTGGGCTCCTACAAAACCCCTCTCCACCACCTGCCATGTCAGTGTAAGATCAGGCTTTGCCCTCCCCACCACCTTTTTTGCCTTAGCCCAGAGCTGTCTGGTAAAACTGCACTCCCACATAACTTGGTACGCTGTCTCCCCAGCACCACACGATGGTCTCGGGCACAGAGGAGACTGGCCCAGACCGTGCCTGTGTATCTTGTCTCGCACCGGTAGCGTTCTGTGCAAGAAGGCCCAGTTCAGATCCTTCAGCCCATTACTTTGGCCTACTGCCTGAACACCCACCGTAACTGATGACGGTACCCCCAACAACGGAGACGGGTTTACCTTCCCTCTAACCACCCTGTACAGGACCCTTTGCTGCTTCCATATGCCATCTTCCAGGGCCTTAGGGTGAGCCCTCAGCCACTTGGCAACCAACGCATAGTGCCACGGTAGCTGCTCTGACCTCGGACTTACATTGGACCAGTTCAGTATCCCTCTGGCAGCGTATAAAAAGAAATATTTCATACCTATACTAGCCGGATGCCCCACCTCTGAAGCCATGTCCTGAAGCAGAGACGCCACAAAAATGGTGTCAAGTTTCAGGGGGAGGTCCGGCACATCCCTGCCACCCTCAGCCAAGCCCGACATCATGCGGCCACGTGCCACCCACTCATACCTCCCTCCCTATAGGAAATCGAAAATTGTTCTCGCCAGGGGCCGTCTGATGGCGACCGGCAGAGGGAAAACATATGCCAGGTGGAGCACAGAGGAGAGCATGTCCGCCTTGAGCACAAGCACTTTACCCAGAAGTGTCAGCTTCCTGGCCTTCCACAATGCTAATCTGGACTTCAATCGCTAAAAACGCCCCTCCCAGTTGACGGTAGCACTATTCATTGGTTGGAATTGTACACCTAAGATCTTTATTGGCCCTTGACACACCGATAGTCCACCCGGAGCAACATCACGCCCCTTCCAACTCCCTTCACTGTACATTTGCCAATGTTGAGCCTAGCTCCTGAGACCCTTCAAAAATCCTCAAAACCTCCAAAGCTCTCACCACACACTCGTCACTGTCCAGCAACAATGTTGTGTCATCAGTGTACTGTGAAAGTTTCACCCGTAGGTCCCCTCCCCCTGGAACCAGGGTCACCCTCACACTGGCGTCTGCTCTGATGGCCTCTGCAGGGGAATGCAGGGGGGGTGCCTAAGCCCTTCAACACCTTCAGCATCTGGGTGCAGCAGAACCGGGAACATCTGGGTGGAGCAGAACCTGGAACTGTCGACAACCAGTCCAGAAACCTAGTGGGTCCCGCACATATCGTGCAGCAGAAACCACATCAGAAAAGCGACCGAAAAATTCCTTTAATGCCAAGTCTGTCATAAAAGGGTTGAACATATGGACAGAAATTATCCTAAAGTTAGGTCTGTCCATATTTACCACCGCACACAAATTCAACGGGTGCTTGTTTGCCAATCTAGCACACCTTGCAGTGACAGCCTGATGAGTCTCAGCTGAAACAAATGAAACATCATACCCGGTTGCCTGCTGATGCCACTGAATACAAAAAACGTCCTCCACCGTCAGATTCAACTGGCCCTTGATGATTCTGGTGCAAAACAAATCCCTTGGCATCACTTCCCTGTCGCTGCTCCTCCACTGGAACCTCAAAGTCCTGCGCAGTCCCACCCAAGGAATTGACCGGCCCTGGTTGGCAAACGCCATGTTAGAAAAAGAAGAAAAAACACAGCCCGCGCTTCTCAAATACAAGTGTCAAGTACAGAATTTTTTTTTTTTTTTTTATATTTCATTAGAAAAAAATCAACAGTACAGTAACCAACACATGACTTGGCACTGTGTCACCATTCGCATCCCCGCACCCCTGAAGTGAAACTGTCAATATCTCATAAAAGAAAAACAAACGACTCCAAAACAGAAAAACACAAGCAAAAGAAAGACAACTGAAAACTGAAAACTTAAACATAACCTGTACCAGTCCAACATTATCTTTTATAGCAACCCAAAACCACCTTTCCACTTTTCTTTTGCATAAAAAGAAATATTTCATACCTATACTAGCCGGATGCCCCACCTCTGAAGCCATGTCCTGAAGCAGAGACGCCACAAAAATGGTGTCAAGTTTCAGGGGGAGGTCCGGCACATGCCTGCCACCCTCAGCCAAGCCCGACATCATGCGGCCAAGTGCCACCCACCCATACCTCCCTCCCCATAGGAAATCGAAAATTGTTCTCGCCAGGGGCCGTCTGATGGCAACCGGCAGAGGGAAAAAATAGAGGAGAGCATGTCCGCCTTGAGCACAAGCACTTTACCCAGAAGTGTCAGCTTCCTGGCCTTCCACAATGCTAATCTGGACTTCACTCGCTGAAAACGCCCCTCCCAGTTGACGGTAGCACTATTCATTGGTTGGAATTGTACACCTAAGATCTTTATTGGCCCTTGACACGCTGATAGTCCACCCGGAGCAACATCACGCCCCTTCCACCTCCCTTCACTGTACATTTGCCAATGTTGAGCCTAGCTCCTGAGACCCTTCAAAAATCCTCAAAACCTCCAAAGCTCTCACCACACACTCGTCACTGTCCAGCAACAATGTTGTGTCATCAGTGTACTGTGAAAGTTTCACCCGTAGGTCCCCTCCCCCTGGAACCAGGGTCACCCTCACACTGGCATCTGCTCTGATGGCCTCTGCAGGGGAATGCAGGGGGGTGCTGAAGCCCTTCAACACCTTCAGCATCTGGGTGCAGCAGAACCGGGAACATCTGGGTGCAGCAGAACCTGGAACTGTCGACAACCAGTCCAGAAACCTAGTGGGTCCCGCACATATCGTGCAGCAGAAACCACATCAGAAAAGCGACCGAAAAATTCCTTTAATGCCAAGTCTGTCATAAAAGGGTTGAACATATGGACAGAAATTATCCTAAAGTAAGGTCTGTCCATATTTACCACCTCACACAAATTCAACGGGTGCTTGTTTGCCAATCTAGCACACCTTGCAGTGACAGCCTGATGAGTCTCAGCTGAAACAAATGAAACATCATACCCGGTTGCCTGCTGATGCCACTGAATACAAAAAACGTCCTCCACCGTCAGATTCAACTGGCCCTTGATGATTCTGGTGCAAAACAAATCCCTTGGCATCACTTCCCTGTCGCTGCTCCTCCACTGGAACCTCAAAGTCCTGCGCAGTCCCACCCAAGGAATTGTCCGGCCCTGGTTGGCAAACGCCATGTTAGAAAAAGAAGAAAAAACACAGCCCGCGCTTCTCAAATACAAGTGTCAAGTACAGAATTTTTTTTTTTTTTTTTTATATTTTATTAGAAAAAAATCAACAGTACAGTAACCAACACATGACTTGGCACTGTGTCCCCATTCGCATCCCCGCACCCCTGAAGTGAAACTGCCCATATGTCATGAAAGAAAAACAAACGACTCCAAAACAGAAAAACACAAGCAAAAGAAAGACACAATAAGAAAAACTGAAACATAACCTGTACCAGTGCACCATTATCTTTTATAGCAACCCAAAACCACCTTTCCACTTTTCTTTTGCAGCGTGATACCCCAACTTGTCCACATCCAACTTCATCCTTTCTGTCACCTCCCATTCGACCCCCTTAGCCACCCTCTCTGTAGTCCACTCCACTCCACTCCATTCCGTACGAGCTCCTGTCTTGCCAGCCATAGCCCCCTTTTGTATAGGCTCAGGAGCAACCACAAAATCCCCCACCCACTCCTAATGTGGGCTCCTACAAAACCCCTCTCCACCACCTGCCATGTCAGTGTAAGATCAGGCTTTGCCCTCCCCACCACCTTTTTTGCCTTAGCCCAGAGCTGTCTGGTAAAACTGCACTCCCACATAACATGGTACGCTGTCTCCCCAGCACCACACGATGGTCTCGGGCACAGAGGAGACCGGCCCAGACCGTGCCTGTGTATCTTGTCTCGCACCGGTAGCGTTCTGTGCAAGCAGGCCCAGTTCAGATCCTTCTGCCCATTACTCAGGCCTACTGCCTGAACACCCACCCAAACTGATGACGGTACCCCCAACACCGGAGACGGGTTTACCTTCCCTCTAACCACCCTGTACAGGACCCTTTGCTGCTTCCATATGCCATCTTCCAGGGCCTTAGGGTGAGCCCTCAGCCACTTGGCAACCCAGGCATAGTGCCACGGTAGCTGCTCTGACCTCGGACTTACATTGGACCAGTTCAGTATCCCTCTGGCAGCGTATAAAAAGAAATATTTCATACCTAAACTAGCCGGATGCCCCACCTCTGAAGCCATGTCCTGAAGCAGAGACGCCACAAAAATGGTGTCAAGTTTCAGGGGGAGGTCCGGCACATCCCTGCCACCCTCAGCCAAGCCCGACATCATGCGGCCACGTGCCACCCACTCATACCTCCCTCCCCATAGGAAATCGAAAATTGTTCTCGCCAGGGGCCGTCTGATGGCGACCGGCAGAGGGAAAACATATGCCAGGTGGAGCACAGAGGAGAGCATGTCCGCCTTGAGCACAAGCACTTTACCCAGAAGTGTCAGCTTCCTGGCCTTCCACAATGCTAATCTGGACTTCAATCGCTGAAAACGCCCCTCCCAGTTGACGGTAGCACTATTCATTGGTTGGAATTGTACACCTAAGATCTTTATTGGCCCTTGACACACCGATAGTCCACCCGGAGCAACATCACGCCCCTTCCAACTCCCTTCACTGTACATTTGCCAATGTTGAGCCTAGCTCCTGAGACCCTTCAAAAATCCTCAAAACCTCCAAAGCTCTCACCACACACTCGTCACTGTCCAGCAACAATGTTGTGTCATCAGTGTACTGTGAAAGTTTCACCCGTAGGTCCCCTCCCCCTGGAACCAGGGTCACCCTCACACTGGCGTCTGCTCTGATGGCCTCTGCAGGGGAATGCAGGGGGGGTGCCTAAGCCCTTCAACACCTTCAGCATCTGGGTGCAGCAGAACCGGGAACATCTGGGTGGAGCAGAACCTGGAACTGTCGACAACCAGTCCAGAAACCTAGTGGGTCCCGCACATATCGTGCAGCAGAAACCACATCAGAAAAGCGACCGAAAAATTCCTTTAATGCCAAGTCTGTCATAAAAGGGTTGAACATATGGACAGAAATTATCCTAAAGTTAGGTCTGTCCATATTTACCACCGCACACAAATTCAACGGGTGCTTGTTTGCCAATCTAGCACACCTTGCAGTGACAGCCTGATGAGTCTCAGCTGAAACAAATGAAACATCATACCCGGTTGCCTGCTGATGCCACTGAATACAAAAAACGTCCTCCACCGTCAGATTCAACTGGCCCTTGATGATTCTGGTGCAAAACAAATCCCTTGGCATCACTTCCCTGTCGCTGCTCCTCCACTGGAACCTCAAAGTCCTGCGCAGTCCCACCCAAGGAATTGACCGGCCCTGGTTGGCAAACGCCATGTTAGAAAAAGAAGAAAAAACACAGCCCGCGCTTCTCAAATACAAGTGTCAAGTACAGAATTTTTTTTTTTTTTTTTATATTTCATTAGAAAAAAATCAACAGTACAGTAACCAACACATGACTTGGCACTGTGTCACCATTCGCATCCCCGCACCCCTGAAGTGAAACTGTCAATATCTCATAAAAGAAAAACAAACGACTCCAAAACAGAAAAACACAAGCAAAAGAAAGACAACTGAAAACTGAAAACTTAAACATAACCTGTACCAGTCCAACATTATCTTTTATAGCAACCCAAAACCACCTTTCCACTTTTCTTTTGCATAAAAAGAAATATTTCATACCTATACTAGCCGGATGCCCCACCTCTGAAGCCATGTCCTGAAGCAGAGACGCCACAAAAATGGTGTCAAGTTTCAGGGGGAGGTCCGGCACATGCCTGCCACCCTCAGCCAAGCCCGACATCATGCGGCCAAGTGCCACCCACCCATACCTCCCTCCCCATAGGAAATCGAAAATTGTTCTCGCCAGGGGCCGTCTGATGGCAACCGGCAGAGGGAAAAAATAGAGGAGAGCATGTCCGCCTTGAGCACAAGCACTTTACCCAGAAGTGTCAGCTTCCTGGCCTTCCACAATGCTAATCTGGACTTCACTCGCTGAAAACGCCCCTCCCAGTTGACGGTAGCACTATTCATTGGTTGGAATTGTACACCTAAGATCTTTATTGGCCCTTGACACGCTGATAGTCCACCCGGAGCAACATCACGCCCCTTCCACCTCCCTTCACTGTACATTTGCCAATGTTGAGCCTAGCTCCTGAGACCCTTCAAAAATCCTCAAAACCTCCAAAGCTCTCACCACACACTCGTCACTGTCCAGCAACAATGTTGTGTCATCAGTGTACTGTGAAAGTTTCACCCGTAGGTCCCCTCCCCCTGGAACCAGGGTCACCCTCACACTGGCATCTGCTCTGATGGCCTCTGCAGGGGAATGCAGGGGGGTGCTGAAGCCCTTCAACACCTTCAGCATCTGGGTGCAGCAGAACCGGGAACATCTGGGTGCAGCAGAACCTGGAACTGTCGACAACCAGTCCAGAAACCTAGTGGGTCCCGCACATATCGTGCAGCAGAAACCACATCAGAAAAGCGACCGAAAAATTCCTTTAATGCCAAGTCTGTCATAAAAGGGTTGAACATATGGACAGAAATTATCCTAAAGTAAGGTCTGTCCATATTTACCACCTCACACAAATTCAACGGGTGCTTGTTTGCCAATCTAGCACACCTTGCAGTGACAGCCTGATGAGTCTCAGCTGAAACAAATGAAACATCATACCCGGTTGCCTGCTGATGCCACTGAATACAAAAAACGTCCTCCACCGTCAGATTCAACTGGCCCTTGATGATTCTGGTGCAAAACAAATCCCTTGGCATCACTTCCCTGTCGCTGCTCCTCCACTGGAACCTCAAAGTCCTGCGCAGTCCCACCCAAGGAATTGTCCGGCCCTGGTTGGCAAACGCCATGTTAGAAAAAGAAGAAAAAACACAGCCCGCGCTTCTCAAATACAAGTGTCAAGTACAGAATTTTTTTTTTTTTTTTTTATATTTTATTAGAAAAAAATCAACAGTACAGTAACCAACACATGACTTGGCACTGTGTCCCCATTCGCATCCCCGCACCCCTGAAGTGAAACTGCCCATATGTCATGAAAGAAAAACAAACGACTCCAAAACAGAAAAACACAAGCAAAAGAAAGACACAATAAGAAAAACTGAAACATAACCTGTACCAGTGCACCATTATCTTTTATAGCAACCCAAAACCACCTTTCCACTTTTCTTTTGCAGCGTGATACCCCAACTTGTCCACATCCAACTTCATCCTTTCTGTCACCTCCCATTCGACCCCCTTAGCCACCCTCTCTGTAGTCCACTCCACTCCACTCCATTCCGTACGAGCTCCTGTCTTGCCAGCCATAGCCCCCTTTTGTATAGGCTCAGGAGCAACCACAAAATCCCCCACCCACTCCTAATGTGGGCTCCTACAAAACCCCTCTCCACCACCTGCCATGTCAGTGTAAGATCAGGCTTTGCCCTCCCCACCACCTTTTTTGCCTTAGCCCAGAGCTGTCTGGTAAAACTGCACTCCCACATAACATGGTACGCTGTCTCCCCAGCACCACACGATGGTCTCGGGCACAGAGGAGACCGGCCCAGACCGTGCCTGTGTATCTTGTCTCGCACCGGTAGCGTTCTGTGCAAGCAGGCCCAGTTCAGATCCTTCTGCCCATTACTCAGGCCTACTGCCTGAACACCCACCCAAACTGATGACGGTACCCCCAACACCGGAGACGGGTTTACCTTCCCTCTAACCACCCTGTACAGGACCCTTTGCTGCTTCCATATGCCATCTTCCAGGGCCTTAGGGTGAGCCCTCAGCCACTTGGCAACCCAGGCATAGTGCCACGGTAGCTGCTCTGACCTCGGACTTACATTGGACCAGTTCAGTATCCCTCTGGCAGCGTATAAAAAGAAATATTTCATACCTAAACTAGCCGGATGCCCCACCTCTGAAGCCATGTCCTGAAGCAGAGACGCCACAAAAATGGTGTCAAGTTTCAGGGGGAGGTCCGGCACATCCCTGCCACCCTCAGCCAAGCCCGACATCATGCGGCCACGTGCCACCCACTCATACCTCCCTCCCCATAGGAAATCGAAAATTGTTCTCGCCAGGGGCCGTCTGATGGCGACCGGCAGAGGGAAAACATATGCCAGGTGGAGCACAGAGGAGAGCATGTCCGCCTTGAGCACAAGCACTTTACCCAGAAGTGTCAGCTTCCTGGCCTTCCACAATGCTAATCTGGACTTCAATCGCTGAAAACGCCCCTCCCAGTTGACGGTAGCACTATTCATTGGTTGGAATTGTACACCTAAGATCTTTATTGGCCCTTGACACACCGATAGTCCACCCGGAGCAACATCACGCCCCTTCCAACTCCCTTCACTGTACATTTGCCAATGTTGAGCCTAGCTCCTGAGACCCTTCAAAAATCCTCAAAACCTCCAAAGCTCTCACCACACACTCGTCACTGTCCAGCAACAATGTTGTGTCATCAGTGTACTGTGAAAGTTTCACCCGTAGGTCCCCTCCCCCTGGAACCAGGGTCACCCTCACACTGGCGTCTGCTCTGATGGCCTCTGCAGGGGAATGCAGGGGGGGTGCCTAAGCCCTTCAACACCTTCAGCATCTGGGTGCAGCAGAACCGGGAACATCTGGGTGGAGCAGAACCTGGAACTGTCGACAACCAGTCCAGAAACCTAGTGGGTCCCGCACATATCGTGCAGCAGAAACCACATCAGAAAAGCGACCAAAAAATTCCTTTAATGCCAAGTCTGTCATAAAAGGGTTGAACATATGGACAGAAATTATCCTAAAGTTAGGTTTGTCCATATTTACCACCTCACACAAATTCAACGGGTGCTTGTTTGCCAATCTAGCACACCTTGCAGTGACAGCCTGATGAGTCTCAGCTGAAACAAATGAAACATCATACCCGGTTGCCTGCTGATGCCACTGAATACAAAAAACGTCCTCCACCGTCAGATTCAACTGGCCCTTGATGATTCTGGTGCAAAACAAATCCCTTGGCATCACTTCCCTGTCGCTGCTCCTCCACTGGAACCTCAAAGTCCTGCGCAGTCCCACCCAAGGAATTGACCAGCCCTGGTTGGCAAACGCCATGTTAGAAAAAGAAGAAAAAACACAGCCCGCGCTTCTCAAATGTACAAGTGTCAAGAACAGATTTTTTTTTTTTTTTTTTATTAGAAAAAATCAACAGTACAGTAACCATTATACTCACAACACATGACTTGGCACTGTGTCCCCATTCGCATCCCCGCACCCCTGAAGTGAAACTGCCCATATGTCATGAAAGAAAAACAAACGACTCCAAAACAGAAAAACACAAGCAAAAGAAAGACACAATAAGAAAAACTGAAACATAACCTGTACCAGTGCACCATTATCTTTTATAGCAACCCAAAACCACCTTTCCACTTTTCTTTTGCAGCGTGATACCCCAACTTGTCCACATCCAACTTCATCCTTTCTGTCAGCTCCCATTCGACCCCCTTAGCCACCCTCTCTGTACTCCACTCCACTCCACTCCATTCCGTACGAGCTCCTGTCTTGCCAGCCATAGCCCCCTTTTGTATAGGCTCAGGAGCAACCACAAAATCCCCCACCCACTCCTAATGTGGGCTCCTACAAAACCCCTCTCCACCACCTGCAATGACAGTGTAAGATCAGGCTTTGCCCTCCCCACCACCTTTTTTGCCTTAGCCCAGAGCTGTCTGGCAAAACTGCACTCCCACATAACTTGGTACGCTGTCTCCCCAGCACCACACGATGGTCTCGGGCACAGAGGAGACCGGCCCAGACCGTGCCTGTGTATCTTGTCTCGCACCGGTAGCGTTCTGTGCAAGAAGGCCCAGTTCAGATCCTTCAGCCCATTACTTTGGCCTACTGCCTGAACACCCACCGTAACTGATGACGGTACCCCCAACAACGGAGACGGGTTTACCTTCCCTCTAACCACCCTGTACAGGACCCTTTGCTGCTTCCATATGCCATCTTCCAGGGCCTTAGGGTGAGCCCTCAGCCACTTGGCAACCAACGCATAGTGCCACGGTAGCTGCTCTGACCTCGGACCTACATTGGACCAGTTTAGTATCCCTCTGGCAGCATATAAAAAGAAATATTTCATACCAATACTAGCCGGATGCCCCACCTCTGAAGCCATGTCCTGAAGCAGAGACGCCACAAAAATGGTGTCAAGTTTCAGGGGGAGGTCCGGCACATCCCTGCCACCCTCAGCCAAGCCCGACATCATGCGGCCAAGTGCCACCCACTCATACCTCCCTCCCCATAAGAAATCGAAAATTGTTCTCGCCAGGGGCCGTCTGATGGCGACCGGCAGAGGGAAAACATAGTGGAGAGCATGTCCGCCTTGAGCACAAGCACTTTACCCAGAAGTGTCAGCTTCCTGGCCTTCCACAATGCTAATCTGGACTTCACTCGCTGAAAACGCCCCTCCCAGTTGACGGTAGCACTATTCATTGGTTGGAATTGTACACCTAAGATCTTTATTGGCCCTTGACACACCGATAGTCCACCCGGAGCAACATCACGCCCCTTCCAACTCCCTTCACTGTACATTTGCCAATGTTGAGCCTAGCTCCTGAGACCCTTCAAAAATCCTCAAAACCTCCAAAGCTCTCACCACACACTCGTCACTGTCCAGCAACAATGTTGTGTCATCAGTGTACTGTGAAAGTTTCACCCGTAGGTCCCCTCCCCCTGGAACCAGGGTCACCCTCACACTGGCGTCTGCTCTGATGGCCTCTGCAGGGGAATGCAGGGGGGTGCCTAAGCCCTTCAACACCTTCAGCATCTGGGTGCAGCAGAACCGGGAACATCTGGGTGGAGCAGAACCTGGAACTGTCGACAACCAGTCCAGAAACCTAGTGGGTCCCGCACATATCGTGCAGCAGAAACCACATCAGAAAAGCGACCGAAAAATTCCTTTAATGCCAAGTCTGTCATAAAAGGGTTGAACATATGGACAGAAATTATCCTAAAGTAAGGTCTGTCCATATTTACCACCTCACACAAATTCAACGGGTGCTTGTTTGCCAATCTAGCACACCTTGCAGTGACAGCCTGATGAGTCTCAGCTGAAACAAATGAAACATCATACCCGGTTGCCTGCTGATGCCACTGAATACAAAAAACGTCCTCCACCGTCAGATTCAACTGGCCCTTGATGATTCTGGTGCAAAACAAATCCCTTGGCATCACTTCCCTGTCGCTGCTCCTCCACTGGAACCTCAAAGTCCTGCGCAGTCCCACCCAAGGAATTTTCCGGCCCTGGTTGGCAAACGCCATGTTAGAAAAAGAAGAAAAAACACAGCCCGCGCTTCTCAAATACAAGTGTCAAGTACAGAATTTTTTTTTTTTTTTTTTATATTTTATTAGAAAAAAATCAACAGTACAGTAACCAACACATGACTTGGCACTGTGTCCCCATTCGCATCCCCGCACCCCTGAAGTGAAACTGCCAATATCTCATGAAAGAAAAACAAACGACTCCAAAACAGAAAAACACAAGCAAAAGAAAGACACAATAAGAAAAACTGAAACATAACCTGTACCAGTGCACCGTTATCTTTTATAGCAACCCAAAACCACCTTTCCACTTTTCTTTTGCAGCGTGATACCCCAACTTGTCCACATCCAACTTCATCCTTTCTGTCACCTCCCATTCGACCCCCTTAGCCACCCTCTCTGTAGTCCACTCCACTCCACTCCATTCCGTACGAGCTCCTGTCTTGCCAGCCATAGCCCCCTTTTGTATAGGCTCAGGAGCAACCACAAAATCCCCCACCCACTCCTAATGTGGGCTCCTACAAAACCCCTCTCCACCACCTGCCATGTCAGTGTAAGATCAGGCTTTGCCCTCCCCACCACCTTTTTTGCCTTAGCCCAGAGCTGTCTGGTAAAACTGCACTCCCACATAACTTGGTACGCTGTCTCCCCAGCACCACACGATGGTCTCGGGCACAGAGGAGACTGGCCCAGACCGTGCCTGTGTATCTTGTCTCGCACCGGTAGCGTTCTGTGCAAGAAGGCCCAGTTCAGATCCTTCAGCCCATTACTTTGGCCTACTGCCTGAACACCCACCGTAACTGATGACGGTACCCCCAACAACGGAGACGGGTTTACCTTCCCTCTAACCACCCTGTACAGGACCCTTTGCTGCTTCCATATGCCATCTTCCAGGGCCTTAGGGTGAGCCCTCAGCCACTTGGCAACCAACGCATAGTGCCACGGTAGCTGCTCTGACCTCGGACTTACATTGGACCAGTTCAGTATCCCTCTGGCAGCGTATAAAAAGAAATATTTCATACCTAAACTAGCCGGATGCCCCACCTCTGAAGCCATGTCCTGAAGCAGAGACGCCACAAAAATGGTGTCAAGTTTCAGGGGGAGGTCCGGCACATCCCTGCCACCCTCAGCCAAGCCCGACATCATGCGGCCACGTGCCACCCACTCATACCTCCCTCCCTATAGGAAATCGAAAATTGTTCTCGCCAGGGGCCGTCTGATGGCGACCGGCAGAGGGAAAACATATGCCAGGTGGAGCACAGAGGAGAGCATGTCCGCCTTGAGCACAAGCACTTTACCCAGAAGTGTCAGCTTCCTGGCCTTCCACAATGCTAATCTGGACTTCAATCGCTAAAAACGCCCCTCCCAGTTGACGGTAGCACTATTCATTGGTTGGAATTGTACACCTAAGATCTTTATTGGCCCTTGACACACCGATAGTCCACCCGGAGCAACATCACGCCCCTTCCAACTCCCTTCACTGTACATTTGCCAATGTTGAGCCTAGCTCCTGAGACCCTTCAAAAATCCTCAAAACCTCCAAAGCTCTCACCACACACTCGTCACTGTCCAGCAACAATGTTGTGTCATCAGTGTACTGTGAAAGTTTCACCCGTAGGTCCCCTCCCCCTGGAACCAGGGTCACCCTCACACTGGCGTCTGCTCTGATGGCCTCTGCAGGGGAATGCAGGGGGGGTGCCTAAGCCCTTCAACACCTTCAGCATCTGGGTGCAGCAGAACCGGGAACATCTGGGTGGAGCAGAACCTGGAACTGTCGACAACCAGTCCAGAAACCTAGTGGGTCCCGCACATATCGTGCAGCAGAAACCACATCAGAAAAGCGACCGAAAAATTCCTTTAATGCCAAGTCTGTCATAAAAGGGTTGAACATATGGACAGAAATTATCCTAAAGTTAGGTCTGTCCATATTTACCACCGCACACAAATTCAACGGGTGCTTGTTTGCCAATCTAGCACACCTTGCAGTGACAGCCTGATGAGTCTCAGCTGAAACAAATGAAACATCATACCCGGTTGCCTGCTGATGCCACTGAATACAAAAAACGTCCTCCACCGTCAGATTCAACTGGCCCTTGATGATTCTGGTGCAAAACAAATCCCTTGGCATCACTTCCCTGTCGCTGCTCCTCCACTGGAACCTCAAAGTCCTGCGCAGTCCCACCCAAGGAATTGACCGGCCCTGGTTGGCAAACACCATGTTAGAAAAAGAAGAAAAAACACAGCGCGCGCTTCTCAATTGTACAAGTGACAAGAACAGATTTTTTTTTTTTTTTTTTTATTAGAAAAAATCAACAGTACAGTAACCATTATACTCCCAACACATGACTTGGCACTGTGTCCCCATTCGCATCCCCGCACCCCTGAAGTGAAACTGCCCATATGTCATGAAAGAAAAACAAACGACTCCAAAACAGAAAAACACAAGCAAAAGAAAGACACAATAAGAAAAACTGAAACATAACCTGTACCAGTGCACCATTATCTTTTATAGCAACCCAAAACCACCTTTCCACTTTTCTTTTGCAGCGTGATACCCCAACTTGTCCACATCCAACTTCATCCTTTCTGTCACCTCCCATTCGACCCCCTTAGCCACCCTCTCTGTAGTCCACTCCACTCCACTCCATTCCGTACGAGCTCCTGTCTTGCCAGCCATAGCCCCCTTTTGTATAGGCTCAGGAGCAACCACAAAATCCCCCACCCACTCCTAATGTGGGCTCCTACAAAACCCCTCTCCACCACCTGCCATGTCAGTGTAAGATCAGGCTTTGCCCTCCCCACCACCTTTTTTGCCTTAGCCCAGAGCTGTCTGGTAAAACTGCACTCCCACATAACATGGTACGCTGTCTCCCCAGCACCACACGATGGTCTCGGGCACAGAGGAGACCGGCCCAGACCGTGCCTGTGTATCTTGTCTCGCACCGGTAGCGTTCTGTGCAAGCAGGCCCAGTTCAGATCCTTCTGCCCATTACTCAGGCCTACTGCCTGAACACCCACCCAAACTGATGACGGTACCCCCAACACCGGAGACGGGTTTACCTTCCCTCTAACCACCCTGTACAGGACCCTTTGCTGCTTCCATATGCCATCTTCCAGGGCCTCAGGGTGAGCCCTCAGCCACTTGGCAACCCAGGCATAGTGCCACGGTAGCTGCTCTGACCTCGGACTTACATTGGACCAGTTCAGTATCCCTCTGGCAGCGTATAAAAAGAAATATTTCATACCTAAACTAGCCGGATGCCCCACCTCTGAAGCCATGTCCTGAAGCAGAGACGCCACAAAAATGGTGTCAAGTTTCAGGGGGAGGTCCGGCACATCCCTGCCACCCTCAGCCAAGCCCGACATCATGCGGCCACGTGCCACCCACTCATACCTCCCTCCCCATAGGAAATCGAAAATTGTTCTCGCCAGGGGCCGTCTGATGGCGACCGGCAGAGGGAAAACATATGCCAGGTGGAGCACAGAGGAGAGCATGTCCGCCTTGAGCACAAGCACTTTACCCAGAAGTGTCAGCTTCCTGGCCTTCCACAATGCTAATCTGGACTTCAATCGCTGAAAACGCCCCTCCCAGTTGACGGTAGCACTATTCATTGGTTGGAATTGTACACCTAAGATCTTTATTGGCCCTTGACACACCGATAGTCCACCCGGAGCAACATCACGCCCCTTCCAACTCCCTTCACTGTACATTTGCCAATGTTGAGCCTAGCTCCTGAGACCCTTCAAAAATCCTCAAAACCTCCAAAGCTCTCACCACACACTCGTCACTGTCCAGCAACAATGTTGTGTCATCAGTGTACTGTGAAAGTTTCACCCGTAGGTCCCCTCCCCCTGGAACCAGGGTCACCCTCACACTGGCGTCTGCTCTGATGGCCTCTGCAGGGGAATGCAGGGGGGGTGCCTAAGCCCTTCAACACCTTCAGCATCTGGGTGCAGCAGAACCGGGAACATCTGGGTGGAGCAGAACCTGGAACTGTCGACAACCAGTCCAGAAACCTAGTGGGTCCCGCACATATCGTGCAGCAGAAACCACATCAGAAAAGCGACCAAAAAATTCCTTTAATGCCAAGTCTGTCATAAAAGGGTTGAACATATGGACAGAAATTATCCTAAAGTTAGGTTTGTCCATATTTACCACCTCACACAAATTCAACGGGTGCTTGTTTGCCAATCTAGCACACCTTGCAGTGACAGCCTGATGAGTCTCAGCTGAAACAAATGAAACATCATACCCGGTTGCCTGCTGATGCCACTGAATACAAAAAACGTCCTCCACCGTCAGATTCAACTGGCCCTTGATGATTCTGGTGCAAAACAAATCCCTTGGCATCACTTCCCTGTCGCTGCTCCTCCACTGGAACCTCAAAGTCCTGCGCAGTCCCACCCAAGGAATTGACCAGCCCTGGTTGGCAAACGCCATGTTAGAAAAAGAAGAAAAAACACAGCCCGCGCTTCTCAAATGTACAAGTGTCAAGAACAGATTTTTTTTTTTTTTTTTTATTAGAAAAAATCAACAGTACAGTAACCATTATACTCACAACACATGACTTGGCACTGTGTCCCCATTCGCATCCCCGCACCCCTGAAGTGAAACTGCCCATATGTCATGAAAGAAAAACAAACGACTCCAAAACAGAAAAACACAAGCAAAAGAAAGACACAATAAGAAAAACTGAAACATAACCTGTACCAGTGCACCATTATCTTTTATAGCAACCCAAAACCACCTTTCCACTTTTCTTTTGCAGCGTGATACCCCAACTTGTCCACATCCAACTTCATCCTTTCTGTCAGCTCCCATTCGACCCCCTTAGCCACCCTCTCTGTACTCCACTCCACTCCACTCCATTCCGTACGAGCTCCTGTCTTGCCAGCCATAGCCCCCTTTTGTATAGGCTCAGGAGCAACCACAAAATCCCCCACCCACTCCTAATGTGGGCTCCTACAAAACCCCTCTCCACCACCTGCAATGACAGTGTAAGATCAGGCTTTGCCCTCCCCACCACCTTTTTTGCCTTAGCCCAGAGCTGTCTGGCAAAACTGCACTCCCACATAACTTGGTACGCTGTCTCCCCAGCACCACACGATGGTCTCGGGCACAGAGGAGACCGGCCCAGACCGTGCCTGTGTATCTTGTCTCGCACCGGTAGCGTTCTGTGCAAGAAGGCCCAGTTCAGATCCTTCAGCCCATTACTTTGGCCTACTGCCTGAACACCCACCGTAACTGATGACGGTACCCCCAACAACGGAGACGGGTTTACCTTCCCTCTAACCACCCTGTACAGGACCCTTTGCTGCTTCCATATGCCATCTTCCAGGGCCTTAGGGTGAGCCCTCAGCCACTTGGCAACCAACGCATAGTGCCACGGTAGCTGCTCTGACCTCGGACCTACATTGGACCAGTTTAGTATCCCTCTGGCAGCATATAAAAAGAAATATTTCATACCAATACTAGCCGGATGCCCCACCTCTGAAGCCATGTCCTGAAGCAGAGACGCCACAAAAATGGTGTCAAGTTTCAGGGGGAGGTCCGGCACATCCCTGCCACCCTCAGCCAAGCCCGACATCATGCGGCCAAGTGCCACCCACTCATACCTCCCTCCCCATAAGAAATCGAAAATTGTTCTCGCCAGGGGCCGTCTGATGGCGACCGGCAGAGGGAAAACATAGTGGAGAGCATGTCCGCCTTGAGCACAAGCACTTTACCCAGAAGTGTCAGCTTCCTGGCCTTCCACAATGCTAATCTGGACTTCACTCGCTGAAAACGCCCCTCCCAGTTGACGGTAGCACTATTCATTGGTTGGAATTGTACACCTAAGATCTTTATTGGCCCTTGACACACCGATAGTCCACCCGGAGCAACATCACGCCCCTTCCAACTCCCTTCACTGTACATTTGCCAATGTTGAGCCTAGCTCCTGAGACCCTTCAAAAATCCTCAAAACCTCCAAAGCTCTCACCACACACTCGTCACTGTCCAGCAACAATGTTGTGTCATCAGTGTACTGTGAAAGTTTCACCCGTAGGTCCCCTCCCCCTGGAACCAGGGTCACCCTCACACTGGCGTCTGCTCTGATGGCCTCTGCAGGGGAATGCAGGGGGGTGCCTAAGCCCTTCAACACCTTCAGCATCTGGGTGCAGCAGAACCGGGAACATCTGGGTGGAGCAGAACCTGGAACTGTCGACAACCAGTCCAGAAACCTAGTGGGTCCCGCACATATCGTGCAGCAGAAACCACATCAGAAAAGCGACCGAAAAATTCCTTTAATGCCAAGTCTGTCATAAAAGGGTTGAACATATGGACAGAAATTATCCTAAAGTAAGGTCTGTCCATATTTACCACCTCACACAAATTCAACGGGTGCTTGTTTGCCAATCTAGCACACCTTGCAGTGACAGCCTGATGAGTCTCAGCTGAAACAAATGAAACATCATACCCGGTTGCCTGCTGATGCCACTGAATACAAAAAACGTCCTCCACCGTCAGATTCAACTGGCCCTTGATGATTCTGGTGCAAAACAAATCCCTTGGCATCACTTCCCTGTCGCTGCTCCTCCACTGGAACCTCAAAGTCCTGCGCAGTCCCACCCAAGGAATTTTCCGGCCCTGGTTGGCAAACGCCATGTTAGAAAAAGAAGAAAAAACACAGCCCGCGCTTCTCAAATACAAGTGTCAAGTACAGAATTTTTTTTTTTTTTTTTTATATTTTATTAGAAAAAAATCAACAGTACAGTAACCAACACATGACTTGGCACTGTGTCCCCATTCGCATCCCCGCACCCCTGAAGTGAAACTGCCAATATCTCATGAAAGAAAAACAAACGACTCCAAAACAGAAAAACACAAGCAAAAGAAAGACACAATAAGAAAAACTGAAACATAACCTGTACCAGTGCACCGTTATCTTTTATAGCAACCCAAAACCACCTTTCCACTTTTCTTTTGCAGCGTGATACCCCAACTTGTCCACATCCAACTTCATCCTTTCTGTCACCTCCCATTCGACCCCCTTAGCCACCCTCTCTGTAGTCCACTCCACTCCACTCCATTCCGTACGAGCTCCTGTCTTGCCAGCCATAGCCCCCTTTTGTATAGGCTCAGGAGCAACCACAAAATCCCCCACCCACTCCTAATGTGGGCTCCTACAAAACCCCTCTCCACCACCTGCCATGTCAGTGTAAGATCAGGCTTTGCCCTCCCCACCACCTTTTTTGCCTTAGCCCAGAGCTGTCTGGTAAAACTGCACTCCCACATAACTTGGTACGCTGTCTCCCCAGCACCACACGATGGTCTCGGGCACAGAGGAGACTGGCCCAGACCGTGCCTGTGTATCTTGTCTCGCACCGGTAGCGTTCTGTGCAAGAAGGCCCAGTTCAGATCCTTCAGCCCATTACTTTGGCCTACTGCCTGAACACCCACCGTAACTGATGACGGTACCCCCAACAACGGAGACGGGTTTACCTTCCCTCTAACCACCCTGTACAGGACCCTTTGCTGCTTCCATATGCCATCTTCCAGGGCCTTAGGGTGAGCCCTCAGCCACTTGGCAACCAACGCATAGTGCCACGGTAGCTGCTCTGACCTCGGACTTACATTGGACCAGTTCAGTATCCCTCTGGCAGCGTATAAAAAGAAATATTTCATACCTAAACTAGCCGGATGCCCCACCTCTGAAGCCATGTCCTGAAGCAGAGACGCCACAAAAATGGTGTCAAGTTTCAGGGGGAGGTCCGGCATATCCCTGCCACCCTCAGCCAAGCCCGACATCATGCGGCCACGTGCCACCCACTCATACCTCCCTCCCTATAGGAAATCGAAAATTGTTCTCGCCAGGGGCCGTCTGATGGCGACCGGCAGAGGGAAAACATATGCCAGGTGGAGCACAGAGGAGAGCATGTCCGCCTTGAGCACAAGCACTTTACCCAGAAGTGTCAGCTTCCTGGCCTTCCACAATGCTAATCTGGACTTCAATCGCTAAAAACGCCCCTCCCAGTTGACGGTAGCACTATTCATTGGTTGGAATTGTACACCTAAGATCTTTATTGGCCCTTGACACACCGATAGTCCACCCGGAGCAACATCACGCCCCTTCCAACTCCCTTCACTGTACATTTGCCAATGTTGAGCCTAGCTCCTGAGACCCTTCAAAAATCCTCAAAACCTCCAAAGCTCTCACCACACACTCGTCACTGTCCAGCAACAATGTTGTGTCATCAGTGTACTGTGAAAGTTTCACCCGTAGGTCCCCTCCCCCTGGAACCAGGGTCACCCTCACACTGGCGTCTGCTCTGATGGCCTCTGCAGGGGAATGCAGGGGGGGTGCCTAAGCCCTTCAACACCTTCAGCATCTGGGTGCAGCAGAACCGGGAACATCTGGGTGGAGCAGAACCTGGAACTGTCGACAACCAGTCCAGAAACCTAGTGGGTCCCGCACATATCGTGCAGCAGAAACCACATCAGAAAAGCGACCGAAAAATTCCTTTAATGCCAAGTCTGTCATAAAAGGGTTGAACATATGGACAGAAATTATCCTAAAGTTAGGTCTGTCCATATTTACCACCGCACACAAATTCAACGGGTGCTTGTTTGCCAATCTAGCACACCTTGCAGTGACAGCCTGATGAGTCTCAGCTGAAACAAATGAAACATCATACCCGGTTGCCTGCTGATGCCACTGAATACAAAAAACGTCCTCCACCGTCAGATTCAACTGGCCCTTGATGATTCTGGTGCAAAACAAATCCCTTGGCATCACTTCCCTGTCGCTGCTCCTCCACTGGAACCTCAAAGTCCTGCGCAGTCCCACCCAAGGAATTGACCGGCCCTGGTTGGCAAACACCATGTTAGAAAAAGAAGAAAAAACACAGCGCGCGCTTCTCAATTGTACAAGTGACAAGAACAGATTTTTTTTTTTTTTTTTTTATTAGAAAAAATCAACAGTACAGTAACCATTATACTCCCAACACATGACTTGGCACTGTGTCCCCATTCGCATCCCCGCACCCCTGAAGTGAAACTGCCCATATGTCATGAAAGAAAAACAAACGACTCCAAAACAGAAAAACACAAGCAAAAGAAAGACACAATAAGAAAAACTGAAACATAACCTGTACCAGTGCACCATTATCTTTTATAGCAACCCAAAACCACCTTTCCACTTTTCTTTTGCAGCGTGATACCCCAACTTGTCCACATCCAACTTCATCCTTTCTGTCACCTCCCATTCGACCCCCTTAGCCACCCTCTCTGTAGTCCACTCCACTCCACTCCATTCCGTACGAGCTCCTGTCTTGCCAGCCATAGCCCCCTTTTGTATAGGCTCAGGAGCAACCACAAAATCCCCCACCCACTCCTAATGTGGGCTCCTACAAAACCCCTCTCCACCACCTGCCATGCCAGTGTAAGATCAGGCTTTGCCCTCCCCACCACCTTTTTTGCCTTAGCCCAGAGCTGTCTGGTAAAACTGCACTCCCACATAACATGGTACGCTGTCTCCCCAGCACCACACGATGGTCTCGGGCACAGAGGAGACCGGCCCAGACCGTGCCTGTGTATCTTGTCTCGCACCGGTAGCGTTCTGTGCAAGCAGGCCCAGTTCAGATCCTTCTGCCCATTACTCAGGCCTACTGCCTGAACACCCACCCAAACTGATGACGGTACCCCCAACACCGGAGACGGGTTTACCTTCCCTCTAACCACCCTGTACAGGACCCTTTGCTGCTTCCATATGCCATCTTCCAGGGCCTCAGGGTGAGCCCTCAGCCACTTGGCAACCCAGGCATAGTGCCACGGTAGCTGCTCTGACCTCGGACTTACATTGGACCAGTTCAGTATCCCTCTGGCAGCGTATAAAAAGAAATATTTCATACCTAAACTAGCCGGATGCCCCACCTCTGAAGCCATGTCCTGAAGCAGAGACGCCACAAAAATGGTGTCAAGTTTCAGGGGGAGGTCCGGCACATCCCTGCCACCCTCAGCCAAGCCCGACATCATGCGGCCACGTGCCACCCACTCATACCTCCCTCCCCATAGGAAATCGAAAATTGTTCTCGCCAGGGGCCGTCTGATGGCGACCGGCAGAGGGAAAACATATGCCAGGTGGAGCACAGAGGAGAGCATGTCCGCCTTGAGCACAAGCACTTTACCCAGAAGTGTCAGCTTCCTGGCCTTCCACAATGCTAATCTGGACTTCAATCGCTGAAAACGCCCCTCCCAGTTGACGGTAGCACTATTCATTGGTTGGAATTGTACACCTAAGATCTTTATTGGCCCTTGACACACCGATAGTCCACCCGGAGCAACATCACGCCCCTTCCAACTCCCTTCACTGTACATTTGCCAATGTTGAGCCTAGCTCCTGAGACCCTTCAAAAATCCTCAAAACCTCCAAAGCTCTCACCACACACTCGTCACTGTCCAGCAACAATGTTGTGTCATCAGTGTACTGTGAAAGTTTCACCCGTAGGTCCCCTCCCCCTGGAACCAGGGTCACCCTCACACTGGCGTCTGCTCTGATGGCCTCTGCAGGGGAATGCAGGGGGGGTGCCTAAGCCCTTCAACACCTTCAGCATCTGGGTGCAGCAGAACCGGGAACATCTGGGTGGAGCAGAACCTGGAACTGTCGACAACCAGTCCAGAAACCTAGTGGGTCCCGCACATATCGTGCAGCAGAAACCACATCAGAAAAGCGACCGAAAAATTCCTTTAATGCCAAGTCTGTCATAAAAGGGTTGAACATATGGACAGAAATTATCCTAAAGTTAGGTCTGTCCATATTTACCACCGCACACAAATTCAACGGGTGCTTGTTTGCCAATCTAGCACACCTTGCAGTGACAGCCTGATGAGTCTCAGCTGAAACAAATGAAACATCATACCCGGTTGCCTGCTGATGCCACTGAATACAAAAAACGTCCTCCACCGTCAGATTCAACTGGCCCTTGATGATTCTGGTGCAAAACAAATCCCTTGGCATCACTTCCCTGTCGCTGCTCCTCCACTGGAACCTCAAAGTCCTGCGCAGTCCCACCCAAGGAATTGACCGGCCCTGGTTGGCAAACGCCATGTTAGAAAAAGAAGAAAAAACACAGCCCGCGCTTCTCAAATACAAGTGTCAAGTACAGAAATTTTTTTTTTTTTTTTATATTTTATTAGAAAAAAATCAACAGTACAGTAACCAACACATGACTTGGCACTGTGTCACCATTCGCATCCCCGCACCCCTGAAGTGAAACTGTCAATATCTCATGAAAGAAAAACAAACGACTCCAAAACAGAAAAACACAAGCAAAAGAAAGACAACTGAAAACTGAAAACTTAAACATAACCTGTACCAGTGCAACATTATCTTTTATAGCAACCCAAAACCACCTTTCCACTTTTCTTTTGCATAAAAAGAAATATTTCATACCTATACTAGCCGGATGCCCCACCTCTGAAGCCATGTCCTGAAGCAGAGACGCCACAAAAATGGTGTCAAGTTTCAGGGGGAGGTCCGGCACATGCCTGCCACCCTCAGCCAAGCCCGACATCATGCGGCCAAGTGCCACCCACTCATACCTCCCTCCCCATAGGAAATCGAAAATTGTTCTCGCCAGGGGCCGTCTGATGGCAACCGGCAGAGGGAAAAAATAGAGGAGAGCATGTCCGCCTTGAGCACAAGCACTTTACCCAGAAGTGTCAGCTTCCTGGCCTTCCACAATGCTAATCTGGACTTCACTCGCTGAAAACGCCCCTCCCAGTTGACGGTAGCACTATTCATTGGTTGGAATTGTACACCTAAGATCTTTATTGGCCCTTGACACGCTGATAGTCCACCCGGAGCAACATCACGCCCCTTCCACCTCCCTTCACTGTACATTTGCCAATGTTGAGCCTAGCTCCTGAGACCCTTCAAAAATCCTCAAAACCTCCAAAGCTCTCACCACACACTCGTCACTGTCCAGCAACAATGTTGTGTCATCAGTGTACTGTGAAAGTTTCACCCGTAGGTCCCCTCCCCCTGGAACCAGGGTCACCCTCACACTGGCATCTGCTCTGATGGCCTCTGCAGGGGAATGCAGGGGGGTGCTGAAGCCCTTCAACACCTTCAGCATCTGGGTGCAGCAGAACCGGGAACATCTGGGTGCAGCAGAACCTGGAACTGTCGACAACCAGTCCAGAAACCTAGTGGGTCCCGCACATATCGTGCAGCAGAAACCACATCAGAAAAGCGACCGAAAAATTCCTTTAATGCCAAGTCTGTCATAAAAGGGTTGAACATATGGACAGAAATTATCCTAAAGTTAGGTCTGTCCATATTTACCACCTCACACAAATTCAACGGGTGCTTGTTTGCCAATCTAGCACACCTTGCAGTGACAGCCTGATGAGTCTCAGCTGAAACAAATGAAACATCATACCCGGTTGCCTGCTGATGCCACTGAATACAAAAAACGTCCTCCACCATCAGATTCAACTGGCCCTTGATGATTCTGGTGCAAAACAAATCCCTTGGCATCACTTCCCTATCGCTGCTCCTCCACTGGAACCTCAAAGTCCTGCGCAGTCCCACCCGAGGAATTGTCCGGCCCTGGTTGGCAAACGCCATGTTAGAAAAAGAAGAAAAAACACAGCGCGCGCTTCTCAATTGTACAAGTGACAAGAACAGATTTTTTTTTTTTTTTTTATTAGAAAAAATCAACAGTACAGTAACCATTATACTCCCAACACATGACTTGGCACTGTGTCCCCATTCGCATCCCCGCACCCCTGAAGTGAAACTGCCCATATGTCATGAAAGAAAAACAAACGACTCCAAAACAGAAAAACACAAGCAAAAGAAAGACACAATAAGAAAAACTGAAACATAACCTGTACCAGTGCACCATTATCTTTTATAGCAACCCAAAACCACCTTTCCACTTTTCTTTTGCAGCGTGATACCCCAACTTGTCCACATCCAACTTCATCCTTTCTGTCACCTCCCATTCGACCCCCTTAGCCACCCTCTCTGTAGTCCACTCCACTCCACTCCATTCCGTACGAGCTCCTGTCTTGCCAGCCATAGCCCCCTTTTGTATAGGCTCAGGAGCAACCACAAAATCCCCCACCCACTCCTAATGTGGGCTCCTACAAAACCCCTCTCCACCACCTGCCATGTCAGTGTAAGATCAGGCTTTGCCCTCCCCACCACCTTTTTTGCCTTAGCCCAGAGCTGTCTGGTAAAACTGCACTCCCACATAACATGGTACGCTGTCTCCCCAGCACCACACGATGGTCTCGGGCACAGAGGAGACCGGCCCAGACCGTGCCTGTGTATCTTGTCTCGCACCGGTAGCGTTCTGTGCAAGCAGGCCCAGTTCAGATCCTTCTGCCCATTACTCAGGCCTACTGCCTGAACACCCACCCAAACTGATGACGGTACCCCCAACACCGGAGACGGGTTTACCTTCCCTCTAACCACCCTGTACAGGACCCTTTGCTGCTTCCATATGCCATCTTCCAGGGCCTCAGGGTGAGCCCTCAGCCACTTGGCAACCCAGGCATAGTGCCACGGTAGCTGCTCTGACCTCGGACTTACATTGGACCAGTTCAGTATCCCTCTGGCAGCGTATAAAAAGAAATATTTCATACCTAAACTAGCCGGATGCCCCACCTCTGAAGCCATGTCCTGAAGCAGAGACGCCACAAAAATGGTGTCAAGTTTCAGGGGGAGGTCCGGCACATCCCTGCCACCCTCAGCCAAGCCCGACATCATGCGGCCACGTGCCACCCACTCATACCTCCCTCCCCATAGGAAATCGAAAATTGTTCTCGCCAGGGGCCGTCTGATGGCGACCGGCAGAGGGAAAACATATGCCAGGTGGAGCACAGAGGAGAGCATGTCCGCCTTGAGCACAAGCACTTTACCCAGAAGTGTCAGCTTCCTGGCCTTCCACAATGCTAATCTGGACTTCAATCGCTGAAAACGCCCCTCCCAGTTGACGGTAGCACTATTCATTGGTTGGAATTGTACACCTAAGATCTTTATTGGCCCTTGACACACCGATAGTCCACCCGGAGCAACATCACGCCCCTTCCAACTCCCTTCACTGTACATTTGCCAATGTTGAGCCTAGCTCCTGAGACCCTTCAAAAATCCTCAAAACCTCCAAAGCTCTCACCACACACTCGTCACTGTCCAGCAACAATGTTGTGTCATCAGTGTACTGTGAAAGTTTCACCCGTAGGTCCCCTCCCCCTGGAACCAGGGTCACCCTCACACTGGCGTCTGCTCTGATGGCCTCTGCAGGGGAATGCAGGGGGGGTGCCTAAGCCCTTCAACACCTTCAGCATCTGGGTGCAGCAGAACCGGGAACATCTGGGTGGAGCAGAACCTGGAACTGTCGACAACCAGTCCAGAAACCTAGTGGGTCCCGCACATATCGTGCAGCAGAAACCACATCAGAAAAGCGACCAAAAAATTCCTTTAATGCCAAGTCTGTCATAAAAGGGTTGAACATATGGACAGAAATTATCCTAAAGTTAGGTCTGTCCATATTTACCACCTCACACAAATTCAACGGGTGCTTGTTTGCCAATCTAGCACACCTTGCAGTGACAGCCTGATGAGTCTCAGCTGAAACAAATGAAACATCATACCCGGTTGCCTGCTGATGCCACTGAATACAAAAAACGTCCTCCACCGTCAGATTTAACTGGCCCTTGATGATTCTGGTGCAAAACAAATCCCTTGGCATCACTTCCCTGTCGCTGCTCCTCCACTGGAACCTCAAAGTCCTGCGCAGTCCCACCCAAGGAATTGACCAGCCCTGGTTGGCAAACGCCATGTTAGAAAAAGAAGAAAAAACACAGCCCGCGCTTCTCAAATGTACAAGTGTCAAGAACAGATTTTTGTTTTGTTTTTTTATTAGAAAAAATCAACAGTACAGTAACCATTATACTCCCAACACATGACTTGGCACTGTGTCCCCATTCGCATCCCCGCACCCCTGAAGTGAAACTGCCCATATGTCATGAAAGAAAAACAAACGACTCCAAAACAGAAAAACACAAGCAAAAGAAAGACACAATAAGAAAAACTGAAACATAACCTGTACCAGTGCACCATTATCTTTTATAGCAACCCAAAACCACCTTTCCACTTTTCTTTTGCAGCGTGATACCCCAACTTGTCCACATCCAACTTCATCCTTTCTGTCAGCTCCCATTCGACCCCCTTAGCCACCCTCTCTGTACTCCACTCCACTCCACTCCATTCCGTACGAGCTCCTGTCTTGCCAGCCATAGCCCCCTTTTGTATAGGCTCAGGAGCAACCACAAAATCCCCCACCCACTCCTAATGTGGGCTCCTACAAAACCCCTCTCCACCACCTGCAATGACAGTGTAAGATCAGGCTTTGCCCTCCCCACCACCTTTTTTGCCTTAGCCCAGAGCTGTCTGGCAAAACTGCACTCCCACATAACTTGGTACGCTGTCTCCCCAGCACCACACGATGGTCTCGGGCACAGAGGAGACCGGCCCAGACCGTGCCTGTGTATCTTGTCTCGCACCGGTAGCGTTCTGTGCAAGAAGGCCCAGTTCAGATCCTTCAGCCCATTACTTTGGCCTACTGCCTGAACACCCACCGTAACTGATGACGGTACCCCCAACAACGGAGACGGGTTTACCTTCCCTCTAACCACCCTGTACAGGACCCTTTGCTGCTTCCATATGCCATCTTCCAGGGCCTTAGGGTGAGCCCTCAGCCACTTGGCAACCAACGCATAGTGCCACGGTAGCTGCTCTGACCTCGGACCTACATTGGACCAGTTTAGTATCCCTCTGGCAGCATATAAAAAGAAATATTTCATACCAATACTAGCCGGATGCCCCACCTCTGAAGCCATGTCCTGAAGCAGAGACGCCACAAAAATGGTGTCAAGTTTCAGGGGGAGGTCCGGCACATCCCTGCCACCCTCAGCCAAGCCCGACATCATGCGGCCAAGTGCCACCCACTCATACCTCCCTCCCCATAAGAAATCGAAAATTGTTCTCGCCAGGGGCCGTCTGATGGCGACCGGCAGAGGGAAAACATAGTGGAGAGCATGTCCGCCTTGAGCACAAGCACTTTACCCAGAAGTGTCAGCTTCCTGGCATTCCACAATGCTAATCTGGACTTCACTCGCTGAAAACGCCCCTCCCAGTTGACGGTAGCACTATTCATTGGTTGGAATTGTACACCTAAGATCTTTATTGGCCCTTGACACACCGATAGTCCACCCGGAGCAACATCACGCCCCTTCCAACTCCCTTCACTGTACATTTGCCAATGTTGAGCCTAGCTCCTGAGACCCTTCAAAAATCCTCAAAACCTCCAAAGCTCTCACCACACACTCGTCACTGTCCAGCAACAATGTTGTGTCATCAGTGTACTGTGAAAGTTTCACCCGTAGGTCCCCTCCCCCTGGAACCAGGGTCACCCTCACACTGGCGTCTGCTCTGATGGCCTCTGCAGGGGAATGCAGGGGGGTGCCTAAGCCCTTCAACACCTTCAGCATCTGGGTGCAGCAGAACCGGGAACATCTGGGTGGAGCAGAACCTGGAACTGTCGACAACCAGTCCAGAAACCTAGTGGGTCCCGCACATATCGTGCAGCAGAAACCACATCAGAAAAGCGACCGAAAAATTCCTTTAATGCCAAGTCTGTCATAAAAGGGTTGAACATATGGACAGAAATTATCCTAAAGTAAGGTCTGTCCATATTTACCACCTCACACAAATTCAACGGGTGCTTGTTTGCCAATCTAGCACACCTTGCAGTGACAGCCTGATGAGTCTCAGCTGAAACAAATGAAACATCATACCCGGTTGCCTGCTGATGCCACTGAATACAAAAAACGTCCTCCACCGTCAGATTCAACTGGCCCTTGATGATTCTGGTGCAAAACAAATCCCTTGGCATCACTTCCCTGTCGCTGCTCCTCCACTGGAACCTCAAAGTCCTGCGCAGTCCCACCCAAGGAATTTTCCGGCCCTGGTTGGCAAACGCCATGTTAGAAAAAGAAGAAAAAACACAGCCCGCGCTTCTCAAATACAAGTGTCAAGTACAGAATTTTTTTTTTTTTTTTTTATATTTTATTAGAAAAAAATCAACAGTACAGTAACCAACACATGACTTGGCACTGTGTCCCCATTCGCATCCCCGCACCCCTGAAGTGAAACTGCCAATATCTCATGAAAGAAAAACAAACGACTCCAAAACAGAAAAACACAAGCAAAAGAAAGACACAATAAGAAAAACTGAAACATAACCTGTACCAGTGCACCGTTATCTTTTATAGCAACCCAAAACCACCTTTCCACTTTTCTTTTGCAGCGTGATACCCCAACTTGTCCACATCCAACTTCATCCTTTCTGTCACCTCCCATTCGACCCCCTTAGCCACCCTCTCTGTAGTCCACTCCACTCCACTCCATTCCGTACGAGCTCCTGTCTTGCCAGCCATAGCCCCCTTTTGTATAGGCTCAGGAGCAACCACAAAATCCCCCACCCACTCCTAATGTGGGCTCCTACAAAACCCCTCTCCACCACCTGCCATGTCAGTGTAAGATCAGGCTTTGCCCTCCCCACCACCTTTTTTGCCTTAGCCCAGAGCTGTCTGGTAAAACTGCACTCCCACATAACTTGGTACGCTGTCTCCCCAGCACCACACGATGGTCTCGGGCACAGAGGAGACTGGCCCAGACCGTGCCTGTGTATCTTGTCTCGCACCGGTAGCGTTCTGTGCAAGAAGGCCCAGTTCAGATCCTTCAGCCCATTACTTTGGCCTACTGCCTGAACACCCACCGTAACTGATGACGGTACCCCCAACAACGGAGACGGGTTTACCTTCCCTCTAACCACCCTGTACAGGACCCTTTGCTGCTTCCATATGCCATCTTCCAGGGCCTTAGGGTGAGCCCTCAGCCACTTGGCAACCAACGCATAGTGCCACGGTAGCTGCTCTGACCTCGGACTTACATTGGACCAGTTCAGTATCCCTCTGGCAGCGTATAAAAAGAAATATTTCATACCTAAACTAGCCGGATGCCCCACCTCTGAAGCCATGTCCTGAAGCAGAGACGCCACAAAAATGGTGTCAAGTTTCAGGGGGAGGTCCGGCACATCCCTGCCACCCTCAGCCAAGCCCGACATCATGCGGCCACGTGCCACCCACTCATACCTCCCTCCCTATAGGAAATCGAAAATTGTTCTCGCCAGGGGCCGTCTGATGGCGACCGGCAGAGGGAAAACATATGCCAGGTGGAGCACAGAGGAGAGCATGTCCGCCTTGAGCACAAGCACTTTACCCAGAAGTGTCAGCTTCCTGGCCTTCCACAATGCTAATCTGGACTTCAATCGCTAAAAACGCCCCTCCCAGTTGACGGTAGCACTATTCATTGGTTGGAATTGTACACCTAAGATCTTTATTGGCCCTTGACACACCGATAGTCCACCCGGAGCAACATCACGCCCCTTCCAAATCCCTTCACTGTACATTTGCCAATGTTGAGCCTAGCTCCTGAGACCCTTCAAAAATCCTCAAAACCTCCAAAGCTCTCACCACACACTCGTCACTGTCCAGCAACAATGTTGTGTCATCAGTGTACTGTGAAAGTTTCACCCGTAGGTCCCCTCCCCCTGGAACCAGGGTCACCCTCACACTGGCGTCTGCTCTGATGGCCTCTGCAGGGGAATGCAGAGGGGGTGCCTAAGCCCTTCAACACCTTCAGCATCTGGGTGCAGCAGAACCGGGAACATCTGGGTGGAGCAGAACCTGGAACTGTCGACAACCAGTCCAGAAACCTAGTGGGTCCCGCACATATCGTGCAGCAGAAACCACATCAGAAAAGCGATCGAAAAATTCCTTTAATGCCAAGTCTGTCATAAAAGGGTTGAACATATGGACAGAAATTATCCTAAAGTTAGGTCTGTCCATATTTACCACCGCACACAAATTCAACGGGTGCTTGTTTGCCAATCTAGCACACCTTGCAGTGACAGCCTGATGAGTCTCAGCTGAAACAAATGAAACATCATACCCGGTTGCCTGCTGATGCCACTGAATACAAAAAACGTCCTCCACCGTCAGATTCAACTGGCCCTTGATGATTCTGGTGCAAAACAAATCCCTTGGCATCACTTCCCTGTCGCTGCTCCTCCACTGGAACCTCAAAGTCCTGCGCAGTCCCACCCAAGGAATTGACCGGCCCTGGTTGGCAAACACCATGTTAGAAAAAGAAGAAAAAACACAGCCCGCGCTTCTCAAATACAAGTGTCAAGTACAGAATTTTTTTTTTTTTTTTTATATTTTATTAGAAAAAAATCAACAGTACAGTAACCAACACATGACTTGGCACTGTGTCACCATTCGCATCCCCGCACCCCTGAAGTGAAACTGTCAATATCTCATAAAAGAAAAACAAACGACTCCAAAACAGAAAAACACAAGCAAAAGAAAGACAACTGAAAACTGAAAACTTAAACATTACCTGTACCAGTGCAACATTATCTTTTATAGCAACCCAAAACCACCTTTCCACTTTTCTTTTGCATAAAAAGAAATATTTCATACCTATACTAGCCGGATGCCCCACCTCTGAAGCCATGTCCTGAAGCAGAGATGCCACAAAAATGGTGTCAAGTTTCAGGGGGAGGTCCGGCACATGCCTGCCACCCTCAGCCAAGCCCGACATCATGCGGCCAAGTGCCACCCACTCATACCTCCCTCCCCATAGGAAATCGAAAATTGTTCTCGCCAGGGGCCGTCTGATGGCAACCGGCAGAGGGAAAAAATAGAGGAGAGCATGTCCGCCTTGAGCACAAGCACTTTACCCAGAAGTGTCAGCTTCCTGGCCTTCCACAATGCTAATCTGGACTTCACTCGCTGAAAACGCCCCTCCCAGTTGACGGTAGCACTATTCATTGGTTGGAATTGTACACCTAAGATCTTTATTGGCCCTTGACACGCTGATAGTCCACCCGGAGCAACATCACGCCCCTTCCACCTCCCTTCACTGTACATTTGCCAATGTTGAGCCTAGCTCCTGAGACCCTTCAAAAATCCTCAAAACCTCCAAAGCTCTCACCACACACTCGTCACTGTCCAGCAACAATGTTGTGTCATCAGTGTACTGTGAAAGTTTCACCCGTAGGTCCCCTCCCCCTGGAACCAGGGTCACCCTCACACTGGCATCTGCTCTGATGGCCTCTGCAGGGGAATGCAGGGGGGTGCTGAAGCCCTTCAACACCTTCAGCATCTGGGTGCAGCAGAACCGGGAACATCTGGGTGCAGCAGAACCTGGAACTGTCGACAACCAGTCCAGAAACCTAGTGGGTCCCGCACATATCGTGCAGCAGAAACCACATCAGAAAAGCGACCGAAAAATTCCTTTAATGCCAAGTCTGTCATAAAAGGGTTGAACATATGGACAGAAATTATCCTAAGGTTAGGTCTGTCCATATTTACCACCTCACACAAATTCAACGGGTGCTTGTTTGCCAATCTAGCACACCTTGCAGTGACAGCCTGATGAGTCTCAGCTGAAACAAATGAAACATCATACCCGGTTGCCTGCTGATGCCACTGAATACAAAAAACGTCCTCCACCGTCAGATTCAACTGGCCCTTGATGATTCTGGTGCAAAACAAATCCCTTGGCATCACTTCCCTATCGCTGCTCCTCCACTGGAACCTCAAAGTCCTGCGCAGTCCCACCCGAGGAATTGTCCGGCCCTGGTTGGCAAACGCCATGTTAGAAAAAGAAGAAAAAACACAGCGCGCGCTTCTCAATTGTACAAGTGACAAGAACAGATTTTTTTTTTTTTTTTATTAGAAAAAATCAACAGTACAGTAACCATTATACTCCCAACACATGACTTGGCACTGTGTCCCCATTCGCATCCCCGCACCCCTGAAGTGAAACTGCCCATATGTCATGAAAGAAAAACAAACGACTCCAAAACAGAAAAACACAAGCAAAAGAAAGACACAATAAGAAAAACTGAAACATAACCTGTACCAGTGCACCATTATCTTTTATAGCAACCCAAAACCACCTTTCCACTTTTCTTTTGCAGCGTGATACCCCAACTTGTCCACATCCAACTTCATCCTTTCTGTCACCTCCCATTCGACCCCCTTAGCCACCCTCTCTGTAGTCCACTCCACTCCACTCCATTCCGTACGAGCTCCTGTCTTGCCAGCCATAGCCCCCTTTTGTATAGGCTCAGGAGCAACCACAAAATCCCCCACCCACTCCTAATGTGGGCTCCTACAAAACCCCTCTCCACCACCTGCCATGTCAGTGTAAGATCAGGCTTTGCCCTCCCCACCACCTTTTTTGCCTTAGCCCAGAGCTGTCTGGTAAAACTGCACTCCCACATAACATGGTACGCTGTCTCCCCAGCACCACACGATGGTCTCGGGCACAGAGGAGACCGGCCCAGACCGTGCCTGTGTATCTTGTCTCGCACCGGTAGCGTTCTGTGCAAGCAGGCCCAGTTCAGATCCTTCTGCCCATTACTCAGGCCTACTGCCTGAACACCCACCCAAACTGATGACGGTACCCCCAACACCGGAGACGGGTTTACCTTCCCTCTAACCACCCTGTACAGGACCCTTTGCTGCTTCCATATGCCATCTTCCAGGGCCTCAGGGTGAGCCCTCAGCCACTTGGCAACCCAGGCATAGTGCCACGGTAGCTGCTCTGACCTCGGACTTACATTGGACCAGTTCAGTATCCCTCTGGCAGCGTATAAAAAGAAATATTTCATACCTAAACTAGCCGGATGCCCCACCTCTGAAGCCATGTCCTGAAGCAGAGACGCCACAAAAATGGTGTCAAGTTTCAGGGGGAGGTCCGGCACATCCCTGCCACCCTCAGCCAAGCCCGACATCATGCGGCCACGTGCCACCCACTCATACCTCCCTCCCCATAGGAAATCGAAAATTGTTCTCGCCAGGGGCCGTCTGATGGCGACCGGCAGAGGGAAAACATATGCCAGGTGGAGCACAGAGGAGAGCATGTCCGCCTTGAGCACAAGCACTTTACCCAGAAGTGTCAGCTTCCTGGCCTTCCACAATGCTAATCTGGACTTCACTCGCTGAAAACGCCCCTCCCAGTTGACGGTAGCACTATTCATTGGTTGGAATTGTACACCTAAGATCTTTATTGGCCCTTGACACGCTGATAGTCCACCCGGAGCAACATCACGCCCCTTCCACCTCCCTTCACTGTACATTTGCCAATGTTGAGCCTAGCTCCTGAGACCCTTCAAAAATCCTCAAAACCTCCAAAGCTCTCACCACACACTCGTCACTGTCCAGCAACAATGTTGTGTCATCAGTGTACTGTGAAAGTTTCACCCGTAGGTCCCCTCCCCCTGGAACCAGGGTCACCCTCACACTGGCATCTGCTCTGATGGCCTCTGCAGGGGAATGCAGGGGGGTGCTGAAGCCCTTCAACACCTTCAGCATCTGGGTGCAGCAGAACCGGGAACATCTGGGTGCAGCAGAACCTGGAACTGTCGACAACCAGTCCAGAAACCTAGTGGGTCCCGCACATATCGTGCAGCAGAAACCACATCAGAAAAGCGACCGAAAAATTCCTTTAATGCCAAGTCTGTCATAAAAGGGTTGAACATATGGACAGAAATTATCCTAAGGTTAGGTCTGTCCATATTTACCACCTCACACAAATTCAACGGGTGCTTGTTTGCCAATCTAGCACACCTTGCAGTGACAGCCTGATGAGTTTCAGCTGAAACAAATGAAACATCATACCCGGTTGCCTGCTGATGCCACTGAATACAAAAAACGTCCTCCACCGTCAGATTCAACTGGCCCTTGATGATTCTGGTGCAAAACAAATCCCTTGGCATCACTTCCCTATCGCTGCTCCTCCACTGGAACCTCAAAGTCCTGCGCAGTCCCACCCGAGGAATTGTCCGGCCCTGGTTGGCAAACGCCATGTTAGAAAAAGAAGAAAAAACACAGCGCGCGCTTCTCAATTGTACAAGTGACAAGAACAGATTTTTTTTTTTTTTTTTTATTAGAAAAAATCAACAGTACAGTAACCATTATACTCCCAACACATGACTTGGCACTGTGTCCCCATTCGCATCCCCGCACCCCTGAAGTGAAACTGCCCATATGTCATGAAAGAAAAACAAACGACTCCAAAACAGAAAAACACAAGCAAAAGAAAGACACAATAAGAAAAACTGAAACATAACCTGTACCAGTGCACCATTATCTTTTATAGCAACCCAAAACCACCTTTCCACTTTTCTTTTGCAGCGTGATACCCCAACTTGTCCACATCCAACTTCATCCTTTCTGTCACCTCCCATTCGACCCCCTTAGCCACCCTCTCTGTAGTCCACTCCACTCCACTCCATTCCGTACGAGCTCCTGTCTTGCCAGCCATAGCCCCCTTTTGTATAGGCTCAGGAGCAACCACAAAATCCCCCACCCACTCCTAATGTGGGCTCCTACAAAACCCCTCTCCACCACCTGCCATGTCAGTGTAAGATCAGGCTTTGCCCTCCCCACCACCTTTTTTGCCTTAGCCCAGAGCTGTCTGGTAAAACTGCACTCCCACATAACATGGTACGCTGTCTCCCCAGCACCACACGATGGTCTCGGGCACAGAGGAGACCGGCCCAGACCGTGCCTGTGTATCTTGTCTCGCACCGGTAGCGTTCTGTGCAAGCAGGCCCAGTTCAGATCCTTCTGCCCATTACTCAGGCCTACTGCCTGAACACCCACCCAAACTGATGACGGTACCCCCAACACCGGAGACGGGTTTACCTTCCCTCTAACCACCCTGTACAGGACCCTTTGCTGCTTCCATATGCCATCTTCCAGGGCCTCAGGGTGAGCCCTCAGCCACTTGGCAACCCAGGCATAGTGCCACGGTAGCTGCTCTGACCTCGGACTTACATTGGACCAGTTCAGTATCCCTCTGGCAGCGTATAAAAAGAAATATTTCATACCTAAACTAGCCGGATGCCCCACCTCTGAAGCCATGTCCTGAAGCAGAGACGCCACAAAAATGGTGTCAAGTTTCAGGGGGAGGTCCGGCACATCCCTGCCACCCTCAGCCAAGCCCGACATCATGCGGCCACGTGCCACCCACTCATACCTCCCTCCCCATAGGAAATCGAAAATTGTTCTCGCCAGGGGCCGTCTGATGGCGACCGGCAGAGGGAAAACATATGCCAGGTGGAGCACAGAGGAGAGCATGTCCGCCTTGAGCACAAGCACTTTACCCAGAAGTGTCAGCTTCCTGGCCTTCCACAATGCTAATCTGGACTTCAATCGCTGAAAACGCCCCTCCCAGTTGACGGTAGCACTATTCATTGGTTGGAATTGTACACCTAAGATCTTTATTGGCCCTTGACACACCGATAGTCCACCCGGAGCAACATCACGCCCCTTCCAACTCCCTTCACTGTACATTTGCCAATGTTGAGCCTAGCTCCTGAGACCCTTCAAAAATCCTCAAAACCTCCAAAGCTCTCACCACACACTCGTCACTGTCCAGCAACAATGTTGTGTCATCAGTGTACTGTGAAAGTTTCACCCGTAGGTCCCCTCCCCCTGGAACCAGGGTCACCCTCACACTGGCGTCTGCTCTGATGGCCTCTGCAGGGGAATGCAGGGGGGGTGCCTAAGCCCTTCAACACCTTCAGCATCTGGGTGCAGCAGAACCGGGAACATCTGGGTGGAGCAGAACCTGGAACTGTCGACAACCAGTCCAGAAACCTAGTGGGTCCCGCACATATCGTGCAGCAGAAACCACATCAGAAAAGCGACCAAAAAATTCCTTTAATGCCAAGTCTGTCATAAAAGGGTTGAACATATGGACAGAAATTATCCTAAAGTTAGGTCTGTCCATATTTACCACCGCACACAAATTCAACGGGTGCTTGTTTGCCAATCTAGCACACCTTGCAGTGACAGCCTGATGAGTCTCAGCTGAAACAAATGAAACATCATACCCGGTTGCCTGCTGATGCCACTGAATACAAAAAACGTCCTCCACCGTCAGATTCAACTGGCCCTTGATGATTCTGGTGCAAAACAAATCCCTTGGCATCACTTCCCTGTCGCTGCTCCTCCACTGGAACCTCAAAGTCCTGCGCAGTCCCACCCAAGGAATTGACCGGCCCTGGTTGGCAAACGCCATGTTAGAAAAAGAAGAAAAAACACAGCCCGCGCTTCTCAAATACAAGTGTCAAGTACAGAATTTTTTTTTTTTTTTTTATATTTTATTAGAAAAAAATCAACAGTACAGTAACCAACACATGACTTGGCACTGTGTCACCATTCGCATCCCCGCATCCCTGAAGTGAAACTGTCAATATCTCATAAAAGAAAAACAAACGACTCCAAAACAGAAAAACACAAGCAAAAGAAAGACAACTGAAAACTGAAAACTTAAACATAACCTGTACCAGTGCAACATTATCTTTTATAGCAACCCAAAACCACCTTTCCACTTTTCTTTTGCATAAAAAGAAATATTTCATACCTATACTAGCCGGATGCCCCACCTCTGAAGCCATGTCCTGAAGCAGAGACGCCACAAAAATGGTGTCAAGTTTCAGGGGGAGGTCCGGCACATGCCTGCCACCCTCAGCCAAGCCCGACATCATGCGGCCAAGTGCCACCCACTCATACCTCCCTCCCCATAGGAAATCGAAAATTGTTCTCGCCAGGGGCCGTCTGATGGCAACCGGCAGAGGGAAAAAATAGAGGAGAGCATGTCCGCCTTGAGCACAAGCACTTTACCCAGAAGTGTCAGCTTCCTGGCCTTCCACAATGCTAATCTGGACTTCACTCGCTGAAAACGCCCCTCCCAGTTGACGGTAGCACTATTCATTGGTTGGAATTGTACACCTAAGATCTTTATTGGCCCTTGACACGCTGATAGTCCACCCGGAGCAACATCACGCCCCTTCCACCTCCCTTCACTGTACATTTGCCAATGTTGAGCCTAGCTCCTGAGACCCTTCAAAAATCCTCAAAACCTCCAAAGCTCTCACCACACACTCGTCACTGTCCAGCAACAATGTTGTGTCATCAGTGTACTGTGAAAGTTTCACCCGTAGGTCCCCTCCCCCTGGAACCAGGGTCACCCTCACACTGGCATCTGCTCTGATGGCCTCTGCAGGGGAATGCAGGGGGGTGCTGAAGCCCTTCAACACCTTCAGCATCTGGGTGCAGCAGAACCGGGAACATCTGGGTGCAGCAGAACCTGGAACTGTCGACAACCAGCCCAGAAACCTAGTGGGTCCCGCACATATCGTGCAGCAGAAACCACATCAGAAAAGCGACCGAAAAATTCCTTTAATGCCAAGTCTGTCATAAAAGGGTTGAACATATGGACAGAAATTATCCTAAAGTTAGGTCTGTCCATATTTACCACCTCACACAAATTCAACGGGTGCTTGTTTGCCAATCTAGCACACCTTGCAGTGACAGCCTGATGAGTCTCAGCTGAAACAAATGAAACATCATACCCGGTTGCCTGCTGATGCCACTGAATACAAAAAACGTCCTCCACCGTCAGATTCAACTGGCCCTTGATGATTCTGGTGCAAAACAAATCCCTTGGCATCACTTCCCTATCGCTGCTCCTCCACTGGAACCTCAAAGTCCTGCGCAGTCCCACCCGAGGAATTGTCCGGCCCTGGTTGGCAAACGCCATGTTAGAAAAAGAAGAAAAAACACAGCCCGCGCTTCTCAAATGTACAAGTGTCAAGAACAGATTTTTTTTTTTTTTTTTTATTAGAAAAAATCAACAGTACAGTAACCATTATACTCCCAACACATGACTTGGCACTGTGTCCCCATTCGCATCCCCGCACCCCTGAAGTGAAACTGCCCATATGTCATGAAAGAAAAACAAACGACTCCAAAACAGAAAAACACAAGCAAAAGAAAGACACAATAAGAAAAACTGAAACATAACCTGTACCAGTGCACCATTATCTTTTATAGCAACCCAAAACCACCTTTCCACTTTTCTTTTGCAGCGTGATACCCCAACTTGACCACATCCAACTTCATCCTTTCTGTCACCTCCCATTCGACCCCCTTAGCCACCCTCTCTGTAGTCCACTCCACTCCACTCCATTCCGTACGAGCTCCTGTCTTGACAGCCATAGCCCCCTTTTGTATAGGCTCAGGAGCAACCACAAAATCCCCCACCCACTCCTAATGTGGGCTCCTACAAAACCCCTCTCCACCACCTGCCATGTCAGTGTAAGATCAGGCTTTGCCCTCCCCACCACCTTTTTTGCCTTAGCCCAGAGCTGTCTGGCAAAACTGCACTCCCACATAACATGGTACGCTGTCTCCCCAGCACCACACGATGGTCTCGGGCACAGAGGAGACCGGCCCAGACCGTGATTGTGTATCTTGTCTCGCACCGGTAGCGTTTTGTGCAAGAAGGCCCAGTTCAGATCCTTCAGCCCATTACTTTGGCCTACTGCCTGAACACCCACCGTAACTGATGACGGTACCCCCAACAACGGAGACGGTTTACCTTCCCTCTAACCACCCTGTACAGGACCCTTTGCTGCTTCCATATACCATCTTCCAGGGCCTTAGGGTGAGCCCTCAGCCACTTGGCAACCAACGCATAGTGCCACGGTAGCTGCTCTGACCTCGGACCTACATTGGACCAGTTTAGTATCCCTCTGGCAGCGTATAAAAAGAAATATTTCATACCTATACTAGCCGGATGCCCCACCTCTGAAGCCATGTCCTGAAGCAGAGACGCCACAAAAATGGTGTCAAGTTTCAGGGGGAGGTCCGGCACATCCCTGCCACCCTCAGCCAAGCCCGACATCATGCGGCCAAGTGCCACCCACTCATACCTCCCTCCCCATAGGAAATCGAAAATTGTTCTCGCCAGGGGCCGTCTGATGGCGACCGGCAGAGGGAAAACATAGTGGAGAGCATGTCCGCCTTGAGCACAAGCACTTTACCCAGAAGTGTCAGCTTCCTGGCCTTCCACAATGCTAATCTGGACTTCACTCGCTGAAAACGCCCCTCCCAGTTGAAGGTAGCACTATTCATTGGTTTGAATTGTACACCTAAGATCTTTATTGGCCCTTGACACGCTGATAGTCCACCCGGAGCAACATCACGACCCTTACACCTCCCTTCACTGTACATTTGCCAATGTTGTGCCTAGCTCCTGAGACCCTTCCAAAATCCTCAAAAAGCTCCAAAGCTCTCACCACACACTCGTCACTGTCCAGCAACAATGTTGTGTCATCAGCGTACTGTGAAAGTTTCACTCGTAGGTCCCCTCCCTCTGGAACCAGGGTCACCCTCACACTGGCGTCTGCTCTGATGGCCTCTGCAGAGGAATGCAGGGGGGGTGCCTAAGCCCTTCAACACCTTCAGCATCTGGGTGCAGCAGAACCGGGAACATCTGGATGCAGCAGAACCTGGAACTGTCGACAACCGGTCCAGAAACCTTGTGGGTCCCGCACATATCGTGCAGCAGAAACCACATCAGAAAAGCGACCGAAAAATTCCTTTGATGCCAAGTCTGTCATAAAAGGGTTGAACATATGGAGACAAATTATCCTAAAGTTAGGTCTGTCCATATTTACCACCTCACACAAATTTAACGGGTGCTTGTTTGCCAATCTAGCACACCTTGCAGTGACAGCCTGATGAGTCTCAGCTGAAACAAATTAAACATCATACCCGGTTGCCTGCTGATGCCACTGAATACAAAAAACGTCCTCCACCGTCAGATTCAACTGGCCCTTGATGATTCTGGTGCAAAACAAATCCCTTGGCATCACTTCCCTGTCGCTGCTCCTCCACTGGAACCTCAAAGTCCTGCGCAGTCCCACCCGAGGAATTGTCCGGCCCTGGTTGGCAAACGCCATGTTAGAAAAAGAAGAAAAAACACAGCCCGCGCTTCTCAAATGTACAAGTGTCAAGAACAGATTTTTTTTTTTTTTTTTTTTATTTTATTAGAAAAAAATCAACAGTACAGTAACCATTATACTCCCAACACATGACTTGGCACTGTGTCCCCATTCGCATCCCCGCACCCCTGAAGTGAAACTGCCAATATCTCATGAAAGAAAAACAAACGACTCCAAAACAGAAAAACACAAGCAAAAGAAAGACACAATAAGAAAAACTGAAACATAACCTGTACCAGTGCACCATTATCTTTTATAGCAACCCAAAACCACCTTTCCACTTTTCTTTTGCAGCGTGATACCCCAACTTGTCCACATCCCACTTCATCCTTTCTGTCACCTCTAATTCGACCCCCTTAGCCACCCTCTCTGTACTCCACTCCACTCCACTTCATTCCGTACGAGCTCCTGTCTTGCCAGCCATAGCCCCCTTTTGTATAGGCTCAGGAGCAACCACAAAATCCCCCACCCACTCCTAATGTGGGCTCCTACAAAACCCCTCTCCACCACCTGCCATGTCAGTGTAAGATCAGGCTTTGCCTTCCCCACCACCTTTTTTGCCTTAGCCCAGAGCTGTCTGGTAAAACTGCACTCCCACATAACATGGTACGCTGTCTCCCCAGCACCACACGATGGTCTCGGGCACAGAGGAGACCGGCCCAGACCGTGCCTGTGTATCTTGTCTCGCACCGGTAGCGTTCTGTGCAAGCAGGCCCAGTTCAGATCCTTCTGCCCATTACTCAGGCCTACTGCCTGAAGACCCACCCAAACTGATGACGGTACCCCCAACAACGGAGACGGGTTTACCTTCCCACTAACCACCCTGTACAGGACCCTTTGCTGCTTCCATATGCCATCTTCCAGGGCCTCAGGGTGAGCCCTCAGCCACTTGGCAACCCAGGCATAGTGCCACGGTAGCTGCTCTGACCTCGGACTTACATTGGACCAGTTCAGTATCCCTCTGGCAGCGTATAAAAAGAAATATTTCATACCTAAACTAGCAGGATGCCCCACCTCTGAAGCCATGTCCTGAAGCAGAGACGCCACAAAAATGGTGTCAAGTTTCAGGGGGAGGTCCGGCACATCCCTGCCACCCTCAGCCAAGCCCGACATCATGCGGCCACGTGCCACCCACTCATACCTCCCTCCCCATAGGAAATCGAAAATTGTTCTCGCCAGGGGCCGTCTGATGGCGACCGACAGAGGGAAAACATATGCCAGGTGGAGCACAGAGGAGAGCATGTCCGCCTTGAGCACAAGCACTTTACCCAGAAGTGTCAGCTTCCTGGCCTTCCACAATGCTAATCTGGACTTCAATCGCTGAAAACGCCCCTCCCAGTTGACGGTAGCACTATTCATTGGTTGGAATTGTACACCTAAGATCTTTATTGGCCCTTGACACACCGATAGTCCACCCGGAGCAACATCACGCCCCTTCCAACTCCCTTCACTGTACATTTGCCAATGTTGAGCCTAGCTCCTGAGACCCTTCAAAAATCCTCAAAACCTCCAAAGCTCTCACCACACACTCGTCACTGTCCAGGAACAATGTTGTGTCATCAGTGTACTGTGAAAGTTTCACCCGTAGGTCCCCTCCCCCTGGAACCAGGGTCACCCTCACACTGGCGTCTGCTCTGATGGCCTCTGCAGGGGAAAGCAGGGGGGGTGCCTAAGCCCTTCAACACCTTCAGCATCTGGGTGCAGCACAACCGGGAACATCTGGGTGGAGCAGAACCTGGAACTGTCGACAACCAGTCCAGAAACCTAGTGGGTCCCGCACATATCGTGCAGCAGAAACCACATCAGAAAAGCGACCGAAAAATTCCTTTAATGCCAAGTCTGTCATAAAAGGGTTGAACATATGGACAGAAATTATCCTAAAGTTAGGTCTGTCCATATTTACCACCTCACACAAATTCAACGGGTGCTTGTTTGCCAATCTAGCACACCTTGCAGTGACAGCCTGATGAGTCTCAGCTGAAACAAATGAAACATCATACCCGGTTGCCTGCTGATGCCACTGAATACAAAAAACGTCCTCCACCGTCAGATTCAACTGGCCCTTGATGATTCTGGTGCAAAACAAATCCCTTGGCATCACTTCCCTGTCGCTGCTCCTCCACTGGAACCTCAAAGTCCTGCGCAGTCCCACCCAAGGAATTGACCGGCCCTGGTTGGCAAACGCCATGTTAGAAAAAGAAGAAAAAAAACAGCCCGCGCTTCTCAAATACAAGTGTCAAGTACAGAATTTTTTTTTTTTTTTTTTATATTTTATTAGAAAAAAATCAACAGTACAGTAACCAACACATGACTTGGCACTGTGTCCCCATTCGCATCCCCGCACCCCTGAAGTGAAACTGTCAATATCTCATGAAAGAAAAACAAACGACTCCAAAACAGAAAAACACAAGCAAAAGAAAGACAACTGAAAACTGAAAACTGAAACATAACCTGTACCAGTGCACCATTATCTTTTATAGCAACCCAAAACCACCTTTCCACTTTTCTTTTGCAGCGTGATACCCCAACTTGTCCACATCCCACTTCATCCTTTCTGTCACCTATAATTCGACCCACTTAGCCACCCTCTCTGTACTCCACTCCACTCCACTTCATTCCGTACGAGCTCCTGTCTTGCCAGCCATAGCCCCCTTTTGTATAGGCTCAGGAGCAACCACAAAATCCCCCACCCACTCCTAATGTGGGCTCCTACAAAACCCCTCTCCACCACCTGCCATGACAGTGTAAGATCAGGCTTTGCCCTCCCCACCACCTTTTTTGCCTTAGCCCAGAGCTGTCTGGCAAAACTGCACTCCCACATAACTTGGTACGCTGTCTCCCCAGCACCACACGATGGTCTCGGGCACAGAGGAGACCGGCCCAGACCGTGCCTGTGTATCTTGTCTCGCACCGGTAGCGTTCTGTGCAAGTAGGCCCAGTTCAGATCCTTCAGCCCATTACTTTGGCCTACTGCCTGAACACCCACCGTAACTGATGACGGTACCCCCAACAACGGAGACGGGTTTACCTTCCCTCTAACCACCCTGTACAGGACCCTTTGCTGCTTCCATATGCCATCTTCCAGGGCCTTAGGGTGAGCCCTCAGCCACTTGGCAACCAACGCATAGTGCCACGGTAGCTGCTCTGACCTCGGACCTACATTGGACCAGTTTAGTATCCCTCTGGCAGCGTATAAAAAGAAATATTTCATACCTATACTAGCCGGATGCCCCACCTCTGAAGCCATGTCCTGAAGCAGAGACGCCACAAAAATGGTGTCAAGTTTCAGGGGGAGGTCCGGCACATGCCTGCCACCCTCAGCCAAGCCCGACATCATGCGGCCAAGTGCCACCCACTCATACCTCCCTCCCCATAGGAAATCGAAAATTGTTCTCGCCAGGGGCCGTCTGATGGCAACCGGCAGAGGGAAAAAATAGAGGAGAGCATGTCCGCCTTGAGCACAAGCACTTTACCCAGAAGTGTCAGCTTCCTGGCCTTCCACAATGCTAATCTGGACTTCACTCGCTGAAAACGCCCCTCCCAGTTGACGGTAGCACTATTCATTGGTTGGAATTGTACACCTAAGATCTTTATTGGCCCTTGACACGCTGATAGTCCACCCGGAGCAACATCACGCCCCTTCCACCTCCCTTCACTGTACATTTGCCAATGTTGAGCCTAGCTCCTGAGACCCTTCAAAAATCCTCAAAACCTCCAAAGCTCTCACCACACACTCGTCACTGTCCAGCAACAATGTTGTGTCATCAGTGTACTGTGAAAGTTTCACCCGTAGTTCCCCTCCCCCTGGAACCAGGGTCACCCTCACACTGGCGTCTGCTCTGATGGCCTCTGCAGGGGAATGCAGGGGGGTGCTGAAGCCCTTCAACACCTTCAGCATCTGGGTGCAGCAGAACCGGGAACATCTGGGTGGAGCAGAACCTGGAACTGTCGACAACTAGTCCAGAAACCTAGTGGGTCCCGCACATATCGTGCAGCAGAAACCACATCAGAAAAGCGACCGAAAAATTCCTTTAATGCCAAGTCTGTCATAAAAGGGTTGAACATATGGACAGAAATTATCCTAAAGTTAGGTCTGTCCATATTTACCACCTCACACAAATTCAACGGGTGCTTGTTTGCCAATCTAGCACACCTTGCAGTGACAGCCTGATGAGTCTCAGCTGAAACAAATGAAACATCATACCCGGTTGCCTGCTGATGCCACTGAATACAAAAAACGTCCTCCACCGTCAGATTCAACTGGCCCTTGATGATTCTGGTGCAAAACAAATCCCTTGGCATCACTTCCCTGTCGCTGCTCCTCCACTGGAACCTCAAAGTCCTGCGCAGTCCCACCCAAGGAATTGACCGGCCCTGGTTGGCAAACGCCATATTAGAAAAAGAAGAAAAAACACAGCCCGCGCTTCTCAAATGTACAAGTGTCAAGAACAGATTTTTATTTTTTTTTTTTATATTTTATTAGAAAAAAATCAACAGTACAGTAACCATTATACTCCCAACACATGACTTGGCACTGTGTCCCCATTCGCATCCCCGCACCCCTGAAGTGAAACTGCCAATATCTCATGAAAGAAAAACAAACGACTCCAAAACAGAAAAACACAAGCAAAAGAAAGACACAATAAGAAAAACTGAAACATAACCTGTACCAGTGCACCGTTATCTTTTATAGCAACCCAAAACCACCTTTCCACTTTTCTTTTGCAGCGTGATACCCCAACTTGTCCACATCCAACTTCATGCTTTCTGTCACCTCCCATTCGACCCCCTTAGCCACCCTCTCTGTAGTCCACTCCACTCCACTCCATTCCGTACGAGCTCCTGTCTTGCCAGCCATAGCCCCCTTTTGTATAGGCTCAGGAGCAACCACAAAATCCCCCACCCACTCCTAATGTGGGCTCCTACAAAACCCCTCTCCACCACCTGCCATGTCAGTGTAAGATCAGGCTTTGCCCTCCCCACCACCTTTTTTGCCTTTGCCCAGAGCTGTCTGGTAAAACTGCACTCCCACATAACTTGGTACGCTGTCTCCCCAGCACCACACGATGGTCTCGGGCACAGAGGAGACTGGCCCAGACCGTGCCTGTGTATCTTGTCTCGCACCGGTAGCGTTCTGTGCAAGAAGGCCCAGTTCAGATCCTTCAGCCCATTACTTTGGCCTACTGCCTGAACACCCACCGTAACTGATGACGGTACCCCCAACAACGGAGACGGGTTTACCTTCCCTCTAACCACCCTGTACAGGACCCTTTGCTGCTTCCATATGCCATCTTCCAGGGCCTTAGGGTGAGCCCTCAGCCACTTGGCAACCAACGCATAGTGCCACGGTAGCTGCTCTGACCTCGGACTTACATTGGACCAGTTCAGTATCCCTCTGGCAGCGTATAAAAAGAAATATTTCATACCTAAACTAGCCGGATGCCCCACCTCTGAAGCCATGTCCTGAAGCAGAGACGCCACAAAAATGGTGTCAAGTTTCAGGGGGAGGTCCGGCACATCCCTGCCACCCTCAGCCAAGCCCGACATCATGCGGCCACGTGCCACCCACTCATACCTCCCTCCCTATAGGAAATCGAAAATTGTTCTCGCCAGGGGCCGTCTGATGGCGACCGGCAGAGGGAAAACATATGCCAGGTGGAGCACAGAGGAGAGCATGTCCGCCTTGAGCACAAGCACTTTACCCAGAAGTGTCAGCTTCCTGGCCTTCCACAATGCTAATCTGGACTTCAATCGCTAAAAACGCCCCTCCCAGTTGACGGTAGCACTATTCATTGGTTGGAATTGTACACCTAAGATCTTTATTGGCCCTTGACACACCGATAGTCCACCCGGAGCAACATCACGCCCCTTCCAACTCCCTTCACTGTACATTTGCCAATGTTGAGCCTAGCTCCTGAGACCCTTCAAAAATCCTCAAAACCTCCAAAGCTCTCACCACACACTCGTCACTGTCCAGCAACAATGTTGTGTCATCAGTGTACTGTGAAAGTTTCACCCGTAGGTCCCCTCCCCCTGGAACCAGGGTCACCCTCACACTGGCGTCTGCTCTGATGGCCTCTGCAGGGGAATGCAGGGGGGGTGCCTAAGCCCTTCAACACCTTCAGCATCTGGGTGCAGCAGAACCGGGAACATCTGGGTGGAGCAGAACCTGGAACTGTCGACAACCAGTCCAGAAACCTAGTGGGTCCCGCACATATCGTGCAGCAGAAACCACATCAGAAAAGCGACCGAAAAATTCCTTTAATGCCAAGTCTGTCATAAAAGGGTTGAACATATGGACAGAAATTATCCTAAAGTTAGGTCTGTCCATATTTACCACCGCACACAAATTCAACGGGTGCTTGTTTGCCAATCTAGCACACCTTGCAGTGACAGCCTGATGAGTCTCAGCTGAAACAAATGAAACATCATACCCGGTTGCCTGCTGATGCCACTGAATACAAAAAACGTCCTCCACCGTCAGATTCAACTGGCCCTTGATCATTCTGGTGCAAAACAAATGCCTTGGCATCACTTCCCTATCGCTGCTCCTCCACTGGAACCTCAAAGTCCTGCGCAGTCCCACCCGAGGAATTGTCCGGCCCTGGTTGGCAAACGCCATGTTAGAAAAAGAAGAAAAAACACAGCGCGCGCTTCTCAATTGTACAAGTGACAAGAACAGATTTTTTTTTTTTTTTTTTATTAGAAAAAATCAACAGTACAGTAACCATTATACTCCCAACACATGACTTGGCACTGTGTCCCCATTCGCATCCCCGCACCCCTGAAGTGAAACTGCCCATATGTCATGAAAGAAAAACAAACGACTCCAAAACAGAAAAACACAAGCAAAAGAAAGACACAATAAGAAAAACTGAAACATAACCTGTACCAGTGCACCGTTATCTTTTATAGCAACCCAAAACCACCTTTCCACTTTTCTTTTGCAGCGTGATACCCCAACTTGTCCACATCCAACTTCATCCTTTCTGTCACCTCCCATTCGACCCCCTTAGCCACCCTCTCTGTAGTCCACTCCACTCCACTCCATTCCGTACGAGCTCCTGTCTTGCCAGCCATAGCCCCCTTTTGTATAGGCTCAGGAGCAACCACAAAATCCCCCACCCACTCCTAATGTGGGCTCCTACAAAACCCCTCTCCACCACCTGCCATGTCAGTGTAAGATCAGGCTTTGCCCTCCCCACCACCTTTTTTGCCTTAGCCCAGAGCTGTCTGGTAAAACTGCACTCCCACATAACTTGGTACGCTGTCTCCCCAGCACCACACGATGGTCTCGGGCACAGAGGAGACTGGCCCAGACCGTGCCTGTGTATCTTGTCTCGCACCGGTAGCGTTCTGTGCAAGAAGGCCCAGTTCAGATCCTTCAGCCCATTACTTTGGCCTACTGCCTGAACACCCACCGTAACTGATGACGGTACCCCCAACAACGGAGACGGGTTTACCTTCCCTCTAACCACCCTGTACAGGACCCTTTGCTGCTTCCATATGCCATCTTCCAGGGCCTTAGGGTGAGCCCTCAGCCACTTGGCAACCAACGCATAGTGCCACGGTAGCTGCTCTGACCTCGGACTTACATTGGACCAGTTCAGTATCCCTCTGGCAGCGTATAAAAAGAAATATTTCATACCTATACTAGCCGGATGCCCCACCTCTGAAGCCATGTCCTGAAGCAGAGACGCCACAAAAATGGTGTCAAGTTTCAGGGGGAGGTCCGGCACATCCCTGCCACCCTCAGCCAAGCCCGACATCATGCGGCCACGTGCCACCCACTCATACCTCCCTCCCTATAGGAAATCGAAAATTGTTCTCGCCAGGGGCCGTCTGATGGCGACCGGCAGAGGGAAAACATATGCCAGGTGGAGCACAGAGGAGAGCATGTCCGCCTTGAGCACAAGCACTTTACCCAGAAGTGTCAGCTTCCTGGCCTTCCACAATGCTAATCTGGACTTCAATCGCTAAAAACGCCCCTCCCAGTTGACGGTAGCACTATTCATTGGTTGGAATTGTACACCTAAGATCTTTATTGGCCCTTGACACACCGATAGTCCACCCGGAGCAACATCACGCCCCTTCCAACTCCCTTCACTGTACATTTGCCAATGTTGAGCCTAGCTCCTGAGACCCTTCAAAAATCCTCAAAACCTCCAAAGCTCTCACCACACACTCGTCACTGTCCAGCAACAATGTTGTGTCATCAGTGTACTGTGAAAGTTTCACCCGTAGGTCCCCTCCCCCTGGAACCAGGGTCACCCTCACACTGGCGTCTGCTCTGATGGCCTCTGCAGGGGAATGCAGGGGGGGTGCCTAAGCCCTTCAACACCTTCAGCATCTGGGTGCAGCAGAACCGGGAACATCTGGGTGGAGCAGAACCTGGAACTGTCGACAACCAGTCCAGAAACCTAGTGGGTCCCGCACATATCGTGCAGCAGAAACCACATCAGAAAAGCGACCGAAAAATTCCTTTAATGCCAAGTCTGTCATAAAAGGGTTGAACATATGGACAGAAATTATCCTAAAGTTAGGTCTGTCCATATTTACCACCGCACACAAATTCAACGGGTGCTTGTTTGCCAATCTAGCACACCTTGCAGTGACAGCCTGATGAGTCTCAGCTGAAACAAATGAAACATCATACCCGGTTGCCTGCTGATGCCACTGAATACAAAAAACGTCCTCCACCGTCAGATTCAACTGGCCCTTGATGATTCTGGTGCAAAACAAATCCCTTGGCATCACTTCCCTGTCGCTGCTCCTCCACTGGAACCTCAAAGTCCTGCGCAGTCCCACCCAAGGAATTGACCGGCCCTGGTTGGCAAACGCCATGTTAGAAAAAGAAGAAAAAACACAGCCCGCGCTTCTCAAATACAAGTGTCAAGTACAGAATTTTTTTTTTTTTTTTTATATTTCATTAGAAAAAAATCAACAGTACAGTAACCAACACATGACTTGGCACTGTGTCACCATTCGCATCCCCGCACCCCTGAAGTGAAACTGTCAATATCTCATAAAAGAAAAACAAACGACTCCAAAACAGAAAAACACAAGCAAAAGAAAGACAACTGAAAACTGAAAACTTAAACATAACCTGTACCAGTGCAACATTATCTTTTATAGCAACCCAAAACCACCTTTCCACTTTTCTTTTGCATAAAAAGAAATATTTCATACCTATACTAGCCGGATGCCCCACCTCTGAAGCCATGTCCTGAAGCAGAGACGCCACAAAAATGGTGTCAAGTTTCAGGGGGAGGTCCGGCACATGCCTGCCACCCTCAGCCAAGCCCGACATCATGCGGCCAAGTGCCACCCACCCATACCTCCCTCCCCATAGGAAATCGAAAATTGTTCTCGCCAGGGGCCGTCTGATGGCAACCGGCAGAGGGAAAAAATAGAGGAGAGCATGTCCGCCTTGAGCACAAGCACTTTACCCAGAAGTGTCAGCTTCCTGGCCTTCCACAATGCTAATCTGGACTTCACTCGCTGAAAACGCCCCTCCCAGTTGACGGTAGCACTATTCATTGGTTGGAATTGTACACCTAAGATCTTTATTGGCCCTTGACACGCTGATAGTCCACCCGGAGCAACATCACGCCCCTTCCACCTCCCTTCACTGTACATTTGCCAATGTTGAGCCTAGCTCCTGAGACCCTTCAAAAATCCTCAAAACCTCCAAAGCTCTCACCACACACTCGTCACTGTCCAGCAACAATGTTGTGTCATCAGTGTACTGTGAAAGTTTCACCCGTAGGTCCCCTCCCCCTGGAACCAGGGTCACCCTCACACTGGCATCTGCTCTGATGGCCTCTGCAGGGGAATGCAGGGGGGTGCTGAAGCCCTTCAACACCTTCAGCATCTGGGTGCAGCAGAACCTGGAACTGTCGACAACCAGTCCAGAAACCTAGTGGGTCCCGCACATATCGTGCAGCAGAAACCACATCAGAAAAGCGACCGAAAAATTCCTTTAATGCCAAGTCTGTCATAAAAGGGTTGAACATATGGACAGAAATTATCCTAAAGTTAGGTCTGTCCATATTTACCACCGCACACAAATTCAACGGGTGCTTGTTTGCCAATCTAGCACACCTTGCAGTGACAGCCTGATGAGTCTCAGCTGAAACAAATGAAACATCATACCCGGTTGCCTGCTGATGCCACTGAATACAAAAAACGTCCTCCACCGTCAGATTCAACTGGCCCTTGATGATTCTGGTGCAAAACAAATGCCTTGGCATCACTTCCCTATCGCTGCTCCTCCACTGGAACCTCAAAGTCCTGCGCAGTCCCACCCGAGGAATTGTCCGGCCCTGGTTGGCAAACGCCATGTTAGAAAAAGAAGAAAAAACACAGCGCGCGCTTCTCAATTGTACAAGTGACAAGAACAGATTTTTTTTTTTTTTTTTTTATTAGAAAAAATCAACAGTACAGTAACCATTATACTCCCAACACATGACTTGGCACTGTGTCCCCATTCGCATCCCCGCACCCCTGAAGTGAAACTGCCCATATGTCATGAAAGAAAAACAAACGACTCCAAAACAGAAAAACACAAGCAAAAGAAAGACACAATAAGAAAAACTGAAACATAACCTGTACCAGTGCACCGTTATCTTTTATAGCAACCCAAAACCACCTTTCCACTTTTCTTTTGCAGCGTGATACCCCAACTTGTCCACATCCAACTTCATCCTTTCTGTCACCTCCCATTCGACCCCCTTAGCCACCCTCTCTGTAGTCCACTCCACTCCACTCCATTCCGTACGAGCTCCTGTCTTGCCAGCCATAGCCCCCTTTTGTATAGGCTCAGGAGCAACCACAAAATCCCCCACCCACTCCTAATGTGGGCTCCTACAAAACCCCTCTCCACCACCTGCCATGTCAGTGTAAGATCAGGCTTTGCCCTCCCCACCACCTTTTTTGCCTTAGCCCAGAGCTGTCTGGTAAAACTGCACTCCCACATAACTTGGTACGCTGTCTCCCCAGCACCACACGATGGTCTCGGGCACAGAGGAGACTGGCCCAGACCGTGCCTGTGTATCTTGTCTCGCACCGGTAGCGTTCTGTGCAAGAAGGCCCAGTTCAGATCCTTCAGCCCATTACTTTTGCCTACTGCCTGAACACCCACCGTAACTGATGACGGTACCCCCAACAACGGAGACGGGTTTACCTTCCCTCTAACCACCCTGTACAGGACCCTTTGCTGCTTCCATATGCCATCTTCCAGGGCCTTAGGGTGAGCCCTCAACCACTTGGCAACCAACGCATAGTGCCACGGTAGCTGCTCTGACCTCGGACTTACATTGGACCAGTTCAGTATCCCTCTGGCAGCGTATAAAAAGAAATATTTCATACCTAAACTAGCCGGATGCCCCATCTCTGAAGCCATGTCCTGAAGCAGAGATGCCACAAAAATGGTGTCAAGTTTCAGGGGGAGGTCCGGCACATCCCTGCCACCCTCAGCCAAGCCCGACATCATGCGGCCACGTGCCACCCACTCATACCTCCCTCCCTATAGGAAATCGAAAATTGTTCTCGCCAGGGGCCGTCTGATGGCGACCGGCAGAGGGAAAACATATGCCAGGTGGAGCACAGAGGAGAGCATGTCCGCCTTGAGCACAAGCACTTTACCCAGAAGTGTCAGCTTCCTGGCCTTCCACAATGCTAATCTGGACTTCAATCGCTAAAAACGCCCCTCCCAGTTGACGGTAGCACTATTCATTGGTTGGAATTGTACACCTAAGATCTTTATTGGCCCTTGACACACCGATAGTCCACCCGGAGCAACATCACGCCCCTTCCAACTCCCTTCACTGTACATTTGCCAATGTTGAGCCTAGCTCCTGAGACCCTTCAAAAATCCTCAAAACCTCCAAAGCTCTCACCACACACTCGTCACTGTCCAGCAACAATGTTGTGTCATCAGTGTACTGTGAAAGTTTCACCCGTAGGTCCCCTCCCCCTGGAACCAGGGTCACCCTCACACTGGCGTCTGCTCTGATGGCCTCTGCAGGGGAATGCAGGGGGGGTGCCTAAGCCCTTCAACACCTTCAGCATCTGGGTGCAGCAGAACCGGGAACATCTGGGTGGAGCAGAACCTGGAACTGTCGACAACCAGTCCAGAAACCTAGTGGGTCCCGCACATATCGTGCAGCAGAAACCACATCAGAAAAGCGACCAAAAAATTCCTTTAATGCCAAGTCTGTCATAAAAGGGTTGAACATATGGACAGAAATTATCCTAAAGTTAGGTTTGTCCATATTTACCACCTCACACAAATTCAACGGGTGCTTGTTTGCCAATCTAGCACACCTTGCAGTGACAGCCTGATGAGTCTCAGCTGAAACAAATGAAACATCATACCCGGTTGCCTGCTGATGCCACTGAATACAAAAAACGTCCTCCACCGTCAGATTCAACTGGCCCTTGATGATTCTGGTGCAAAACAAATCCCTTGGCATCACTTCCCTGTCGCTGCTCCTCCACTGGAACCTCAAAGTCCTGCGCAGTCCCACCCAAGGAATTGACCGGCCCTGGTTGGCAAACGCCATGTTAGAAAAAGAAGAAAAAACACAGCCCGCGCTTCTCAAATGTACAAGTGTCAAGAACAGATTTTTTTTTTTTTTTTTTATTAGAAAAAATCAACAGTACAGTAACCATTATACTCACAACACATGACTTGGCACTGTGTCCCCATTCGCATCCCCGCACCCCTGAAGTGAAACTGCCCATATGTCATGAAAGAAAAACAAACGACTCCAAAACAGAAAAACACAAGCAAAAGAAAGACACAATAAGAAAAACTGAAACATAACCTGTACCAGTGCACCATTATCTTTTATAGCAACCCAAAACCACCTTTCCACTTTTCTTTTGCAGCGTGATACCCCAACTTGTCCACATCCAACTTCATCCTTTCTGTCAGCTCCCATTCGACCCCCTTAGCCACCCTCTCTGTACTCCACTCCACTCCACTCCATTCCGTACGAGCTCCTGTCTTGCCAGCCATAGCCCCCTTTTGTATAGGCTCAGGAGCAACCACAAAATCCCCCACCCACTCCTAATGTGGGCTCCTACAAAACCCCTCTCCACCACCTGCAATGACAGTGTAAGATCAGGCTTTGCCCTCCCCACCACCTTTTTTGCCTTAGCCCAGAGCTGTCTGGCAAAACTGCACTCCCACATAACTTGGTACGCTGTCTCCCCAGCACCACACGATGGTCTCGGGCACAGAGGAGACCGGCCCAGACCGTGCCTGTGTATCTTGTCTCGCACCGGTAGCGTTCTGTGCAAGAAGGCCCAGTTCAGATCCTTCAGCCCATTACTTTGGCCTACTGCCTGAACACCCACCGTAACTGATGACGGTACCCCCAACAACGGAGACGGGTTTACCTTCCCTCTAACCACCCTGTACAGGACCCTTTGCTGCTTCCATATGCCATCTTCCAGGGCCTTAGGGTGAGCCCTCAGCCACTTGGCAACCAACGCATAGTGCCACGGTAGCTGCTCTGACCTCGGACCTACATTGGACCAGTTTAGTATCCCTCTGGCAGCATATAAAAAGAAATATTTCATACCAATACTAGCCGGATGCCCCACCTCTGAAGCCATGTCCTGAAGCAGAGACGCCACAAAAATGGTGTCAAGTTTCAGGGGGAGGTCCGGCACATCCCTGCCACCCTCAGCCAAGCCCGACATCATGCGGCCAAGTGCCACCCACTCATACCTCCCTCCCCATAAGAAATCGAAAATTGTTCTCGCCAGGGGCCGTCTGATGGCGACCGGCAGAGGGAAAACATAGTGGAGAGCATGTCCGCCTTGAGCACAAGCACTTTACCCAGAAGTGTCAGCTTCCTGGCCTTCCACAATGCTAATCTGGACTTCACTCGCTGAAAACGCCCCTCCCAGTTGACGGTAGCACTATTCATTGGTTGGAATTGTACACCTAAGATCTTTATTGGCCCTTGACACACCGATAGTCCACCCGGAGCAACATCACGCCCCTTCCAACTCCCTTCACTGTACATTTGCCAATGTTGAGCCTAGCTCCTGAGACCCTTCAAAAATCCTCAAAACCTCCAAAGCTCTCACCACACACTCGTCACTGTCCAGCAACAATGTTGTGTCATCAGTGTACTGTGAAAGTTTCACCCGTAGGTCCCCTCCCCCTGGAACCAGGGTCACCCTCACACTGGCGTCTGCTCTGATGGCCTCTGCAGGGGAATGCAGGGGGGTGCCTAAGCCCTTCAACACCTTCAGCATCTGGGTGCAGCAGAACCGGGAACATCTGGGTGGAGCAGAACCTGGAACTGTCGACAACCAGTCCAGAAACCTAGTGGGTCCCGCACATATCGTGCAGCAGAAACCACATCAGAAAAGCGACCGAAAAATTCCTTTAATGCCAAGTCTGTCATAAAAGGGTTGAACATATGGACAGAAATTATCCTAAAGTAAGGTCTGTCCATATTTACCACCTCACACAAATTCAACGGGTGCTTGTTTGCCAATCTAGCACACCTTGCAGTGACAGCCTGATGAGTCTCAGCTGAAACAAATGAAACATCATACCCGGTTGCCTGCTGATGCCACTGAATACAAAAAACGTCCTCCACCGTCAGATTCAACTGGCCCTTGATGATTCTGGTGCAAAACAAATCCCTTGGCATCACTTCCCTGTCGCTGCTCCTCCACTGGAACCTCAAAGTCCTGCGCAGTCCCACCCAAGGAATTTTCCGGCCCTGGTTGGCAAACGCCATGTTAGAAAAAGAAGAAAAAACACAGCCCGCGCTTCTCAAATACAAGTGTCAAGTACAGAATTTTTTTTTTTTTTTTTTATATTTTATTAGAAAAAAATCAACAGTACAGTAACCAACACATGACTTGGCACTGTGTCCCCATTCGCATCCCCGCACCCCTGAAGTGAAACTGCCAATATCTCATGAAAGAAAAACAAACGACTCCAAAACAGAAAAACACAAGCAAAAGAAAGACACAATAAGAAAAACTGAAACATAACCTGTACCAGTGCACCGTTATCTTTTATAGCAACCCAAAACCACCTTTCCACTTTTCTTTTGCAGCGTGATACCCCAACTTGTCCACATCCAACTTCATCCTTTCTGTCACCTCCCATTCGACCCCCTTAGCCACCCTCTCTGTAGTCCACTCCACTCCACTCCATTCCGTACGAGCTCCTGTCTTGCCAGCCATAGCCCCCTTTTGTATAGGCTCAGGAGCAACCACAAAATCCCCCACCCACTCCTAATGTGGGCTCCTACAAAACCCCTCTCCACCACCTGCCATGTCAGTGTAAGATCAGGCTTTGCCCTCCCCACCACCTTTTTTGCCTTAGCCCAGAGCTGTCTGGTAAAACTGCACTCCCACATAACTTGGTACGCTGTCTCCCCAGCACCACACGATGGTCTCGGGCACAGAGGAGACTGGCCCAGACCGTGCCTGTGTATCTTGTCTCGCACCGGTAGCGTTCTGTGCAAGAAGGCCCAGTTCAGATCCTTCAGCCCATTACTTTGGCCTACTGCCTGAACACCCACCGTAACTGATGACGGTACCCCCAACAACGGAGACGGGTTTACCTTCCCTCTAACCACCCTGTACAGGACCCTTTGCTGCTTCCATATGCCATCTTCCAGGGCCTTAGGGTGAGCCCTCAGCCACTTGGCAACCAACGCATAGTGCCACGGTAGCTGCTCTGACCTCGGACTTACATTGGACCAGTTCAGTATCCCTCTGGCAGCGTATAAAAAGAAATATTTCATACCTAAACTAGCCGGATGCCCCACCTCTGAAGCCATGTCCTGAAGCAGAGACGCCACAAAAATGGTGTCAAGTTTCAGGGGGAGGTCCGGCACATCCCTGCCACCCTCAGCCAAGCCCGACATCATGCGGCCACGTGCCACCCACTCATACCTCCCTCCCTATAGGAAATCGAAAATTGTTCTCGCCAGGGGCCGTCTGATGGCGACCGGCAGAGGGAAAACATATGCCAGGTGGAGCACAGAGGAGAGCATGTCCGCCTTGAGCACAAGCACTTTACCCAGAAGTGTCAGCTTCCTGGCCTTCCACAATGCTAATCTGGACTTCAATCGCTAAAAACGCCCCTCCCAGTTGACGGTAGCACTATTCATTGGTTGGAATTGTACACCTAAGATCTTTATTGGCCCTTGACACACCGATAGTCCACCCGGAGCAACATCACGCCCCTTCCAACTCCCTTCACTGTACATTTGCCAATGTTGAGCCTAGCTCCTGAGACCCTTCAAAAATCCTCAAAACCTCCAAAGCTCTCACCACACACTCGTCACTGTCCAGCAACAATGTTGTGTCATCAGTGTACTGTGAAAGTTTCACCCGTAGGTCCCCTCCCCCTGGAACCAGGGTCACCCTCACACTGGCGTCTGCTCTGATGGCCTCTGCAGGGGAATGCAGGGGGGGTGCCTAAGCCCTTCAACACCTTCAGCATCTGGGTGCAGCAGAACCGGGAACATCTGGGTGGAGCAGAACCTGGAACTGTCGACAACCAGTCCAGAAACCTAGTGGGTCCCGCACATATCGTGCAGCAGAAACCACATCAGAAAAGCGACCGAAAAATTCCTTTAATGCCAAGTCTGTCATAAAAGGGTTGAACATATGGACAGAAATTATCCTAAAGTTAGGTCTGTCCATATTTACCACCGCACACAAATTCAACGGGTGCTTGTTTGCCAATCTAGCACACCTTGCAGTGACAGCCTGATGAGTCTCAGCTGAAACAAATGAAACATCATACCCGGTTGCCTGCTGATGCCACTGAATACAAAAAACGTCCTCCACCGTCAGATTCAACTGGCCCTTGATGATTCTGGTGCAAAACAAATCCCTTGGCATCACTTCCCTGTCGCTGCTCCTCCACTGGAACCTCAAAGTCCTGCGCAGTCCCACCCAAGGAATTGACCGGCCCTGGTTGGCAAACACCATGTTAGAAAAAGAAGAAAAAACACAGCGCGCGCTTCTCAATTGTACAAGTGACAAGAACAGATTTTTTTTTTTTTTTTTTTATTAGAAAAAATCAACAGTACAGTAACCATTATACTCCCAACACATGACTTGGCACTGTGTCCCCATTCGCATCCCCGCACCCCTGAAGTGAAACTGCCCATATGTCATGAAAGAAAAACAAACGACTCCAAAACAGAAAAACACAAGCAAAAGAAAGACACAATAAGAAAAACTGAAACATAACCTGTACCAGTGCACCATTATCTTTTATAGCAACCCAAAACCACCTTTCCACTTTTCTTTTGCAGCGTGATACCCCAACTTGTCCACATCCAACTTCATCCTTTCTGTCACCTCCCATTCGACCCCCTTAGCCACCCTCTCTGTAGTCCACTCCACTCCACTCCATTCCGTACGAGCTCCTGTCTTGCCAGCCATAGCCCCCTTTTGTATAGGCTCAGGAGCAACCACAAAATCCCCCACCCACTCCTAATGTGGGCTCCTACAAAACCCCTCTCCACCACCTGCCATGTCAGTGTAAGATCAGGCTTTGCCCTCCCCACCACCTTTTTTGCCTTAGCCCAGAGCTGTCTGGTAAAACTGCACTCCCACATAACATGGTACGCTGTCTCCCCAGCACCACACGATGGTCTCGGGCACAGAGGAGACCGGCCCAGACCGTGCCTGTGTATCTTGTCTCGCACCGGTAGCGTTCTGTGCAAGCAGGCCCAGTTCAGATCCTTCTGCCCATTACTCAGGCCTACTGCCTGAACACCCACCCAAACTGATGACGGTACCCCCAACACCGGAGACGGGTTTACCTTCCCTCTAACCACCCTGTACAGGACCCTTTGCTGCTTCCATATGCCATCTTCCAGGGCCTCAGGGTGAGCCCTCAGCCACTTGGCAACCCAGGCATAGTGCCACGGTAGCTGCTCTGACCTCGGACTTACATTGGACCAGTTCAGTATCCCTCTGGCAGCGTATAAAAAGAAATATTTCATACCTAAACTAGCCGGATGCCCCACCTCTGAAGCCATGTCCTGAAGCAGAGACGCCACAAAAATGGTGTCAAGTTTCAGGGGGAGGTCCGGCACATCCCTGCCACCCTCAGCCAAGCCCGACATCATGCGGCCACGTGCCACCCACTCATACCTCCCTCCCCATAGGAAATCGAAAATTGTTCTCGCCAGGGGCCGTCTGATGGCGACCGGCAGAGGGAAAACATATGCCAGGTGGAGCACAGAGGAGAGCATGTCCGCCTTGAGCACAAGCACTTTACCCAGAAGTGTCAGCTTCCTGGCCTTCCACAATGCTAATCTGGACTTCAATCGCTGAAAACGCCCCTCCCAGTTGACGGTAGCACTATTCATTGGTTGGAATTGTACACCTAAGATCTTTATTGGCCCTTGACACACCGATAGTCCACCCGGAGCAACATCACGCCCCTTCCAACTCCCTTCACTGTACATTTGCCAATGTTGAGCCTAGCTCCTGAGACCCTTCAAAAATCCTCAAAACCTCCAAAGCTCTCACCACACACTCGTCACTGTCCAGCAACAATGTTGTGTCATCAGTGTACTGTGAAAGTTTCACCCGTAGGTCCCCTCCCCCTGGAACCAGGGTCACCCTCACACTGGCGTCTGCTCTGATGGCCTCTGCAGGGGAATGCAGGGGGGGTGCCTAAGCCCTTCAACACCTTCAGCATCTGGGTGCAGCAGAACCGGGAACATCTGGGTGGAGCAGAACCTGGAACTGTCGACAACCAGTCCAGAAACCTAGTGGGTCCCGCACATATCGTGCAGCAGAAACCACATCAGAAAAGCGACCAAAAAATTCCTTTAATGCCAAGTCTGTCATAAAAGGGTTGAACATATGGACAGAAATTATCCTAAAGTTAGGTTTGTCCATATTTACCACCTCACACAAATTCAACGGGTGCTTGTTTGCCAATCTAGCACACCTTGCAGTGACAGCCTGATGAGTCTCAGCTGAAACAAATGAAACATCATACCCGGTTGCCTGCTGATGCCACTGAATACAAAAAACGTCCTCCACCGTCAGATTCAACTGGCCCTTGATGATTCTGGTGCAAAACAAATCCCTTGGCATCACTTCCCTGTCGCTGCTCCTCCACTGGAACCTCAAAGTCCTGCGCAGTCCCACCCAAGGAATTGACCAGCCCTGGTTGGCAAACGCCATGTTAGAAAAAGAAGAAAAAACACAGCCCGCGCTTCTCAAATGTACAAGTGTCAAGAACAGATTTTTTTTTTTTTTTTTTATTAGAAAAAATCAACAGTACAGTAACCATTATACTCACAACACATGACTTGGCACTGTGTCCCCATTCGCATCCCCGCACCCCTGAAGTGAAACTGCCCATATGTCATGAAAGAAAAACAAACGACTCCAAAACAGAAAAACACAAGCAAAAGAAAGACACAATAAGAAAAACTGAAACATAACCTGTACCAGTGCACCATTATCTTTTATAGCAACCCAAAACCACCTTTCCACTTTTCTTTTGCAGCGTGATACCCCAACTTGTCCACATCCAACTTCATCCTTTCTGTCAGCTCCCATTCGACCCCCTTAGCCACCCTCTCTGTACTCCACTCCACTCCACTCCATTCCGTACGAGCTCCTGTCTTGCCAGCCATAGCCCCCTTTTGTATAGGCTCAGGAGCAACCACAAAATCCCCCACCCACTCCTAATGTGGGCTCCTACAAAACCCCTCTCCACCACCTGCAATGACAGTGTAAGATCAGGCTTTGCCCTCCCCACCACCTTTTTTGCCTTAGCCCAGAGCTGTCTGGCAAAACTGCACTCCCACATAACTTGGTACGCTGTCTCCCCAGCACCACACGATGGTCTCGGGCACAGAGGAGACCGGCCCAGACCGTGCCTGTGTATCTTGTCTCGCACCGGTAGCGTTCTGTGCAAGAAGGCCCAGTTCAGATCCTTCAGCCCATTACTTTGGCCTACTGCCTGAACACCCACCGTAACTGATGACGGTACCCCCAACAACGGAGACGGGTTTACCTTCCCTCTAACCACCCTGTACAGGACCCTTTGCTGCTTCCATATGCCATCTTCCAGGGCCTTAGGGTGAGCCCTCAGCCACTTGGCAACCAACGCATAGTGCCACGGTAGCTGCTCTGACCTCGGACCTACATTGGACCAGTTTAGTATCCCTCTGGCAGCATATAAAAAGAAATATTTCATACCAATACTAGCCGGATGCCCCACCTCTGAAGCCATGTCCTGAAGCAGAGACGCCACAAAAATGGTGTCAAGTTTCAGGGGGAGGTCCGGCACATCCCTGCCACCCTCAGCCAAGCCCGACATCATGCGGCCAAGTGCCACCCACTCATACCTCCCTCCCCATAAGAAATCGAAAATTGTTCTCGCCAGGGGCCGTCTGATGGCGACCGGCAGAGGGAAAACATAGTGGAGAGCATGTCCGCCTTGAGCACAAGCACTTTACCCAGAAGTGTCAGCTTCCTGGCCTTCCACAATGCTAATCTGGACTTCACTCGCTGAAAACGCCCCTCCCAGTTGACGGTAGCACTATTCATTGGTTGGAATTGTACACCTAAGATCTTTATTGGCCCTTGACACACCGATAGTCCACCCGGAGCAACATCACGCCCCTTCCAACTCCCTTCACTGTACATTTGCCAATGTTGAGCCTAGCTCCTGAGACCCTTCAAAAATCCTCAAAACCTCCAAAGCTCTCACCACACACTCGTCACTGTCCAGCAACAATGTTGTGTCATCAGTGTACTGTGAAAGTTTCACCCGTAGGTCCCCTCCCCCTGGAACCAGGGTCACCCTCACACTGGCGTCTGCTCTGATGGCCTCTGCAGGGGAATGCAGGGGGGTGCCTAAGCCCTTCAACACCTTCAGCATCTGGGTGCAGCAGAACCGGGAACATCTGGGTGGAGCAGAACCTGGAACTGTCGACAACCAGTCCAGAAACCTAGTGGGTCCCGCACATATCGTGCAGCAGAAACCACATCAGAAAAGCGACCGAAAAATTCCTTTAATGCCAAGTCTGTCATAAAAGGGTTGAACATATAGACAGAAATTATCCTAAAGTAAGGTCTGTCCATATTTACCACCTCACACAAATTCAACGGGTGCTTGTTTGCCAATCTAGCACACCTTGCAGTGACAGCCTGATGAGTCTCAGCTGAAACAAATGAAACATCATACCCGGTTGCCTGCTGATGCCACTGAATACAAAAAACGTCCTCCACCGTCAGATTCAACTGGCCCTTGATGATTCTGGTGCAAAACAAATCCCTTGGCATCACTTCCCTGTCGCTGCTCCTCCACTGGAACCTCAAAGTCCTGCGCAGTCCCACCCAAGGAATTTTCCGGCCCTGGTTGGCAAACGCCATGTTAGAAAAAGAAGAAAAAACACAGCCCGCGCTTCTCAAATACAAGTGTCAAGTACAGAATTTTTTTTTTTTTTTTTATATTTTATTAGAAAAAAATCAACAGTACAGTAACCAACACATGACTTGGCACTGTGTCCCCATTCGCATCCCCGCACCCCTGAAGTGAAACTGCCAATATCTCATGAAAGAAAAACAAACGACTCCAAAACAGAAAAACACAAGCAAAAGAAAGACACAATAAGAAAAACTGAAACATAACCTGTACCAGTGCACCGTTATCTTTTATAGCAACCCAAAACCACCTTTCCACTTTTCTTTTGCAGCGTGATACCCCAACTTGTCCACATCCAACTTCATCCTTTCTGTCACCTCCCATTCGACCCCCTTAGCCACCCTCTCTGTAGTCCACTCCACTCCACTCCATTCCGTACGAGCTCCTGTCTTGCCAGCCATAGCCCCCTTTTGTATAGGCTCAGGAGCAACCACAAAATCCCCCACCCACTCCTAATGTGGGCTCCTACAAAACCCCTCTCCACCACCTGCCATGTCAGTGTAAGATCAGGCTTTGCCCTCCCCACCACCTTTTTTGCCTTAGCCCAGAGCTGTCTGGTAAAACTGCACTCCCACATAACTTGGTACGCTGTCTCCCCAGCACCACACGATGGTCTCGGGCACAGAGGAGACTGGCCCAGACCGTGCCTGTGTATCTTGTCTCGCACCGGTAGCGTTCTGTGCAAGAAGGCCCAGTTCAGATCCTTCAGCCCATTACTTTGGCCTACTGCCTGAACACCCACCGTAACTGATGACGGTACCCCCAACAACGGAGACGGGTTTACCTTCCCTCTAACCACCCTGTACAGGACCCTTTGCTGCTTCCATATGCCATCTTCCAGGGCCTTAGGGTGAGCCCTCAGCCACTTGGCAACCAACGCATAGTGCCACGGTAGCTGCTCTGACCTCGGACTTACATTGGACCAGTTCAGTATCCCTCTGGCAGCGTATAAAAAGAAATATTTCATACCTAAACTAGCCGGATGCCCCACCTCTGAAGCCATGTCCTGAAGCAGAGACGCCACAAAAATGGTGTCAAGTTTCAGGGGGAGGTCCGGCATATCCCTGCCACCCTCAGCCAAGCCCGACATCATGCGGCCACGTGCCACCCACTCATACCTCCCTCCCTATAGGAAATCGAAAATTGTTCTCGCCAGGGGCCGTCTGATGGCGACCGGCAGAGGGAAAACATATGCCAGGTGGAGCACAGAGGAGAGCATGTCCGCCTTGAGCACAAGCACTTTACCCAGAAGTGTCAGCTTCCTGGCCTTCCACAATGCTAATCTGGACTTCAATCGCTAAAAACGCCCCTCCCAGTTGACGGTAGCACTATTCATTGGTTGGAATTGTACACCTAAGATCTTTATTGGCCCTTGACACACCGATAGTCCACCCGGAGCAACATCACGCCCCTTCCAACTCCCTTCACTGTACATTTGCCAATGTTGAGCCTAGCTCCTGAGACCCTTCAAAAATCCTCAAAACCTCCAAAGCTCTCACCACACACTCGTCACTGTCCAGCAACAATGTTGTGTCATCAGTGTACTGTGAAAGTTTCACCCGTAGGTCCCCTCCCCCTGGAACCAGGGTCACCCTCACACTGGCGTCTGCTCTGATGGCCTCTGCAGGGGAATGCAGGGGGGGTGCCTAAGCCCTTCAACACCTTCAGCATCTGGGTGCAGCAGAACCGGGAACATCTGGGTGGAGCAGAACCTGGAACTGTCGACAACCAGTCCAGAAACCTAGTGGGTCCCGCACATATCGTGCAGCAGAAACCACATCAGAAAAGCGACCGAAAAATTCCTTTAATGCCAAGTCTGTCATAAAAGGGTTGAACATATGGACAGAAATTATCCTAAAGTTAGGTCTGTCCATATTTACCACCGCACACAAATTCAACGGGTGCTTGTTTGCCAATCTAGCACACCTTGCAGTGACAGCCTGATGAGTCTCAGCTGAAACAAATGAAACATCATACCCGGTTGCCTGCTGATGCCACTGAATACAAAAAACGTCCTCCACCGTCAGATTCAACTGGCCCTTGATGATTCTGGTGCAAAACAAATCCCTTGGCATCACTTCCCTGTCGCTGCTCCTCCACTGGAACCTCAAAGTCCTGCGCAGTCCCACCCAAGGAATTGACCGGCCCTGGTTGGCAAACGCCATGTTAGAAAAAGAAGAAAAAACACAGCCCGCGCTTCTCAAATACAAGTGTCAAGTACAGAAATTTTTTTTTTTTTTTTATATTTTATTAGAAAAAAATCAACAGTACAGTAACCAACACATGACTTGGCACTGTGTCACCATTCGCATCCCCGCACCCCTGAAGTGAAACTGTCAATATCTCATGAAAGAAAAACAAACGACTCCAAAACAGAAAAACACAAGCAAAAGAAAGACAACTGAAAACTGAAAACTTAAACATAACCTGTACCAGTGCAACATTATCTTTTATAGCAACCCAAAACCACCTTTCCACTTTTCTTTTGCATAAAAAGAAATATTTCATACCTATACTAGCCGGATGCCCCACCTCTGAAGCCATGTCCTGAAGCAGAGACGCCACAAAAATGGTGTCAAGTTTCAGGGGGAGGTCCGGCACATGCCTGCCACCCTCAGCCAAGCCCGACATCATGCGGCCAAGTGCCACCCACTCATACCTCCCTCCCCATAGGAAATCGAAAATTGTTCTCGCCAGGGGCCGTCTGATGGCAACCGGCAGAGGGAAAAAATAGAGGAGAGCATGTCCGCCTTGAGCACAAGCACTTTACCCAGAAGTGTCAGCTTCCTGGCCTTCCACAATGCTAATCTGGACTTCACTCGCTGAAAACGCCCCTCCCAGTTGACGGTAGCACTATTCATTGGTTGGAATTGTACACCTAAGATCTTTATTGGCCCTTGACACGCTGATAGTCCACCCGGAGCAACATCACGCCCCTTCCACCTCCCTTCACTGTACATTTGCCAATGTTGAGCCTAGCTCCTGAGACCCTTCAAAAATCCTCAAAACCTCCAAAGCTCTCACCACACACTCGTCACTGTCCAGCAACAATGTTGTGTCATCAGTGTACTGTGAAAGTTTCACCCGTAGGTCCCCTCCCCCTGGAACCAGGGTCACCCTCACACTGGCATCTACTCTGATGGCCTCTGCAGGGGAATGCAGGGGGGTGCTGAAGCCCTTCAACACCTTCAGCATCTGGGTGCAGCAGAACCGGGAACATCTGGGTGCAGCAGAACCTGGAACTGTCGACAACCAGTCCAGAAACCTAGTGGGTCCCGCACATATCGTGCAGCAGAAACCACATCAGAAAAGCGACCGAAAAATTCCTTTAATGCCAAGTCTGTCATAAAAGGGTTGAACATATGGACAGAAATTATCCTAAAGTTAGGTCTGTCCATATTTACCACCTCACACAAATTCAACGGGTGCTTGTTTGCCAATCTAGCACACCTTGCAGTGACAGCCTGATGAGTCTCAGCTGAAACAAATGAAACATCATACCCGGTTGCCTGCTGATGCCACTGAATACAAAAAACGTCCTCCACCATCAGATTCAACTGGCCCTTGATGATTCTGGTGCAAAACAAATCCCTTGGCATCACTTCCCTATCGCTGCTCCTCCACTGGAACCTCAAAGTCCTGCGCAGTCCCACCCGAGGAATTGTCCGGCCCTGGTTGGCAAACGCCATGTTAGAAAAAGAAGAAAAAACACAGCGCGCGCTTCTCAATTGTACAAGTGACAAGAACAGATTTTTTTTTTTTTTTTTATTAGAAAAAATCAACAGTACAGTAACCATTATACTCCCAACACATGACTTGGCACTGTGTCCCCATTCGCATCCCCGCACCCCTGAAGTGAAACTGCCCATATGTCATGAAAGAAAAACAAACGACTCCAAAACAGAAAAACACAAGCAAAAGAAAGACACAATAAGAAAAACTGAAACATAACCTGTACCAGTGCACCATTATCTTTTATAGCAACCCAAAACCACCTTTCCACTTTTCTTTTGCAGCGTGATACCCCAACTTGTCCACATCCAACTTCATCCTTTCTGTCACCTCCCATTCGACCCCCTTAGCCACCCTCTCTGTAGTCCACTCCACTCCACTCCATTCCGTACGAGCTCCTGTCTTGCCAGCCATAGCCCCCTTTTGTATAGGCTCAGGAGCAACCACAAAATCCCCCACCCACTCCTAATGTGGGCTCCTACAAAACCCCTCTCCACCACCTGCCATGTCAGTGTAAGATCAGGCTTTGCCCTCCCCACCACCTTTTTTGCCTTAGCCCAGAGCTGTCTGGTAAAACTGCACTCCCACATAACATGGTACGCTGTCTCCCCAGCACCACACGATGGTCTCGGGCACAGAGGAGACCGGCCCAGACCGTGCCTGTGTATCTTGTCTCGCACCGGTAGCGTTCTGTGCAAGCAGGCCCAGTTCAGATCCTTCTGCCCATTACTCAGGCCTACTGCCTGAACACCCACCCAAACTGATGACGGTACCCCCAACACCGGAGACGGGTTTACCTTCCCTCTAACCACCCTGTACAGGACCCTTTGCTGCTTCCATATGCCATCTTCCAGGGCCTCAGGGTGAGCCCTCAGCCACTTGGCAACCCAGGCATAGTGCCACGGTAGCTGCTCTGACCTCGGACTTACATTGGACCAGTTCAGTATCCCTCTGGCAGCGTATAAAAAGAAATATTTCATACCTAAACTAGCCGGATGCCCCACCTCTGAAGCCATGTCCTGAAGCAGAGACGCCACAAAAATGGTGTCAAGTTTCAGGGGGAGGTCCGGCACTTCCCTGCCACCCTCAGCCAAGCCCGACATCATGCGGCCACGTGCCACCCACTCATACCTCCCTCCCCATAGGAAATCGAAAATTGTTCTCGCCAGGGGCCGTCTGATGGCGACCGGCAGAGGGAAAACATATGCCAGGTGGAGCACAGAGGAGAGCATGTCCGCCTTGAGCACAAGCACTTTACCCAGAAGTGTCAGCTTCCTGGCCTTCCACAATGCTAATCTGGACTTCAATCGCTGAAAACGCCCCTCCCAGTTGACGGTAGCACTATTCATTGGTTGGAATTGTACACCTAAGATCTTTATTGGCCCTTGACACACCGATAGTCCACCCGGAGCAACATCACGCCCCTTCCAACTCCCTTCACTGTACATTTGCCAATGTTGAGCCTAGCTCCTGAGACCCTTCAAAAATCCTCAAAACCTCCAAAGCTCTCACCACACACTCGTCACTGTCCAGCAACAATGTTGTGTCATCAGTGTACTGTGAAAGTTTCACCCGTAGGTCCCCTCCCCCTGGAACCAGGGTCACCCTCACACTGGCGTCTGCTCTGATGGCCTCTGCAGGGGAATGCAGGGGGGGTGCCTAAGCCCTTCAACACCTTCAGCATCTGGGTGCAGCAGAACCGGGAACATCTGGGTGGAGCAGAACCTGGAACTGTCGACAACCAGTCCAGAAACCTAGTGGGTCCCGCACATATCGTGCAGCAGAAACCACATCAGAAAAGCGACCAAAAAATTCCTTTAATGCCAAGTCTGTCATAAAAGGGTTGAACATATGGACAGAAATTATCCTAAAGTTAGGTCTGTCCATATTTACCACCTCACACAAATTCAACGGGTGCTTGTTTGCCAATCTAGCACACCTTGCAGTGACAGCCTGATGAGTCTCAGCTGAAACAAATGAAACATCATACCCGGTTGCCTGCTGATGCCACTGAATACAAAAAACGTCCTCCACCGTCAGATTTAACTGGCCCTTGATGATTCTGGTGCAAAACAAATCCCTTGGCATCACTTCCCTGTCGCTGCTCCTCCACTGGAACCTCAAAGTCCTGCGCAGTCCCACCCAAGGAATTGACCAGCCCTGGTTGGCAAACGCCATGTTAGAAAAAGAAGAAAAAACACAGCCCGCGCTTCTCAAATGTACAAGTGTCAAGAACAGATTTTTGTTTTGTTTTTTTATTAGAAAAAATCAACAGTACAGTAACCATTATACTCCCAACACATGACTTGGCACTGTGTCCCCATTCGCATCCCCGCACCCCTGAAGTGAAACTGCCCATATGTCATGAAAGAAAAACAAACGACTCCAAAACAGAAAAACACAAGCAAAAGAAAGACACAATAAGAAAAACTGAAACATAACCTGTACCAGTGCACCATTATCTTTTATAGCAACCCAAAACCACCTTTCCACTTTTCTTTTGCAGCGTGATACCCCAACTTGTCCACATCCAACTTCATCCTTTCTGTCAGCTCCCATTCGACCCCCTTAGCCACCCTCTCTGTACTCCACTCCACTCCACTCCATTCCGTACGAGCTCCTGTCTTGCCAGCCATAGCCCCCTTTTGTATAGGCTCAGGAGCAACCACAAAATCCCCCACCCACTCCTAATGTGGGCTCCTACAAAACCCCTCTCCACCACCTGCAATGACAGTGTAAGATCAGGCTTTGCCCTCCCCACCACCTTTTTTGCCTTAGCCCAGAGCTGTCTGGCAAAACTGCACTCCCACATAACTTGGTACGCTGTCTCCCCAGCACCACACGATGGTCTCGGGCACAGAGGAGACCGGCCCAGACCGTGCCTGTGTATCTTGTCTCGCACCGGTAGCGTTCTGTGCAAGAAGGCCCAGTTCAGATCCTTCAGCCCATTACTTTGGCCTACTGCCTGAACACCCACCGTAACTGATGACGGTACCCCCAACAACGGAGACGGGTTTACCTTCCCTCTAACCACCCTGTACAGGACCCTTTGCTGCTTCCATATGCCATCTTCCAGGGCCTTAGGGTGAGCCCTCAGCCACTTGGCAACCAACGCATAGTGCCACGGTAGCTGCTCTGACCTCGGACCTACATTGGACCAGTTTAGTATCCCTCTGGCAGCATATAAAAAGAAATATTTCATACCAATACTAGCCGGATGCCCCACCTCTGAAGCCATGTCCTGAAGCAGAGACGCCACAAAAATGGTGTCAAGTTTCAGGGGGAGGTCCGGCACATCCCTGCCACCCTCAGCCAAGCCCGACATCATGCGGCCAAGTGCCACCCACTCATACCTCCCTCCCCATAAGAAATCGAAAATTGTTCTCGCCAGGGGCCGTCTGATGGCGACCGGCAGAGGGAAAACATAGTGGAGAGCATGTCCGCCTTGAGCACAAGCACTTTACCCAGAAGTGTCAGCTTCCTGGCATTCCACAATGCTAATCTGGACTTCACTCGCTGAAAACGCCCCTCCCAGTTGACGGTAGCACTATTCATTGGTTGGAATTGTACACCTAAGATCTTTATTGGCCCTTGACACACCGATAGTCCACCCGGAGCAACATCACGCCCCTTCCAACTCCCTTCACTGTACATTTGCCAATGTTGAGCCTAGCTCCTGAGACCCTTCAAAAATCCTCAAAACCTCCAAAGCTCTCACCACACACTCGTCACTGTCCAGCAACAATGTTGTGTCATCAGTGTACTGTGAAAGTTTCACCCGTAGGTCCCCTCCCCCTGGAACCAGGGTCACCCTCACACTGGCGTCTGCTCTGATGGCCTCTGCAGGGGAATGCAGGGGGGTGCCTAAGCCCTTCAACACCTTCAGCATCTGGGTGCAGCAGAACCGGGAACATCTGGGTGGAGCAGAACCTGGAACTGTCGACAACCAGTCCAGAAACCTAGTGGGTCCCGCACATATCGTGCAGCAGAAACCACATCAGAAAAGCGACCGAAAAATTCCTTTAATGCCAAGTCTGTCATAAAAGGGTTGAACATATGGACAGAAATTATCCTAAAGTAAGGTCTGTCCATATTTACCACCTCACACAAATTCAACGGGTGCTTGTTTGCCAATCTAGCACACCTTGCAGTGACAGCCTGATGAGTCTCAGCTGAAACAAATGAAACATCATACCCGGTTGCCTGCTGATGCCACTGAATACAAAAAACGTCCTCCACCGTCAGATTCAACTGGCCCTTGATGATTCTGGTGCAAAACAAATCCCTTGGCATCACTTCCCTGTCGCTGCTCCTCCACTGGAACCTCAAAGTCCTGCGCAGTCCCACCCAAGGAATTTTCCGGCCCTGGTTGGCAAACGCCATGTTAGAAAAAGAAGAAAAAACACAGCCCGCGCTTCTCAAATACAAGTGTCAAGTACAGAATTTTTTTTTTTTTTTTTTATATTTTATTAGAAAAAAATCAACAGTACAGTAACCAACACATGACTTGGCACTGTGTCCCCATTCGCATCCCCGCACCCCTGAAGTGAAACTGCCAATATCTCATGAAAGAAAAACAAACGACTCCAAAACAGAAAAACACAAGCAAAAGAAAGACACAATAAGAAAAACTGAAACATAACCTGTACCAGTGCACCGTTATCTTTTATAGCAACCCAAAACCACCTTTCCACTTTTCTTTTGCAGCGTGATACCCCAACTTGTCCACATCCAACTTCATCCTTTCTGTCACCTCCCATTCGACCCCCTTAGCCACCCTCTCTGTAGTCCACTCCACTCCACTCCATTCCGTACGAGCTCCTGTCTTGCCAGCCATAGCCCCCTTTTGTATAGGCTCAGGAGCAACCACAAAATCCCCCACCCACTCCTAATGTGGGCTCCTACAAAACCCCTCTCCACCACCTGCCATGTCAGTGTAAGATCAGGCTTTGCCCTCCCCACCACCTTTTTTGCCTTAGCCCAGAGCTGTCTGGTAAAACTGCACTCCCACATAACTTGGTACGCTGTCTCCCCAGCACCACACGATGGTCTCGGGCACAGAGGAGACTGGCCCAGACCGTGCCTGTGTATCTTGTCTCGCACCGGTAGCGTTCTGTGCAAGAAGGCCCAGTTCAGATCCTTCAGCCCATTACTTTGGCCTACTGCCTGAACACCCACCGTAACTGATGACGGTACCCCCAACAACGGAGACGGGTTTACCTTCCCTCTAACCACCCTGTACAGGACCCTTTGCTGCTTCCATATGCCATCTTCCAGGGCCTTAGGGTGAGCCCTCAGCCACTTGGCAACCAACGCATAGTGCCACGGTAGCTGCTCTGACCTCGGACTTACATTGGACCAGTTCAGTATCCCTCTGGCAGCGTATAAAAAGAAATATTTCATACCTAAACTAGCCGGATGCCCCACCTCTGAAGCCATGTCCTGAAGCAGAGACGCCACAAAAATGGTGTCAAGTTTCAGGGGGAGGTCCGGCACATCCCTGCCACCCTCAGCCAAGCCCGACATCATGCGGCCACGTGCCACCCACTCATACCTCCCTCCCTATAGGAAATCGAAAATTGTTCTCGCCAGGGGCCGTCTGATGGCGACCGGCAGAGGGAAAACATATGCCAGGTGGAGCACAGAGGAGAGCATGTCCGCCTTGAGCACAAGCACTTTACCCAGAAGTGTCAGCTTCCTGGCCTTCCACAATGCTAATCTGGACTTCAATCGCTAAAAACGCCCCTCCCAGTTGACGGTAGCACTATTCATTGGTTGGAATTGTACACCTAAGATCTTTATTGGCCCTTGACACACCGATAGTCCACCCGGAGCAACATCACGCCCCTTCCAAATCCCTTCACTGTACATTTGCCAATGTTGAGCCTAGCTCCTGAGACCCTTCAAAAATCCTCAAAACCTCCAAAGCTCTCACCACACACTCGTCACTGTCCAGCAACAATGTTGTGTCATCAGTGTACTGTGAAAGTTTCACCCGTAGGTCCCCTCCCCCTGGAACCAGGGTCACCCTCACACTGGCGTCTGCTCTGATGGCCTCTGCAGGGGAATGCAGAGGGGGTGCCTAAGCCCTTCAACACCTTCAGCATCTGGGTGCAGCAGAACCGGGAACATCTGGGTGGAGCAGAACCTGGAACTGTCGACAACCAGTCCAGAAACCTAGTGGGTCCCGCACATATCGTGCAGCAGAAACCACATCAGAAAAGCGATCGAAAAATTCCTTTAATGCCAAGTCTGTCATAAAAGGGTTGAACATATGGACAGAAATTATCCTAAAGTTAGGTCTGTCCATATTTACCACCGCACACAAATTCAACGGGTGCTTGTTTGCCAATCTAGCACACCTTGCAGTGACAGCCTGATGAGTCTCAGCTGAAACAAATGAAACATCATACCCGGTTGCCTGCTGATGCCACTGAATACAAAAAACGTCCTCCACCGTCAGATTCAACTGGCCCTTGATGATTCTGGTGCAAAACAAATCCCTTGGCATCACTTCCCTGTCGCTGCTCCTCCACTGGAACCTCAAAGTCCTGCGCAGTCCCACCCAAGGAATTGACCGGCCCTGGTTGGCAAACACCATGTTAGAAAAAGAAGAAAAAACACAGCCCGCGCTTCTCAAATACAAGTGTCAAGTACAGAATTTTTTTTTTTTTTTTTATATTTTATTAGAAAAAAATCAACAGTACAGTAACCAACACATGACTTGGCACTGTGTCACCATTCGCATCCCCGCACCCCTGAAGTGAAACTGTCAATATCTCATAAAAGAAAAACAAACGACTCCAAAACAGAAAAACACAAGCAAAAGAAAGACAACTGAAAACTGAAAACTTAAACATTACCTGTACCAGTGCAACATTATCTTTTATAGCAACCCAAAACCACCTTTCCACTTTTCTTTTGCATAAAAAGAAATATTTCATACCTATACTAGCCGGATGCCCCACCTCTGAAGCCATGTCCTGAAGCAGAGATGCCACAAAAATGGTGTCAAGTTTCAGGGGGAGGTCCGGCACATGCCTGCCACCCTCAGCCAAGCCCGACATCATGCGGCCAAGTGCCACCCACTCATACCTCCCTCCCCATAGGAAATCGAAAATTGTTCTCGCCAGGGGCCGTCTGATGGCAACCGGCAGAGGGAAAAAATAGAGGAGAGCATGTCCGCCTTGAGCACAAGCACTTTACCCAGAAGTGTCAGCTTCCTGGCCTTCCACAATGCTAATCTGGACTTCACTCGCTGAAAACGCCCCTCCCAGTTGACGGTAGCACTATTCATTGGTTGGAATTGTACACCTAAGATCTTTATTGGCCCTTGACACGCTGATAGTCCACCCGGAGCAACATCACGCCCCTTCCACCTCCCTTCACTGTACATTTGCCAATGTTGAGCCTAGCTCCTGAGACCCTTCAAAAATCCTCAAAACCTCCAAAGCTCTCACCACACACTCGTCACTGTCCAGCAACAATGTTGTGTCATCAGTGTACTGTGAAAGTTTCACCCGTAGGTCCCCTCCCCCTGGAACCAGGGTCACCCTCACACTGGCATCTGCTCTGATGGCCTCTGCAGGGGAATGCAGGGGGGTGCTGAAGCCCTTCAACACCTTCAGCATCTGGGTGCAGCAGAACCGGGAACATCTGGGTGCAGCAGAACCTGGAACTGTCGACAACCAGTCCAGAAACCTAGTGGGTCCCGCACATATCGTGCAGCAGAAACCACATCAGAAAAGCGACCGAAAAATTCCTTTAATGCCAAGTCTGTCATAAAAGGGTTGAACATATGGACAGAAATTATCCTAAAGTAAGGTCTGTCCATATTTACCACCTCACACAAATTCAACGGGTGCTTGTTTGCCAATCTAGCACACCTTGCAGTGACAGCCTGATGAGTTTCAGCTGAAACAAATGAAACATCATACCCGGTTGCCTGCTGATGCCACTGAATACAAAAAACGTCCTCCACCGTCAGATTCAACTGGCCCTTGATGATTCTGGTGCAAAACAAATCCCTTGGCATCACTTCCCTATCGCTGCTCCTCCACTGGAACCTCAAAGTCCTGCGCAGTCCCACCCGAGGAATTGTCCGGCCCTGGTTGGCAAACGCCATGTTAGAAAAAGAAGAAAAAACACAGCGCGCGCTTCTCAATTGTACAAGTGACAAGAACAGATTTTTTTTTTTTTTTTTTATTAGAAAAAATCAACAGTACAGTAACCATTATACTCCCAACACATGACTTGGCACTGTGTCCCCATTCGCATCCCCGCACCCCTGAAGTGAAACTGCCCATATGTCATGAAAGAAAAACAAACGACTCCAAAACAGAAAAACACAAGCAAAAGAAAGACACAATAAGAAAAACTGAAACATAACCTGTACCAGTGCACCATTATCTTTTATAGCAACCCAAAACCACCTTTCCACTTTTCTTTTGCAGCGTGATACCCCAACTTGTCCACATCCAACTTCATCCTTTCTGTCACCTCCCATTCGACCCCCTTAGCCACCCTCTCTGTAGTCCACTCCACTCCACTCCATTCCGTACGAGCTCCTGTCTTGCCAGCCATAGCCCCCTTTTGTATAGGCTCAGGAGCAACCACAAAATCCCCCACCCACTCCTAATGTGGGCTCCTACAAAACCCCTCTCCACCACCTGCCATGTCAGTGTAAGATCAGGCTTTGCCCTCCCCACCACCTTTTTTGCCTTAGCCCAGAGCTGTCTGGTAAAACTGCACTCCCACATAACATGGTACGCTGTCTCCCCAGCACCACACGATGGTCTCGGGCACAGAGGAGACCGGCCCAGACCGTGCCTGTGTATCTTGTCTCGCACCGGTAGCGTTCTGTGCAAGCAGGCCCAGTTCAGATCCTTCTGCCCATTACTCAGGCCTACTGCCTGAACACCCACCCAAACTGATGACGGTACCCCCAACACCGGAGACGGGTTTACCTTCCCTCTAACCACCCTGTACAGGACCCTTTGCTGCTTCCATATGCCATCTTCCAGGGCCTCAGGGTGAGCCCTCAGCCACTTGGCAACCCAGGCATAGTGCCACGGTAGCTGCTCTGACCTCGGACTTACATTGGACCAGTTCAGTATCCCTCTGGCAGCGTATAAAAAGAAATATTTCATACCTAAACTAGCCGGATGCCCCACCTCTGAAGCCATGTCCTGAAGCAGAGACGCCACAAAAATGGTGTCAAGTTTCAGGGGGAGGTCCGGCACATCCCTGCCACCCTCAGCCAAGCCCGACATCATGCGGCCACGTGCCACCCACTCATACCTCCCTCCCCATAGGAAATCGAAAATTGTTCTCGCCAGGGGCCGTCTGATGGCGACCGGCAGAGGGAAAACATATGCCAGGTGGAGCACAGAGGAGAGCATGTCCGCCTTGAGCACAAGCACTTTACCCAGAAGTGTCAGCTTCCTGGCCTTCCACAATGCTAATCTGGACTTCAATCGCTGAAAACGCCCCTCCCAGTTGACGGTAGCACTATTCATTGGTTGGAATTGTACACCTAAGATCTTTATTGGCCCTTGACACACCGATAGTCCACCCGGAGCAACATCACGCCCCTTCCAACTCCCTTCACTGTACATTTGCCAATGTTGAGCCTAGCTCCTGAGACCCTTCAAAAATCCTCAAAACCTCCAAAGCTCTCACCACACACTCGTCACTGTCCAGCAACAATGTTGTGTCATCAGTGTACTGTGAAAGTTTCACCCGTAGGTCCCCTCCCCCTGGAACCAGGGTCACCCTCACACTGGCGTCTGCTCTGATGGCCTCTGCAGGGGAATGCAGGGGGGGTGCCTAAGCCCTTCAACACCTTCAGCATCTGGGTGCAGCAGAACCGGGAACATCTGGGTGGAGCAGAACCTGGAACTGTCGACAACCAGTCCAGAAACCTAGTGGGTCCCGCACATATCGTGCAGCAGAAACCACATCAGAAAAGCGACCGAAAAATTCCTTTAATGCCAAGTCTGTCATAAAAGGGTTGAACATATGGACAGAAATTATCCTAAAGTTAGGTCTGTCCATATTTACCACCGCACACAAATTCAACGGGTGCTTGTTTGCCAATCTAGCACACCTTGCAGTGACAGCCTGATGAGTCTCAGCTGAAACAAATGAAACATCATACCCGGTTGCCTGCTGATGCCACTGAATACAAAAAACGTCCTCCACCGTCAGATTCAACTGGCCCTTGATGATTCTGGTGCAAAACAAATCCCTTGGCATCACTTCCCTGTCGCTGCTCCTCCACTGGAACCTCAAAGTCCTGCGCAGTCCCACCCAAGGAATTGACCGGCCCTGGTTGGCAAACGCCATGTTAGAAAAAGAAGAAAAAACACAGCCCGCGCTTCTCAAATACAAGTGTCAAGTACAGAATTTTTTTTTTTTTTTTTATATTTTATTAGAAAAAAATCAACAGTACAGTAACCAACACATGACTTGGCACTGTGTCACCATTCGCATCCCCGCACCCCTGAAGTGAAACTGTCAATATCTCATAAAAGAAAAACAAACGACTCCAAAACAGAAAAACACAAGCAAAAGAAAGACAACTGAAAACTGAAAACTTAAACATAACCTGTACCAGTGCAACATTATCTTTTATAGCAACCCAAAACCACCTTTCCACTTTTCTTTTGCATAAAAAGAAATATTTCATACCTATACTAGCCGGATGCCCCACCTCTGAAGCCATGTCCTGAAGCAGAGACGCCACAAAAATGGTGTCAAGTTTCAGGGGGAGGTCCGGCACATGCCTGCCACCCTCAGCCAAGCCCGACATCATGCGGCCAAGTGCCACCCACTCATACCTCCCTCCCCATAGGAAATCGAAAATTGTTCTCGCCAGGGGCCGTCTGATGGCAACCGGCAGAGGGAAAAAATAGAGGAGAGCATGTCCGCCTTGAGCACAAGCACTTTACCCAGAAGTGTCAGCTTCCTGGCCTTCCACAATGCTAATCTGGACTTCACTCGCTGAAAACGCCCCTCCCAGTTGACGGTAGCACTATTCATTGGTTGGAATTGTACACCTAAGATCTTTATTGGCCCTTGACACGCTGATAGTCCACCCGGAGCAACATCACGCCCCTTCCACCTCCCTTCACTGTACATTTGCCAATGTTGAGCCTAGCTCCTGAGACCCTTCAAAAATCCTCAAAACCTCCAAAGCTCTCACCACACACTCGTCACTGTCCAGCAACAATGTTGTGTCATCAGTGTACTGTGAAAGTTTCACCCGTAGGTCCCCTCCCCCTGGAACCAGGGTCACCCTCACACTGGCATCTGCTCTGATGGCCTCTGCAGGGGAATGCAGGGGGGTGCTGAAGCCCTTCAACACCTTCAGCATCTGGGTGCAGCAGAACCGGGAACATCTGGGTGCAGCAGAACCTGGAACTGTCGACAACCAGCCCAGAAACCTAGTGGGTCCCGCACATATCGTGCAGCAGAAACCACATCAGAAAAGCGACCGAAAAATTCCTTTAATGCCAAGTCTGTCATAAAAGGGTTGAACATATGGACAGAAATTATCCTAAAGTTAGGTCTGTCCATATTTACCACCTCACACAAATTCAACGGGTGCTTGTTTGCCAATCTAGCACACCTTGCAGTGACAGCCTGATGAGTCTCAGCTGAAACAAATGAAACATCATACCCGGTTGCCTGCTGATGCCACTGAATACAAAAAACGTCCTCCACCGTCAGATTCAACTGGCCCTTGATGATTCTGGTGCAAAACAAATCCCTTGGCATCACTTCCCTATCGCTGCTCCTCCACTGGAACCTCAAAGTCCTGCGCAGTCCCACCCGAGGAATTGTCCGGCCCTGGTTGGCAAACGCCATGTTAGAAAAAGAAGAAAAAACACAGCGCGCGCTTCTCAATTGTACAAGTGACAAGAACAGATTTTTTTTTTTTTTTTTTATTAGAAAAAATCAACAGTACAGTAACCATTATACTCCCAACACATGACTTGGCACTGTGTCCCCATTCGCATCCCCGCACCCCTGAAGTGAAACTGCCCATATGTCATGAAAGAAAAACAAACGACTCCAAAACAGAAAAACACAAGCAAAAGAAAGACACAATAAGAAAAACTGAAACATAACCTGTACCAGTGCACCATTATCTTTTATAGCAACCCAAAACCACCTTTCCACTTTTCTTTTGCAGCGTGATACCCCAACTTGTCCACATCCAACTTCATCCTTTCTGTCACCTCCCATTCGACCCCCTTAGCCACCCTCTCTGTAGTCCACTCCACTCCACTCCATTCCGTACGAGCTCCTGTCTTGCCAGCCATAGCCCCCTTTTGTATAGGCTCAGGAGCAACCACAAAATCCCCCACCCACTCCTAATGTGGGCTCCTACAAAACCCCTCTCCACCACCTGCCATGTCAGTGTAAGATCAGCCTTTGCCCTCCCCACCACCTTTTTTGCCTTAGCCCAGAGCTGTCTGGTAAAACTGCACTCCCACATAACATGGTACGCTGTCTCCCCAGCACCACACGATGGTCTCGGGCACAGAGGAGACCGGCCCAGACCGTGCCTGTGTATCTTGTCTCGCACCGGTAGCGTTCTGTGCAAGCAGGCCCAGTTCAGATCCTTCTGCCCATTACTCAGGCCTACTGCCTGAACACCCACCCAAACTGATGACGGTACCCCCAACACCGGAGACGGGTTTACCTTCCCTCTAACCACCCTGTACAGGACCCTTTGCTGCTTCCATATGCCATCTTCCAGGGCCTCAGGGTGAGCCCTCAGCCACTTGGCAACCCAGGCATAGTGCCACGGTAGCTGCTCTGACCTCGGACTTACATTGGACCAGTTCAGTATCCCTCTGGCAGCGTATAAAAAGAAATATTTCATACCTAAACTAGCCGGATGCCCCACCTCTGAAGCCATGTCCTGAAGCAGAGACGCCACAAAAATGGTGTCAAGTTTCAGGGGGAGGTCCGGCACATCCCTGCCACCCTCAGCCAAGCCCGACATCATGCGGCCACGTGCCACCCACTCATACCTCCCTCCCCATAGGAAATCGAAAATTGTTCTCGCCAGGGGCCGTCTGATGGCGACCGGCAGAGGGAAAACATATGCCAGGTGGAGCACAGAGGAGAGCATGTCCGCCTTGAGCACAAGCACTTTACCCAGAAGTGTCAGCTTCCTGGCCTTCCACAATGCTAATCTGGACTTCAATCGCTGAAAACGCCCCTCCCAGTTGACGGTAGCACTATTCATTGGTTGGAATTGTACACCTAAGATCTTTATTGGCCCTTGACACACCGATAGTCCACCCGGAGCAACATCACGCCCCTTCCAACTCCCTTCACTGTACATTTGCCAATGTTGAGCCTAGCTCCTGAGACCCTTCAAAAATCCTCAAAACCTCCAAAGCTCTCACCACACACTCGTCACTGTCCAGCAACAATGTTGTGTCATCAGTGTACTGTGAAAGTTTCACCCGTAGGTCCCCTCCCCCTGGAACCAGGGTCACCCTCACACTGGCGTCTGCTCTGATGGCCTCTGCAGGGGAATGCAGGGGGGTGCCTAAGCCCTTCAACACCTTCAGCATCTGGGTGCAGCAGAACCGGGAACATCTGGGTGGAGCAGAACCTGGAACTGTCGACAACCAGTCCAGAAACCTAGTGGGTCCCGCACATATCGTGCAGCAGAAACCACATCAGAAAAGCGACCGAAAAATTCCTTTAATGCCAAGTCTGTCATAAAAGGGTTGAACATATGGACAGAAATTATCCTAAAGTAAGGTCTGTCCATATTTACCACCTCACACAAATTCAACGGGTGCTTGTTTGCCAATCTAGCACACCTTGCAGTGACAGCCTGATGAGTCTCAGCTGAAACAAATGAAACATCATACCCGGTTGCCTGCTGATGCCACTGAATACAAAAAACGTCCTCCACCGTCAGATTCAACTGGCCCTTGATGATTCTGGTGCAAAACAAATCCCTTGGCATCACTTCCCTGTCGCTGCTCCTCCACTGGAACCTCAAAGTCCTGCGCAGTCCCACCCAAGGAATTTTCCGGCCCTGGTTGGCAAACGCCATGTTAGAAAAAGAAGAAAAAACACAGCCCGCGCTTCTCAAATACAAGTGTCAAGTACAGAATTTTTTTTTTTTTTTTTTATATTTTATTAGAAAAAAATCAACAGTACAGTAACCAACACATGACTTGGCACTGTGTCCCCATTCGCATCCCCGCACCCCTGAAGTGAAACTGCCAATATCTCATGAAAGAAAAACAAACGACTCCAAAACAGAAAAACACAAGCAAAAGAAAGACACAATAAGAAAAACTGAAACATAACCTGTACCAGTGCACCGTTATCTTTTATAGCAACCCAAAACCACCTTTCCACTTTTCTTTTGCAGCGTGATACCCCAACTTGTCCACATCCCACTTCATCCTTTCTGTCACCTCCCATTCGACCCCCTTAGCCACCCTCTCTGTAGTCCACTCCACTCCACTCCATTCCGTACGAGCTCCTGTCTTGCCAGCCATAGCCCCCTTTTGTATAGGCTCAGGAGCAACCACAAAATCCCCCACCCACTCCTAATGTGGGCTCCTACAAAACCCCTCTCCACCACCTGCCATGTCAGTGTAAGATCAGGCTTTGCCCTCCCCACCACCTTTTTTGCCTTAGCCCAGAGCTGTCTGGTAAAACTGCACTCCCACATAACTTGGTACGCTGTCTCCCCAGCACCACACGATGGTCTCGGGCACAGAGGAGACTGGCCCAGACCGTGCCTGTGTATCTTGTCTCGCACCGGTAGCGTTCTGTGCAAGAAGGCCCAGTTCAGATCCTTCAGCCCATTACTTTGGCCTACTGCCTGAACACCCACCGTAACTGATGACGGTACCCCCAACAACGGAGACGGGTTTACCTTCCCTCTAACCACCCTGTACAGGACCCTTTGCTGCTTCCATATGCCATCTTCCAGGGCCTTAGGGTGAGCCCTCAGCCACTTGGCAACCAACGCATAGTGCCACGGTAGCTGCTCTGACCTCGGACTTACATTGGACCAGTTCAGTATCCCTCTGGCAGCGTATAAAAAGAAATATTTCATACCTAAACTAGCCGGATGCCCCACCTCTGAAGCCATGTCCTGAAGCAGAGACGCCACAAAAATGGTGTCAAGTTTCAGGGGGAGGTCCGGCACATCCCTGCCACCCTCAGCCAAGCCCGACATCATGCGGCCACGTGCCACCCACTCATACCTCCCTCCCCATAGGAAATCGAAAATTGTTCTCGCCAGGGGCCGTCTGATGGCAACCGGCAGAGGGAAAAAATAGAGGAGAGCATGTCCGCCTTGAGCACAAGCACTTTACCCAGAAGTGTCAGCTTCCTGGCCTTCCACAATGCTAATCTGGACTTCACTCGCTGAAAACGCCCCTCCCAGTTGACGGTAGCACTATTCATTGGTTGGAATTGTACACCTAAGATCTTTATTGGCCCTTGACACGCTGATAGTCCACCCGGAGCAACATCACGCCCCTTCCACCTCCCTTCACTGTACATTTGCCAATGTTGAGCCTAGCTCCTGAGACCCTTCAAAAATCCTCAAAACCTCCAAAGCTCTCACCACACACTCGTCACTGTCCAGCAACAATGTTGTGTCATCAGTGTACTGTGAAAGTTTCACCCGTAGTTCCCCTCCCCCTGGAACCAGGGTCACCCTCACACTGGCGTCTGCTCTGATGGCCTCTGCAGGGGAATGCAGGGGGGTGCTGAAGCCCTTCAACACCTTCAGCATCTGGGTGCAGCAGAACCGGGAACATCTGGGTGGAGCAGAACCTGGAACTGTCGACAACTAGTCCAGAAACCTAGTGGGTCCCGCACATATCGTGCAGCAGAAACCACATCAGAAAAGCGACCGAAAAATTCCTTTAATGCCAAGTCTGTCATAAAAGGGTTGAACATATGGACAGAAATTATCCTAAAGTTAGGTCTGTCCATATTTACCACCTCACACAAATTCAACGGGTGCTTGTTTGCCAATCTAGCACACCTTGCAGTGACAGCCTGATGAGTCTCAGCTGAAACAAATGAAACATCATACCCGGTTGCCTGCTGATGCCACTGAATACAAAAAACGTCCTCCACCGTCAGATTCAACTGGCCCTTGATGATTCTGGTGCAAAACAAATCCCTTGGCATCACTTCCCTGTCGCTGCTCCTCCACTGGAACCTCAAAGTCCTGCGCAGTCCCACCCAAGGAATTGACCGGCCCTGGTTGGCAAACGCCATATTAGAAAAAGAAGAAAAAACACAGCCCGCGCTTCTCAAATGTACAAGTGTCAAGAACAGATTTTTATTTTTTTTTTTTATATTTTATTAGAAAAAAATCAACAGTACAGTAACCATTATACTCCCAACACATGACTTGGCACTGTGTCCCCATTCGCATCCCCGCACCCCTGAAGTGAAACTGCCAATATCTCATGAAAGAAAAACAAACGACTCCAAAACAGAAAAACACAAGCAAAAGAAAGACACAATAAGAAAAACTGAAACATAACCTGTACCAGTGCACCGTTATCTTTTATAGCAACCCAAAACCACCTTTCCACTTTTCTTTTGCAGCGTGATACCCCAACTTGTCCACATCCAACTTCATGCTTTCTGTCACCTCCCATTCGACCCCCTTAGCCACCCTCTCTGTAGTCCACTCCACTCCACTCCATTCCGTACGAGCTCCTGTCTTGCCAGCCATAGCCCCCTTTTGTATAGGCTCAGGAGCAACCACAAAATCCCCCACCCACTCCTAATGTGGGCTCCTACAAAACCCCTCTCCACCACCTGCCATGTCAGTGTAAGATCAGGCTTTGCCCTCCCCACCACCTTTTTTGCCTTTGCCCAGAGCTGTCTGGTAAAACTGCACTCCCACATAACTTGGTACGCTGTCTCCCCAGCACCACACGATGGTCTCGGGCACAGAGGAGACTGGCCCAGACCGTGCCTGTGTATCTTGTCTCGCACCGGTAGCGTTCTGTGCAAGAAGGCCCAGTTCAGATCCTTCAGCCCATTACTTTGGCCTACTGCCTGAACACCCACCGTAACTGATGACGGTACCCCCAACAACGGAGACGGGTTTACCTTCCCTCTAACCACCCTGTACAGGACCCTTTGCTGCTTCCATATGCCATCTTCCAGGGCCTTAGGGTGAGCCCTCAGCCACTTGGCAACCAACGCATAGTGCCACGGTAGCTGCTCTGACCTCGGACTTACATTGGACCAGTTCAGTATCCCTCTGGCAGCGTATAAAAAGAAATATTTCATACCTAAACTAGCCGGATGCCCCACCTCTGAAGCCATGTCCTGAAGCAGAGACGCCACAAAAATGGTGTCAAGTTTCAGGGGGAGGTCCGGCACATCCCTGCCACCCTCAGCCAAGCCCGACATCATGCGGCCACGTGCCACCCACTCATACCTCCCTCCCTATAGGAAATCGAAAATTGTTCTCGCCAGGGGCCGTCTGATGGCGACCGGCAGAGGGAAAACATATGCCAGGTGGAGCACAGAGGAGAGCATGTCCGCCTTGAGCACAAGCACTTTACCCAGAAGTGTCAGCTTCCTGGCCTTCCACAATGCTAATCTGGACTTCAATCGCTAAAAACGCCCCTCCCAGTTGACGGTAGCACTATTCATTGGTTGGAATTGTACACCTAAGATCTTTATTGGCCCTTGACACACCGATAGTCCACCCGGAGCAACATCACGCCCCTTCCAACTCCCTTCACTGTACATTTGCCAATGTTGAGCCTAGCTCCTGAGACCCTTCAAAAATCCTCAAAACCTCCAAAGCTCTCACCACACACTCGTCACTGTCCAGCAACAATGTTGTGTCATCAGTGTACTGTTAAAGTTTCACCCGTAGGTCCCCTCCCCCTGGAACCAGGGTCACCCTCACACTGGCGTCTGCTCTGATGGCCTCTGCAGGGGAATGCAGGGGGGGTGCCTAAGCCCTTCAACACCTTCAGCATCTGGGTGCAGCAGAACCGGGAACATCTGGGTGGAGCAGAACCTGGAACTGTCGACAACCAGTCCAGAAACCTAGTGGGTCCCGCACATATCGTGCAGCAGAAACCACATCAGAAAAGCGACCGAAAAATTCCTTTAATGCCAAGTCTGTCATAAAAGGGTTGAACATATGGACAGAAATTATCCTAAAGTTAGGTCTGTCCATATTTACCACCGCACACAAATTCAACGGGTGCTTGTTTGCCAATCTAGCACACCTTGCAGTGACAGCCTGATGAGTCTCAGCTGAAACAAATGAAACATCATACCCGGTTGCCTGCTGATGCCACTGAATACAAAAAACGTCCTCCACCGTCAGATTCAACTGGCCCTTGATGATTCTGGTGCAAAACAAATGCCTTGGCATCACTTCCCTATCGCTGCTCCTCCACTGGAACCTCAAAGTCCTGCGCAGTCCCACCCGAGGAATTGTCCGGCCCTGGTTGGCAAACGCCATGTTAGAAAAAGAAGAAAAAACACAGCGCGCGCTTCTCAATTGTACAAGTGACAAGAACAGATTTTTTTTTTTTTTTTTTATTAGAAAAAATCAACAGTACAGTAACCATTATACTCCCAACACATGACTTGGCACTGTGTCCCCATTCGCATCCCCGCACCCCTGAAGTGAAACTGCCCATATGTCATGAAAGAAAAACAAACGACTCCAAAACAGAAAAACACAAGCAAAAGAAAGACACAATAAGAAAAACTGAAACATAACCTGTACCAGTGCACCGTTATCTTTTATAGCAACCCAAAACCACCTTTCCACTTTTCTTTTGCAGCGTGATACCCCAACTTGTCCACATCCAACTTCATCCTTTCTGTCACCTCCCATTCGACCCCCTTAGCCACCCTCTCTGTAGTCCACTCCACTCCACTCCATTCCGTACGAGCTCCTGTCTTGCCAGCCATAGCCCCCTTTTGTATAGGCTCAGGAGCAACCACAAAATCCCCCACCCACTCCTAATGTGGGCTCCTACAAAACCCCTCTCCACCACCTGCCATGTCAGTGTAAGATCAGGCTTTGCCCTCCCCACCACCTTTTTTGCCTTAGCCCAGAGCTGTCTGGTAAAACTGCACTCCCACATAACTTGGTACGCTGTCTCCCCAGCACCACACGATGGTCTCGGGCACAGAGGAGACTGGCCCAGACCGTGCCTGTGTATCTTGTCTCGCACCGGTAGCGTTCTGTGCAAGAAGGCCCAGTTCAGATCCTTCAGCCCATTACTTTTGCCTACTGCCTGAACACCCACCGTAACTGATGACGGTACCCCCAACAACGGAGACGGGTTTACCTTCCCTCTAACCACCCTGTACAGGACCCTTTGCTGCTTCCATATGCCATCTTCCAGGGCCTTAGGGTGAGCCCTCAGCCACTTGGCAACCAACGCATAGTGCCACGGTAGCTGCTCTGACCTCGGACTTACATTGGACCAGTTCAGTATCCCTCTGGCAGCGTATAAAAAGAAATATTTCATACCTAAACTAGCCGGATGCCCCATCTCTGAAGCCATGTCCTGAAGCAGAGACGCCACAAAAATGGTGTCAAGTTTCAGGGGGAGGTCCGGCACATCCCTGCCACCCTCAGCCAAGCCCGACATCATGCGGCCACGTGCCACCCACTCATACCTCCCTCCCTATAGGAAATCGAAAATTGTTCTCGCCAGGGGCCGTCTGATGGCGACCGGCAGAGGGAAAACATATGCCAGGTGGAGCACAGAGGAGAGCATGTCCGCCTTGAGCACAAGCACTTTACCCAGAAGTGTCAGCTTCCTGGCCTTCCACAATGCTAATCTGGACTTCAATCACTAAAAACGCCCCTCCCAGTTGACGGTAGCACTATTCATTGGTTGGAATTGTACACCTAAGATCTTTATTGGCCCTTGACACACCGATAGTCCACCCGGAGCAACATCACGCCCCTTCCAACTCCCTTCACTGTACATTTGCCAATGTTGAGCCTAGCTCCTGAGACCCTTCAAAAATCCTCAAAACCTCCAAAGCTCTCACCACACACTCGTCACTGTCCAGCAACAATGTTGTGTCATCAGTGTACTGTGAAAGTTTCACCCGTAGGTCCCCTCCCCCTGGAACCAGGGTCACCCTCACACTGGCGTCTGCTCTGATGGCCTCTGCAGGGGAATGCAGGGGGGGTGCCTAAGCCCTTCAACACCTTCAGCATCTGGGTGCAGCAGAACCGGGAACATCTGGGTGGAGCAGAACCTGGAACTGTCGACAACCAGTCCAGAAACCTAGTGGGTCCCGCACATATCGTGCAGCAGAAACCACATCAGAAAAGCGACCGAAAAATTCCTTTAATGCCAAGTCTGTCATAAAAGGGTTGAACATATGGACAGAAATTATCCTAAAGTTAGGTCTGTCCATATTTACCACCGCACACAAATTCAACGGGTGCTTGTTTGCCAATCTAGCACACCTTGCAGTGACAGCCTGATGAGTCTCAGCTGAAACAAATGAAACATCATACCCGGTTGCCTGCTGATGCCACTGAATACAAAAAACGTCCTCCACCGTCAGATTCAACTGGCCCTTGATGATTCTGGTGCAAAACAAATCCCTTGGCATCACTTCCCTGTCGCTGCTCCTCCACTGGAACCTCAAAGTCCTGCGCAGTCCCACCCAAGGAATTGACCGGCCCTGGTTGGCAAACGCCATGTTAGAAAAAGAAGAAAAAACACAGCCCGCGCTTCTCAAATACAAGTGTCAAGTACAGAATTATTTTTTTTATTTTTATATTTTATTAGAAAAAAATCAACAGTACAGTAACCAACACATGACTTGGGACTGTGTCACCATTCGCATCCCCGCACCCCTGAAGTGAAACTGTCAATATCTCATAAAAGAAAAACAAACGACTCCAAAACAGAAAAACACAAGCAAAAGAAAGACAACTGAAAACTGAAAACTTAAACATAACCTGTACCAGTGCAACATTATCTTTTATAGCAACCCAAAACCACCTTTCCACTTTTCTTTTGCATAAAAAGAAATATTTCATACCTATACTAGCCGGATGCCCCACCTCTGAAGCCATGTCCTGAAGCAGAGACGCCACAAAAATGGTGTCAAGTTTCAGGGGGAGGTCCGGCACATGCCTGCCACCCTCAGCCAAGCCCGACATCATGCGGCCAAGTGCCACCCACTCATACCTCCCTCCCCATAGGAAATCGAAAATTGTTCTCGCCAGGGGCCGTCTGATGGCAACCGGCAGAGGGAAAAAATAGAGGAGAGCATGTCCGCCTTGAGCACAAGCACTTTACCCAGAAGTGTCAGCTTCCTGGCCTTCCACAATGCTAATCTGGACTTCACTCGCTGAAAACGCCCCTCCCAGTTGACGGTAGCACTATTCATTGGTTGGAATTGTACACCTAAGATCTTTATTGGCCCTTGACACGCTGATAGTCCACCCGGAGCAACATCACGCCCCTTCCACCTCCCTTCACTGTACATTTGCCAATGTTGAGCCTAGCTCCTGAGACCCTTCAAAAATCCTCAAAACCTCCAAAGCTCTCACCACACACTCGTCACTGTCCAGCAACAATGTTGTGTCATCAGTGTACTGTGAAAGTTTCACCCGTAGGTCCCCTCCCCCTGGAACCAGGGTCACCCTCACACTGGCATCTGCTCTGATGGCCTCTGCAGGGGAATGCAGGGGGGTGCTGAAGCCCTTCAACACCTTCAGCATCTGGGTGCAGCAGAACCTGGAACTGTCGACAACCAGTCCAGAAACCTAGTGGGTCCCGCACATATCGTGCAGCAGAAACCACATCAGAAAAGCGACCGAAAAATTCCTTTAATGCCAAGTCTGTCATAAAAGGGTTGAACATATGGACAGAAATTATCCTAAAGTTAGGTCTGTCCATATTTACCACCGCACACAAATTCAACGGGTGCTTGTTTGCCAATCTAGCACACCTTGCAGTGACAGCCTGATGAGTCTCAGCTGAAACAAATGAAACATCATACCCGGTTGCCTGCTGATGCCACTGAATACAAAAAACGTCCTCCACCGTCAGATTCAACTGGCCCTTGATGATTCTGGTGCAAAACAAATGCCTTGGCATCACTTCCCTATCGCTGCTCCTCCACTGGAACCTCAAAGTCCTGCGCAGTCCCACCCGAGGAATTGTCCGGCCCTGGTTGGCAAACGCCATGTTAGAAAAAGAAGAAAAAACACAGCGCGCGCTTCTCAATTGTACAAGTGACAAGAACAGATTTTTTTTTATTTTTTTTTATTAGAAAAAATCAACAGTACAGTAACCATTATACTCCCAACACATGACTTGGCACTGTGTCCCCATTCGCATCCCCGCACCCCTGAAGTGAAACTGCCCATATGTCATGAAAGAAAAACAAACGACTCCAAAACAGAAAAACACAAGCAAAAGAAAGACACAATAAGAAAAACTGAAACATAACCTGTACCAGTGCACCGTTATCTTTTATAGCAACCCAAAACCACCTTTCCACTTTTCTTTTGCAGCGTGATACCCCAACTTGTCCACATCCAACTTCATCCTTTCTGTCACCTCCCATTCGACCCCCTTAGCCACCCTCTCTGTAGTCCACTCCACTCCACTCCATTCCGTACGAGCTCCTGTCTTGCCAGCCATAGCCCCCTTTTGTATAGGCTCAGGAGCAACCACAAAATCCCCCACCCACTCCTAATGTGGGCTCCTACAAAACCCCTCTCCACCACCTGCCATGTCAGTGTAAGATCAGGCTTTGCCCTCCCCACCACCTTTTTTGCCTTAGCCCAGAGCTGTCTGGTAAAACTGCACTCCCACATAACTTGGTACGCTGTCTCCCCAGCACCACACGATGGTCTCGGGCACAGAGGAGACTGGCCCAGACCGTGCCTGTGTATCTTGTCTCGCACCGGTAGCGTTCTGTGCAAGAAGGCCCAGTTCAGATCCTTCAGCCCATTACTTTTGCCTACTGCCTGAACACCCACCGTAACTGATGACGGTACCCCCAACAACGGAGACGGGTTTACCTTCCCTCTAACCACCCTGTACAGGACCCTTTGCTGCTTCCATATGCCATCTTCCAGGGCCTTAGGGTGAGCCCTCAGCCACTTGGCAACCAACGCATAGTGCCACGGTAGCTGCTCTGACCTCGGACTTACATTGGACCAGTTCAGTATCCCTCTGGCAGCGTATAAAAAGAAATATTTCATACCTAAACTAGCCGGATGCCCCATCTCTGAAGCCATGTCCTGAAGCAGAGACGCCACAAAAATGGTGTCAAGTTTCAGGGGGAGGTCCGGCACATCCCTGCCACCCTCAGCCAAGCCCGACATCATGCGGCCACGTGCCACCCACTCATACCTCCCTCCCTATAGGAAATCGAAAATTGTTCTCGCCAGGGGCCGTCTGATGGCGACCGGCAGAGGGAAAACATATGCCAGGTGGAGCACAGAGGAGAGCATGTCCGCCTTGAGCACAAGCACTTTACCCAGAAGTGTCAGCTTCCTGGCCTTCCACAATGCTAATCTGGACTTCAATCGCTAAAAACGCCCCTCCCAGTTGACGGTAGCACTATTCATTGGTTGGAATTGTACACCTAAGATCTTTATTGGCCCTTGACACACCGATAGTCCACCCGGAGCAACATCACGCCCCTTCCAACTCCCTTCACTGTACATTTGCCAATGTTGAGCCTAGCTCCTGAGACCCTTCAAAAATCCTCAAAACCTCCAAAGCTCTCACCACACACTCGTCACTGTCCAGCAACAATGTTGTGTCATCAGTGTACTGTGAAAGTTTCACCCGTAGGTCCCCTCCCCCTGGAACCAGGGTCACCCTCACACTGGCGTCTGCTCTGATGGCCTCTGCAGGGGAATGCAGGGGGGGTGCCTAAGCCCTTCAACACCTTCAGCATCTGGGTGCAGCAGAACCGGGAACATCTGGGTGGAGCAGAACCTGGAACTGTCGACAACCAGTCCAGAAACCTAGTGGGTCCCGCACATATCGTGCAGCAGAAACCACATCAGAAAAGCGACCGAAAAATTCCTTTAATGCCAAGTCTGTCATAAAAGGGTTGAACATATGGACAGAAATTATCCTAAAGTTAGGTCTGTCCATATTTACCACCGCACACAAATTCAACGGGTGCTTGTTTGCCAATCTAGCACACCTTGCAGTGACAGCCTGATGAGTCTCAGCTGAAACAAATGAAACATCATACCCGGTTGCCTGCTGATGCCACTGAATACAAAAAACGTCCTCCACCGTCAGATTCAACTGGCCCTTGATGATTCTGGTGCAAAACAAATCCCTTGGCATCACTTCCCTGTCGCTGCTCCTCCACTGGAACCTCAAAGTCCTGCGCAGTCCCACCCAAGGAATTGACCGGCCCTGGTTGGCAAACGCCATGTTAGAAAAAGAAGAAAAAACACAGCCCGCGCTTCTCAAATACAAGTGTCAAGTACAGAATTTTTTTTTTTTTTTTTATATTTTATTAGAAAAAAATCAACAGTACAGTAACCAACACATGACTTGGCACTGTGTCACCATTCGCATCCCCGCACCCCTGAAGTGAAACTGTCAATATCTCATAAAAGAAAAACAAACGACTCCAAAACAGAAAAACACAAGCAAAAGAAAGACAACTGAAAACTGAAAACTTAAACATAACCTGTACCAGTGCAACATTATCTTTTATAGCAACCCAAAACCACCTTTCCACTTTTCTTTTGCATAAAAAGAAATATTTCATACCTATACTAGCCGGATGCCCCACCTCTGAAGCCATGTCCTGAAGCAGAGACGCCACAAAAATGGTGTCAAGTTTCAGGGGGAGGTCCGGCACATGCCTGCCACCCTCAGCCAAGCCCGACATCATGCGGCCAAGTGCCACCCACTCATACCTCCCTCCCCATAGGAAATCGAAAATTGTTCTCGCCAGGGGCCGTCTGATGGCAACCGGCAGAGGGAAAAAATAGAGGAGAGCATGTCCGCCTTGAGCACAAGCACTTTACCCAGAAGTGTCAGCTTCCTGGCCTTCCACAATGCTAATCTGGACTTCACTCGCTGAAAACGCCCCTCCCAGTTGACGGTAGCACTATTCATTGGTTGGAATTGTACACCTAAGATCTTTATTGGCCCTTGACACGCTGATAGTCCACCCGGAGCAACATCACGCCCCTTCCACCTCCCTTCACTGTACATTTGCCAATGTTGAGCCTAGCTCCTGAGACCCTTCAAAAATCCTCAAAACCTCCAAAGCTCTCACCACACACTCGTCACTGTCCAGCAACAATGTTGTGTCATCAGTGTACTGTGAAAGTTTCACCCGTAGTTCCCCTCCCCCTGGAACCAGGGTCACCCTCACACTGGCGTCTGCTCTGATGGCCTCTGCAGGGGAATGCAGGGGGGTGCTGAAGCCCTTCAACACCTTCAGCATCTGGGTGCAGCAGAACCGGGAACATCTGGGTGGAGCAGAACCTGGAACTGTCGACAACTAGTCCAGAAACCTAGTGGGTCCCGCACATATCGTGCAGCAGAAACCACATCAGAAAAGCGACCGAAAAATTCCTTTAATGCCAAGTCTGTCATAAAAGGGTTGAACATATGGACAGAAATTATCCTAAAGTTAGGTCTGTCCATATTTACCACCTCACACAAATTCAACGGGTGCTTGTTTGCCAATCTAGCACACCTTGCAGTGACAGCCTGATGAGTCTCAGCTGAAACAAATGAAACATCATACCCGGTTGCCTGCTGATGCCACTGAATACAAAAAACGTCCTCCACCGTCAGATTCAACTGGCCCTTGATGATTCTGGTGCAAAACAAATCCCTTGGCATCACTTCCCTGTCGCTGCTCCTCCACTGGAACCTCAAAGTCCTGCGCAGTCCCACCCAAGGAATTGACCGGCCCTGGTTGGCAAACGCCATATTAGAAAAAGAAGAAAAAACACAGCCCGCGCTTCTCAAATGTACAAGTGTCAAGAACAGATTTTTTTTTTTTTTTTTTATATTTTATTAGAAAAAAATCAACAGTACAGTAACCATTATACTCCCAACACATGACTTGGCACTGTGTCCCCATTCGCATCCCCGCACCCCTGAAGTGAAACTGCCAATATCTCATGAAAGAAAAACAAACGACTCCAAAACAGAAAAACACAAGCAAAAGAAAGACACAATAAGAAAAACTGAAACATAACCTGTACCAGTGCACCGTTATCTTTTATAGCAACCCAAAACCACCTTTCCACTTTTCTTTTGCAGCGTGATACCCCAACTTGTCCACATCCAACTTCATGCTTTCTGTCACCTCCCATTCGACCCCCTTAGCCACCCTCTCTGTAGTCCACTCCACTCCACTCCATTCCGTACGAGCTCCTGTCTTGCCAGCCATAGCCCCCTTTTGTATAGGCTCAGGAGCAACCACAAAATCCCCCACCCACTCCTAATGTGGGCTCCTACAAAACCCCTCTCCACCACCTGCCATGTCAGTGTAAGATCAGGCTTTGCCCTCCCCACCACCTTTTTTGCCTTTGCCCAGAGCTGTCTGGTAAAACTGCACTCCCACATAACTTGGTACGCTGTCTCCCCAGCACCACACGATGGTCTCGGGCACAGAGGAGACTGGCCCAGACCGTGCCTGTGTATCTTGTCTCGCACCGGTAGCGTTCTGTGCAAGAAGGCCCAGTTCAGATCCTTCAGCCCATTACTTTGGCCTACTGCCTGAACACCCACCGTAACTGATGACGGTACCCCCAACAACGGAGACGGGTTTACCTTCCCTCTAACCACCCTGTACAGGACCCTTTGCTGCTTCCATATGCCATCTTCCAGGGCCTTAGGGTGAGCCCTCAGCCACTTGGCAACCAACGCATAGTGCCACGGTAGCTGCTCTGACCTCGGACTTACATTGGACCAGTTCAGTATCCCTCTGGCAGCGTATAAAAAGAAATATTTCATACCTAAACTAGCCGGATGCCCCACCTCTGAAGCCATGTCCTGAAGCAGAGACGCCACAAAAATGGTGTCAAGTTTCAGGGGGAGGTCCGGCACATCCCTGCCACCCTCAGCCAAGCCCGACATCATGCGGCCACGTGCCACCCACTCATACCTCCCTCCCTATAGGAAATCGAAAATTGTTCTCGCCAGGGGCCGTCTGATGGCGACCGGCAGAGGGAAAACATATGCCAGGTGGAGCACAGAGGAGAGCATGTCCGCCTTGAGCACAAGCACTTTACCCAGAAGTGTCAGCTTCCTGGCCTTCCACAATGCTAATCTGGACTTCAATCGCTAAAAACGCCCCTCCCAGTTGACGGTAGCACTATTCATTGGTTGGAATTGTACACCTAAGATCTTTATTGGCCCTTGACACACCGATAGTCCACCCGGAGCAACATCACGCCCCTTCCAACTCCCTTCACTGTACATTTGCCAATGTTGAGCCTAGCTCCTGAGACCCTTCAAAAATCCTCAAAACCTCCAAAGCTCTCACCACACACTCGTCACTGTCCAGCAACAATGTTGTGTCATCAGTGTACTGTTAAAGTTTCACCCGTAGGTCCCCTCCCCCTGGAACCAGGGTCACCCTCACACTGGCGTCTGCTCTGATGGCCTCTGCAGGGGAATGCAGGGGGGGTGCCTAAGCCCTTCAACACCTTCAGCATCTGGGTGCAGCAGAACCGGGAACATCTGGGTGGAGCAGAACCTGGAACTGTCGACAACCAGTCCAGAAACCTAGTGGGTCCCGCACATATCGTGCAGCAGAAACCACATCAGAAAAGCGACCGAAAAATTCCTTTAATGCCAAGTCTGTCATAAAAGGGTTGAACATATGGACAGAAATTATCCTAAAGTTAGGTCTGTCCATATTTACCACCGCACACAAATTCAACGGGTGCTTGTTTGCCAATCTAGCACACCTTGCAGTGACAGCCTGATGAGTCTCAGCTGAAACAAATGAAACATCATACCCGGTTGCCTGCTGATGCCACTGAATACAAAAAACGTCCTCCACCGTCAGATTCAACTGGCCCTTGATGATTCTGGTGCAAAACAAATGCCTTGGCATCACTTCCCTATCGCTGCTCCTCCACTGGAACCTCAAAGTCCTGCGCAGTCCCACCCGAGGAATTGTCCGGCCCTGGTTGGCAAACGCCATGTTAGAAAAAGAAGAAAAAACACAGCGCGCGCTTCTCAATTGTACAAGTGACAAGAACAGATTTTTTTTTTTTTTTTTTTATTAGAAAAAATCAACAGTACAGTAACCATTATACTCCCAACACATGACTTGGCACTGTGTCCCCATTCGCATCCCCGCACCCCTGAAGTGAAACTGCCCATATGTCATGAAAGAAAAACAAACGACTCCAAAACAGAAAAACACAAGCAAAAGAAAGACACAATAAGAAAAACTGAAACATAACCTGTACCAGTGCACCGTTATCTTTTATAGCAACCCAAAACCACCTTTCCACTTTTCTTTTGCAGCGTGATACCCCAACTTGTCCACATCCAACTTCATCCTTTCTGTCACCTCCCATTCGACCCCCTTAGCCACCCTCTCTGTAGTCCACTCCACTCCACTCCATTCCGTACGAGCTCCTGTCTTGCCAGCCATAGCCCCCTTTTGTATAGGCTCAGGAGCAACCACAAAATCCCCCACCCACTCCTAATGTGGGCTCCTACAAAACCCCTCTCCACCACCTGCCATGTCAGTGTAAGATCAGGCTTTGCCCTCCCCACCACCTTTTTTGCCTTAGCCCAGAGCTGTCTGGTAAAACTGCACTCCCACATAACTTGGTACGCTGTCTCCCCAGCACCACACGATGGTCTCGGGCACAGAGGAGACTGGCCCAGACCGTGCCTGTGTATCTTGTCTCGCACCGGTAGCGTTCTGTGCAAGAAGGCCAAGTTCAGATCCTTCAGCCCATTACTTTTGCCTACTGCCTGAACACCCACCGTAACTGATGACGGTACCCCCAACAACGGAGACGGGTTTACCTTCCCTCTAACCACCCTGTACAGGACCCTTTGCTGCTTCCATATGCCATCTTCCAGGGCCTTAGGGTGAGCCCTCAGCCACTTGGCAACCAACGCATAGTGCCACGGTAGCTGCTCTGACCTCGGACTTACATTGGACCAGTTCAGTATCCCTCTGGCAGCGTATAAAAAGAAATATTTCATACCTAAACTAGCCGGATGCCCCATCTCTGAAGCCATGTCCTGAAGCAGAGACGCCACAAAAATGGTGTCAAGTTTCAGGGGGAGGTCCGGCACATCCCTGCCACCCTCAGCCAAGCCCGACATCATGCGGCCACGTGCCACCCACTCATACCTCCCTCCCTATAGGAAATCGAAAATTGTTCTCGCCAGGGGCCGTCTGATGGCGACCGGCAGAGGGAAAACATATGCCAGGTGGAGCACAGAGGAGAGCATGTCCGCCTTGAGCACAAGCACTTTACCCAGAAGTGTCAGCTTCCTGGCCTTCCACAATGCTAATCTGGACTTCAATCACTAAAAACGCCCCTCCCAGTTGACGGTAGCACTATTCATTGGTTGGAATTGTACACCTAAGATCTTTATTGGCCCTTGACACACCGATAGTCCACCCGGAGCAACATCACGCCCCTTCCAACTCCCTTCACTGTACATTTGCCAATGTTGAGCCTAGCTCCTGAGACCCTTCAAAAATCCTCAAAACCTCCAAAGCTCTCACCACACACTCGTCACTGTCCAGCAACAATGTTGTGTCATCAGTGTACTGTGAAAGTTTCACCCGTAGGTCCCCTCCCCCTGGAACCAGGGTCACCCTCACACTGGCGTCTGCTCTGATGGCCTCTGCAGGGGAATGCAGGGGGGGTGCCTAAGCCCTTCAACACCTTCAGCATCTGGGTGCAGCAGAACCGGGAACATCTGGGTGGAGCAGAACCTGGAACTGTCGACAACCAGTCCAGAAACCTAGTGGGTCCCGCACATATCGTGCAGCAGAAACCACATCAGAAAAGCGACCGAAAAATTCCTTTAATGCCAAGTCTGTCATAAAAGGGTTGAACATATGGACAGAAATTATCCTAAAGTTAGGTCTGTCCATATTTACCACCGCACACAAATTCAACGGGTGCTTGTTTGCCAATCTAGCACACCTTGCAGTGACAGCCTGATGAGTCTCAGCTGAAACAAATGAAACATCATACCCGGTTGCCTGCTGATGCCACTGAATACAAAAAACGTCCTCCACCGTCAGATTCAACTGGCCCTTGATGATTCTGGTGCAAAACAAATCCCTTGGCATCACTTCCCTGTCGCTGCTCCTCCACTGGAACCTCAAAGTCCTGCGCAGTCCCACCCAAGGAATTGACCGGCCCTGGTTGGCAAACGCCATGTTAGAAAAAGAAGAAAAAACACAGCCCGCGCTTCTCAAATACAAGTGTCAAGTACAGAATTATTTTTTTTATTTTTATATTTTATTAGAAAAAAATCAACAGTACAGTAACCAACACATGACTTGGCACTGTGTCACCATTCGCATCCCCGCACCCCTGAAGTGAAACTTTCAATATCTCATAAAAGAAAAACAAACGACTCCAAAACAGAAAAACACAAGCAAAAGAAAGACAACTGAAAACTTAAACATAACCTGTACCAGTGCAACATTATCTTTTATAGCAACCCAAAACCACCTTTCCACTTTTCTTTTGCATAAAAAGAAATATTTCATACCTATACTAGCCGGATGCCCCACCTCTGAAGCCATGTCCTGAAGCAGAGACGCCACAAAAATGGTGTCAAGTTTCAGGGGGAGGTCCGGCACATGCCTGCCACCCTCAGCCAAGCCCGACATCATGCGGCCAAGTGCCACCCACTCATACCTCCCTCCCCATAGGAAATCGAAAATTGTTCTCGCCAGGGGCCGTCTGATGGCAACCGGCAGAGGGAAAAAATAGAGGAGAGCATGTCCGCCTTGAGCACAAGCACTTTACCCAGAAGTGTCAGCTTCCTGGCCTTCCACAATGCTAATCTGGACTTCACTCGCTGAAAACGCCCCTCCCAGTTGACGGTAGCACTATTCATTGGTTGGAATTGTACACCTAAGATCTTTATTGGCCCTTGACACGCTGATAGTCCACCCGGAGCAACATCACGCCCCTTCCACCTCCCTTCACTGTACATTTGCCAATGTTGAGCCTAGCTCCTGAGACCCTTCAAAAATCCTCAAAACCTCCAAAGCTCTCACCACACACTCGTCACTGTCCAGCAACAATGTTGTGTCATCAGTGTACTGTGAAAGTTTCACCCGTAGGTCCCCTCCCCCTGGAACCAGGGTCACCCTCACACTGGCATCTGCTCTGATGGCCTCTGCAGGGGAATGCAGGGGGGTGCTGAAGCCCTTCAACACCTTCAGCATCTGGGTGCAGCAGAACCTGGAACTGTCGACAACCAGTCCAGAAACCTAGTGGGTCCCGCACATATCGTGCAGCAGAAACCACATCAGAAAAGCGACCGAAAAATTCCTTTAATGCCAAGTCTGTCATAAAAGGGTTGAACATATGGACAGAAATTATCCTAAAGTTAGGTCTGTCCATATTTACCACCGCACACAAATTCAACGGGTGCTTGTTTGCCAATCTAGCACACCTTGCAGTGACAGCCTGATGAGTCTCAGCTGAAACAAATGAAACATCATACCCGGTTGCCTGCTGATGCCACTGAATACAAAAAACGTCCTCCACCGTCAGATTCAACTGGCCCTTGATGATTCTGGTGCAAAACAAATGCCTTGGCATCACTTCCCTATCGCTGCTCCTCCACTGGAACCTCAAAGTCCTGCGCAGTCCCACCCGAGGAATTGTCCGGCCCTGGTTGGCAAACGCCATGTTAGAAAAAGAAGAAAAAACACAGCGCGCGCTTCTCAATTGTACAAGTGACAAGAACAGATTTTTTTTTTTTTTTTTTTATTAGAAAAAATCAACAGTACAGTAACCATTATACTCCCAACACATGACTTGGCACTGTGTCCCCATTCGCATCCCCGCACCCCTGAAGTGAAACTGCCCATATGTCATGAAAGAAAAACAAACGACTCCAAAACAGAAAAACACAAGCAAAAGAAAGACACAATAAGAAAAACTGAAACATAACCTGTACCAGTGCACCGTTATCTTTTATAGCAACCCAAAACCACCTTTCCACTTTTCTTTTGCAGCGTGATACCCCAACTTGTCCACATCCAACTTCATCCTTTCTGTCACCTCCCATTCGACCCCCTTAGCCACCCTCTCTGTAGTCCACTCCACTCCACTCCATTCCGTACGAGCTCCTGTCTTGCCAGCCATAGCCCCCTTTTGTATAGGCTCAGGAGCAACCACAAAATCCCCCACCCACTCCTAATGTGGGCTCCTACAAAACCCCTCTCCACCACCTGCCATGTCAGTGTAAGATCAGGCTTTGCCCTCCCCACCACCTTTTTTGCCTTAGCCCAGAGCTGTCTGGTAAAACTGCACTCCCACATAACTTGGTACGCTGTCTCCCCAGCACCACACGATGGTCTCGGGCACAGAGGAGACTGGCCCAGACCGTGCCTGTGTATCTTGTCTCGCACCGGTAGCGTTCTGTGCAAGAAGGCCCAGTTCAGATCCTTCAGCCCATTACTTTTGCCTACTGCCTGAACACCCACCGTAACTGATGACGGTACCCCCAACAACGGAGACGGGTTTACCTTCCCTCTAACCACCCTGTACAGGACCCTTTGCTGCTTCCATATGCCATCTTCCAGGGCCTTAGGGTGAGCCCTCAACCACTTGGCAACCAACGCATAGTGCCACGGTAGCTGCTCTGACCTCGGACTTACATTGGACCAGTTCAGTATCCCTCTGGCAGCGTATAAAAAGAAATATTTCATACCTAAACTAGCCGGATGCCCCATCTCTGAAGCCATGTCCTGAAGCAGAGACGCCACAAAAATGGTGTCAAGTTTCAGGGGGAGGTCCGGCACATCCCTGCCACCCTCAGCCAAGCCCGACATCATGCGGCCACGTGCCACCCACTCATACCTCCCTCCCTATAGGAAATCGAAAATTGTTCTCGCCAGGGGCCGTCTGATGGCGACCGGCAGAGGGAAAACATATGCCAGGTGGAGCACAGAGGAGAGCATGTCCGCCTTGAGCACAAGCACTTTACCCAGAAGTGTCAGCTTCCTGGCCTTCCACAATGCTAATCTGGACTTCAATCGCTAAAAACGCCCCTCCCAGTTGACGGTAGCACTATTCATTGGTTGGAATTGTACACCTAAGATCTTTATTGGCCCTTGACACACCGATAGTCCACCCGGAGCAACATCACGCCCCTTCCAACTCCCTTCACTGTACATTTGCCAATGTTGAGCCTAGCTCCTGAGACCCTTCAAAAATCCTCAAAACCTCCAAAGCTCTCACCACACACTCGTCACTGTCCAGCAACAATGTTGTGTCATCAGTGTACTGTGAAAGTTTCACCCGTAGGTCCCCTCCACCTGGAACCAGGGTCACCCTCACACTAGCGTCTGCTCTGATGGCCTCTGCAGGGGAATGCAGGGGGGGTGCCTAAGCCCTTCAACACCTTCAGCATCTGGGTGCAGCAGAACCGGGAACATCTGGGTGGAGCAGAACCTGGAACTGTCGACAACCAGTCCAGAAACCTAGTGGGTCCCGCACATATCGTGCAGCAGAAACCACATCAGAAAAGCGACCGAAAAATTCCTTTAATGCCAAGTCTGTCATAAAAGGGTTGAACATATGGACAGAAATTATCCTAAAGTTAGGTCTGTCCATATTTACCACCGCACACAAATTCAACGGGTGCTTGTTTGCCAATCTAGCACACCTTGCAGTGACAGCCTGATGAGTCTCAGCTGAAACAAATGAAACATCATACCCGGTTGCCTGCTGATGCCACTGAATACAAAAAACGTCCTCCACCGTCAGATTCAACTGGCCCTTGATGATTCTGGTGCAAAACAAATCCCTTGGCATCACTTCCCTGTCGCTGCTCCTCCACTGGAACCTCAAAGTCCTGCGCAGTCCCACCCAAGGAATTGACCGGCCCTGGTTGGCAAACGCCATGTTAGAAAAAGAAGAAAAAACACAGCCCGCGCTTCTCAAATACAAGTGTCAAGTACAGAATTATTTTTTTTATTTTTATATTTTATTAGAAAAAAATCAACAGTACAGTAACCAACACATGACTTGGCACTGTGTCACCATTCGCATCCCCGCACCCCTGAAGTGAAACTTTCAATATCTCATAAAAGAAAAACAAACGACTCCAAAACAGAAAAACACAAGCAAAAGAAAGACAACTGAAAACTGAAAACTTAAACATAACCTGTACCAGTGCAACATTATCTTTTATAGCAACCCAAAACCACCTTTCCACTTTTCTTTTGCATAAAAAGAAATATTTCATACCTATACTAGCCGGATGCCCCACCTCTGAAGCCATGTCCTGAAGCAGAGACGCCACAAAAATGGTGTCAAGTTTCAGGGGGAGGTCCGGCACATGCCTGCCACCCTCAGCCAAGCCCGACATCATGCGGCCAAGTGCCACCCACTCATACCTCCCTCCCCATAGGAAATCGAAAATTGTTCTCGCCAGGGGCCGTCTGATGGCAACCGGCAGAGGGAAAAAATAGAGGAGAGCATGTCCGCCTTGAGCACAAGCACTTTACCCAGAAGTGTCAGCTTCCTGGCCTTCCACAATGCTAATCTGGACTTCACTCGCTGAAAACGCCCCTCCCAGTTGACGGTAGCACTATTCATTGGTTGGAATTGTACACCTAAGATCTTTATTGGCCCTTGACACGCTGATAGTCCACCCGGAGCAACATCACGCCCCTTCCACCTCCCTTCACTGTACATTTGCCAATGTTGAGCCTAGCTCCTGAGACCCTTCAAAAATCCTCAAAACCTCCAAAGCTCTCACCACACACTCGTCACTGTCCAGCAACAATGTTGTGTCATCAGTGTACTGTGAAAGTTTCACCCGTAGGTCCCCTCCCCCTGGAACCAGGGTCACCCTCACACTGGCATCTGCTCTGATGGCCTCTGCAGGGGAATGCAGGGGGGTGCTGAAGCCCTTCAACACCTTCAGCATCTGGGTGCAGCAGAACCTGGAACTGTCGACAACCAGTCCAGAAACCTAGTGGGTCCCGCACATATCGTGCAGCAGAAACCACATCAGAAAAGCGACCGAAAAATTCCTTTAATGCCAAGTCTGTCATAAAAGGGTTGAACATATGGACAGAAATTATCCTAAAGTTAGGTCTGTCCATATTTACCACCGCACACAAATTCAACGGGTGCTTGTTTGCCAATCTAGCACACCTTGCAGTGACAGCCTGATGAGTCTCAGCTGAAACAAATGAAACATCATACCCGGTTGCCTGCTGATGCCACTGAATACAAAAAACGTCCTCCACCGTCAGATTCAACTGGCCCTTGATGATTCTGGTGCAAAACAAATGCCTTGGCATCACTTCCCTATCGCTGCTCCTCCACTGGAACCTCAAAGTCCTGCGCAGTCCCACCCGAGGAATTGTCCGGCCCTGGTTGGCAAACGCCATGTTAGAAAAAGAAGAAAAAACACAGCGCGCGCTTCTCAATTGTACAAGTGACAAGAACAGATTTTTTTTTTTTTTTTTTTATTAGAAAAAATCAACAGTACAGTAACCATTATACTCCCAACACATGACTTGGCACTGTGTCCCCATTCGCATCCCCGCACCCCTGAAGTGAAACTGCCCATATGTCATGAAAGAAAAACAAACGACTCCAAAACAGAAAAACACAAGCAAAAGAAAGACACAATAAGAAAAACTGAAACATAACCTGTACCAGTGCACCGTTATCTTTTATAGCAACCCAAAACCACCTTTCCACTTTTCTTTTGCAGCGTGATACCCCAACTTGTCCACATCCAACTTCATCCTTTCTGTCACCTCCCATTCGACCCCCTTAGCCACCCTCTCTGTAGTCCACTCCACTCCACTCCATTCCGTACGAGCTCCTGTCTTGCCAGCCATAGCCCCCTTTTGTATAGGCTCAGGAGCAACCACAAAATCCCCCACCCACTCCTAATGTGGGCTCCTACAAAACCCCTCTCCACCACCTGCCATGTCAGTGTAAGATCAGGCTTTGCCCTCCCCACCACCTTTTTTGCCTTAGCCCAGAGCTGTCTGGTAAAACTGCACTCCCACATAACTTGGTACGCTGTCTCCCCAGCACCACACGATGGTCTCGGGCACAGAGGAGACTGGCCCAGACCGTGCCTGTGTATCTTGTCTCGCACCGGTAGCGTTCTGTGCAAGAAGGCCCAGTTCAGATCCTTCAGCCCATTACTTTTGCCTACTGCCTGAACACCCACCGTAACTGATGACGGTACCCCCAACAACGGAGACGGGTTTACCTTCCCTCTAACCACCCTGTACAGGACCCTTTGCTGCTTCCATATGCCATCTTCCAGGGCCTTAGGGTGAGCCCTCAACCACTTGGCAACCAACGCATAGTGCCACGGTAGCTGCTCTGACCTCGGACTTACATTGGACCAGTTCAGTATCCCTCTGGCAGCGTATAAAAAGAAATATTTCATACCTAAACTAGCCGGATGCCCCATCTCTGAAGCCATGTCCTGAAGCAGAGATGCCACAAAAATGGTGTCAAGTTTCAGGGGGAGGTCCGGCACATCCCTGCCACCCTCAGCCAAGCCCGACATCATGCGGCCACGTGCCACCCACTCATACCTCCCTCCCTATAGGAAATCGAAAATTGTTCTCGCCAGGGGCCGTCTGATGGCGACCGGCAGAGGGAAAACATATGCCAGGTGGAGCACAGAGGAGAGCATGTCCGCCTTGAGCACAAGCACTTTACCCAGAAGTGTCAGCTTCCTGGCCTTCCACAATGCTAATCTGGACTTCAATCGCTAAAAACGCCCCTCCCAGTTGACGGTAGCACTATTCATTGGTTGGAATTGTACACCTAAGATCTTTATTGGCCCTTGACACACCGATAGTCCACCCGGAGCAACATCACGCCCCTTCCAACTCCCTTCACTGTACATTTGCCAATGTTGAGCCTAGCTCCTGAGACCCTTCAAAAATCCTCAAAACCTCCAAAGCTCTCACCACACACTCGTCACTGTCCAGCAACAATGTTGTGTCATCAGTGTACTGTGAAAGTTTCACCCGTAGGTCCCCTCCCCCTGGAACCAGGGTCACCCTCACACTAGCGTCTGCTCTGATGGCCTCTGCAGGGGAATGCAGGGGGGGTGCCTAAGCCCTTCAACACCTTCAGCATCTGGGTGCAGCAGAACCGGGAACATCTGGGTGGAGCAGAACCTGGAACTGTCGACAACCAGTCCAGAAACCTAGTGGGTCCCGCACATATCGTGCAGCAGAAACCACATCAGAAAAGCGACCGAAAAATTCCTTTAATGCCAAGTCTGTCATAAAAGGGTTGAACATATGGACAGAAATTATCCTAAAGTTAGGTCTGTCCATATTTACCACCGCACACAAATTCAACGGGTGCTTGTTTGCCAATCTAGCACACCTTGCAGTGACAGCCTGATGAGTCTCAGCTGAAACAAATGAAACATCATACCCGGTTGCCTGCTGATGCCACTGAATACAAAAAACGTCCTCCACCGTCAGATTCAACTGGCCCTTGATGATTCTGGTGCAAAACAAATCCCTTGGCATCACTTCCCTGTCGCTGCTCCTCCACTGGAACCTCAAAGTCCTGCGCAGTCCCACCCAAGGAATTGACCGGCCCTGGTTGGCAAACGCCATGTTAGAAAAAGAAGAAAAAACACAGCCCGCGCTTCTCAAATACAAGTGTCAAGTACAGAATTTTTATTTTTTTTTTTATATTTTATTAGAAAAAAATCAACAGTACAGTAACCAACACATGACTTGGCACTGTGTCACCATTCGCATCCCCGCACCCCTGAAGTGAAACTGTCAATATCTCATAAAAGAAAAACAAACGACTCCAAAACAGAAAAACACAAGCAAAAGAAAGACAACTGAAAACTGAAAACTTAAACATAACCTGTACCAGTGCAACATTATCTTTTATAGCAACCCAAAACCACCTTTCCACTTTTCTTTTGCATAAAAAGAAATATTTCATACCTATACTAGCCGGATGCCCCACCTCTGAAGCCATGTCCTGAAGCAGAGACGCCACAAAAATGGTGTCAAGTTTCAGGGGGAGGTCCGGCACATGCCTGCCACCCTCAGCCAAGCCCGACATCATGCGGCCAAGTGCCACCCACTCATACCTCCCTCCCCATAGGAAATCGAAAATTGTTCTCGCCAGGGGCCGTCTGATGGCAACCGGCAGAGGGAAAAAATAGAGGAGAGCATGTCCGCCTTGAGCACAAGCACTTTACCCAGAAGTGTCAGCTTCCTGGACTTCCACAATGCTAATCTGGACTTCACTCGCTGAAAACGCCCCTCCCAGTTGACGGTAGCACTATTCATTGGTTGGAATTGTACACCTAAGATCTTTATTGGCCCTTGACACGCTGATAGTCCACCCGGAGCAACATCACGCCCCTTCCACCTCCCTTCACTGTACATTTGCCAATGTTGAGCCTAGCTCCTGAGACCCTTCAAAAATCCTCAAAACCTCCAAAGCTCTCACCACACACTCGTCATTGTCCAGCAACAATGTTGTGTCATCAGTGTACTGTGAAAGTTTCACCCGTAGGTCCCCTCCCCCTGGAACCAGGGTCACCCTCACACTGGCATCTGCTCTGATGGCCTCTGCAGGGGAATGCAGGGGGGTGCTGAAGCCCTTCAACACCTTCAGCATCTGGGTGCAGCAGAACCTGGAACTGTCGACAACCAGTCCAGAAACCTAGTGGGTCCCGCACATATCGTGCAGCAGAAACCACATCAGAAAAGCGACCGAAAAATTCCTTTAATGCCAAGTCTGTCATAAAAGGGTTGAACATATGGACAGAAATTATCCTAAAGTTAGGTCTGTCCATATTTACCACCTCACACAAATTCAACGGGTGCTTGTTTGCCAATCTAGCACACCTTGCAGTGACAGCCTGATGAGTCTCAGCTGAAACAAATGAAACATCATACCCGGTTGCCTGCTGATGCCACTGAATACAAAAAACGTCCTCCACCGTCAGATTCAACTGGCCCTTGATGATTCTGGTGCAAAACAAATCCCTTGGCATCACTTCCCTATCGCTGCTCCTCCACTGGAACCTCAAAGTCCTGCGCAGTCCCACCCGAGGAATTGTCCGGCCCTGGTTGGCAAACGCCATGTTAGAAAAAGAAGAAAAAACACAGCGCGCGCTTCTCAATTGTACAAGTGACAAGAACAGATTTTTTTTTTTTTTTTTTATATTTTATTAGAAAAAAATCAACAGTACAGTAACCAACACATGACTTGGCACTGTGTCCCCATTCGCATCCCCGCACCCCTGAAGTGAAACTGCCAATATCTCATGAAAGAAAAACAAACGACTCCAAAACAGAAAAACACAAGCAAAAGAAAGACACAATAAGAAAAACTGAAACATAACCTGTACCAGTGCACCGTTATCTTTTATAGCAACCCAAAACCACCTTTCCACTTTTCTTTTGCAGCGTGATACCCCAACTTGTCCACATCCAACTTCATCCTTTCTGTCACCTCCCATTCGACCCCCTTAGCCACCCTCTCTGTAGTCCACTCCACTCCACTCCATTCCGTACGAGCTCCTGTCTTGCCAGCCATAGCCCCCTTTTGTATAGGCTCAGGAGCAACCACAAAATCCCCCACCCACTCCTAATGTGGGCTCCTACAAAACCCCTCTCCACCACCTGCCATGTCAGTGTAAGATCAGGCTTTGCCCTCCCCACCACCTTTTTTGCCTTAGCCCAGAGCTGTCTGGTAAAACTGCACTCCCACATAACTTGGTACGCTGTCTCCCCAGCACCACACGATGGTCTCGGGCACAGAGGAGACTGGCCCAGACGGTGCCTGTGTATCTTGTCTCGCACCGGTAGCGTTCTGTGCAAGAAGGCCCAGTTCAGATCCTTCAGCCCATTACTTTGGCCTACTGCCTGAACACCCACCGTAACTGATGACGGTACCCCCAACAACGGAGACGGGTTTACCTTCCCTCTAACCACCCTGTACAGGACCCTTTGCTGCTTCCATATGCCATCTTCCAGGGCCTTAGGGTGAGCCCTCAGCCACTTGGCAACCAACGCATAGTGCCACGGTAGCTGCTCTGACCTCGGACTTACATTGGACCAGTTCAGTATCCCTCTGGCAGCGTATAAAAAGAAATATTTCATACCTAAACTAGCCGGATGCCCCACCTCTGAAGCCATGTCCTGAAGCAGAGACGCCACAAAAATGGTGTCAAGTTTCAGGGGGAGGTCCGGCACATCCCTGCCACCCTCAGCCAAGCCCGACATCATGCGGCCACGTGCCACCCACTCATACCTCCCTCCCTATAGGAAATCGAAAATTGTTCTCGCCAGGGGCCGTCTGATGGCGACCGGCAGAGGGAAAACATATGCCAGGTGGAGCACAGAGGAGAGCATGTCCGCCTTGAGCACAAGCACTTTACCCAGAAGTGTCAGCTTCCTGGCCTTCCACAATGCTAATCTGGACTTCAATCGCTAAAAACGCCCCTCCCAGTTGACGGTAGCACTATTCATTGGTTGGAATTGTACACCTAAGATCTTTATTGGCCCTTGACACACCGATAGTCCACCCGGAGCAACATCACGCCCCTTCCAACTCCCTTCACTGTACATTTGCCAATGTTGAGCCTAGCTCCTGAGACCCTTCAAAAATCCTCAAAACCTCCAAAGCTCTCACCACACACTCGTCACTGTCCAGCAACAATGTTGTGTCATCAGTGTACTGTGAAAGTTTCACCCGTAGGTCCCCTCCACCTGGAACCAGGGTCACCCTCACACTAGCGTCTGCTCTGATGGCCTCTGCAGGGGAATGCAGGGGGGGTGCCTAAGCCCTTCAACACCTTCAGCATCTGGGTGCAGCAGAACCGGGAACATCTGGGTGGAGCAGAACCTGGAACTGTCGACAACCAGTCCAGAAACCTAGTGGGTCCCGCACATATCGTGCAGCAGAAACCACATCAGAAAAGCGACCGAAAAATTCCTTTAATGCCAAGTCTGTCATAAAAGGGTTGAACATATGGACAGAAATTATCCTAAAGTTAGGTCTGTCCATATTTACCACCGCACACAAATTCAACGGGTGCTTGTTTGCCAATCTAGCACACCTTGCAGTGACAGCCTGATGAGTCTCAGCTGAAACAAATGAAACATCATACCCGGTTGCCTGCTGATGCCACTGAATACAAAAAACGTCCTCCACCGTCAGATTCAACTGGCCCTTGATGATTCTGGTGCAAAACAAATCCCTTGGCATCACTTCCCTGTCGCTGCTCCTCCACTGGAACCTCAAAGTCCTGCGCAGTCCCACCCAAGGAATTGACCGGCCCTGGTTGGCAAACGCCATGTTAGAAAAAGAAGAAAAAACACAGCCCGCGCTTCTCAAATACAAGTGTCAAGTACAGAATTATTTTTTTTATTTTTATATTTTATTAGAAAAAAATCAACAGTACAGTAACCAACACATGACTTGGCACTGTGTCACCATTCGCATCCCCGCACCCCTGAAGTGAAACTTTCAATATCTCATAAAAGAAAAACAAACGACTCCAAAACAGAAAAACACAAGCAAAAGAAAGACAACTGAAAACTGAAAACTTAAACATAACCTGTACCAGTGCAACATTATCTTTTATAGCAACCCAAAACCACCTTTCCACTTTTCTTTTGCATAAAAAGAAATATTTCATACCTATACTAGCCGGATGCCCCACCTCTGAAGCCATGTCCTGAAGCAGAGACGCCACAAAAATGGTGTCAAGTTTCAGGGGGAGGTCCGGCACATGCCTGCCACCCTCAGCCAAGCCCGACATCATGCGGCCAAGTGCCACCCACTCATACCTCCCTCCCCATAGGAAATCGAAAATTGTTCTCGCCAGGGGCCGTCTGATGGCAACCGGCAGAGGGAAAAAATAGAGGAGAGCATGTCCGCCTTGAGCACAAGCACTTTACCCAGAAGTGTCAGCTTCCTGGCCTTCCACAATGCTAATCTGGACTTCACTCGCTGAAAACGCCCCTCCCAGTTGACGGTAGCACTATTCATTGGTTGGAATTGTACACCTAAGATCTTTATTGGCCCTTGACACGCTGATAGTCCACCCGGAGCAACATCACGCCCCTTCCACCTCCCTTCACTGTACATTTGCCAATGTTGAGCCTAGCTCCTGAGACCCTTCAAAAATCCTCAAAACCTCCAAAGCTCTCACCACACACTCGTCACTGTCCAGCAACAATGTTGTGTCATCAGTGTACTGTGAAAGTTTCACCCGTAGGTCCCCTCCCCCTGGAACCAGGGTCACCCTCACACTGGCATCTGCTCTGATGGCCTCTGCAGGGGAATGCAGGGGGGTGCTGAAGCCCTTCAACACCTTCAGCATCTGGGTGCAGCAGAACCTGGAACTGTCGACAACCAGTCCAGAAACCTAGTGGGTCCCGCACATATCGTGCAGCAGAAACCACATCAGAAAAGCGACCGAAAAATTCCTTTAATGCCAAGTCTGTCATAAAAGGGTTGAACATATGGACAGAAATTATCCTAAAGTTAGGTCTGTCCATATTTACCACCGCACACAAATTCAACGGGTGCTTGTTTGCCAATCTAGCACACCTTGCAGTGACAGCCTGATGAGTCTCAGCTGAAACAAATGAAACATCATACCCGGTTGCCTGCTGATGCCACTGAATACAAAAAACGTCCTCCACCGTCAGATTCAACTGGCCCTTGATGATTCTGGTGCAAAACAAATGCCTTGGCATCACTTCCCTATCGCTGCTCCTCCACTGGAACCTCAAAGTCCTGCGCAGTCCCACCCGAGGAATTGTCCGGCCCTGGTTGGCAAACGCCATGTTAGAAAAAGAAGAAAAAACACAGCGCGCGCTTCTCAATTGTACAAGTGACAAGAACAGATTTTTTTTTTTTTTTTTTTATTAGAAAAAATCAACAGTACAGTAACCATTATACTCCCAACACATGACTTGGCACTGTGTCCCCATTCGCATCCCCGCACCCCTGAAGTGAAACTGCCCATATGTCATGAAAGAAAAACAAACGACTCCAAAACAGAAAAACACAAGCAAAAGAAAGACACAATAAGAAAAACTGAAACATAACCTGTACCAGTGCACCGTTATCTTTTATAGCAACCCAAAACCACCTTTCCACTTTTCTTTTGCAGCGTGATACCCCAACTTGTCCACATCCAACTTCATCCTTTCTGTCACCTCCCATTCGACCCCCTTAGCCACCCTCTCTGTAGTCCACTCCACTCCACTCCATTCCGTACGAGCTCCTGTCTTGCCAGCCATAGCCCCCTTTTGTATAGGCTCAGGAGCAACCACAAAATCCCCCACCCACTCCTAATGTGGGCTCCTACAAAACCCCTCTCCACCACCTGCCATGTCAGTGTAAGATCAGGCTTTGCCCTCCCCACCACCTTTTTTGCCTTAGCCCAGAGCTGTCTGGTAAAACTGCACTCCCACATAACTTGGTACGCTGTCTCCCCAGCACCACACGATGGTCTCGGGCACAGAGGAGACTGGCCCAGACCGTGCCTGTGTATCTTGTCTCGCACCGGTAGCGTTCTGTGCAAGAAGGCCCAGTTCAGATCCTTCAGCCCATTACTTTTGCCTACTGCCTGAACACCCACCGTAACTGATGACGGTACCCCCAACAACGGAGACGGGTTTACCTTCCCTCTAACCACCCTGTACAGGACCCTTTGCTGCTTCCATATGCCATCTTCCAGGGCCTTAGGGTGAGCCCTCAACCACTTGGCAACCAACGCATAGTGCCACGGTAGCTGCTCTGACCTCGGACTTACATTGGACCAGTTCAGTATCCCTCTGGCAGCGTATAAAAAGAAATATTTCATACCTAAACTAGCCGGATGCCCCATCTCTGAAGCCATGTCCTGAAGCAGAGATGCCACAAAAATGGTGTCAAGTTTCAGGGGGAGGTCCGGCACATCCCTGCCACCCTCAGCCAAGCCCGACATCATGCGGCCACGTGCCACCCACTCATACCTCCCTCCCTATAGGAAATCGAAAATTGTTCTCGCCAGGGGCCGTCTGATGGCGACCGGCAGAGGGAAAACATATGCCAGGTGGAGCACAGAGGAGAGCATGTCCGCCTTGAGCACAAGCACTTTACCCAGAAGTGTCAGCTTCCTGGCCTTCCACAATGCTAATCTGGACTTCAATCGCTAAAAACGCCCCTCCCAGTTGACGGTAGCACTATTCATTGGTTGGAATTGTACACCTAAGATCTTTATTGGCCCTTGACACACCGATAGTCCACCCGGAGCAACATCACGCCCCTTCCAACTCCCTTCACTGTACATTTGCCAATGTTGAGCCTAGCTCCTGAGACCCTTCAAAAATCCTCAAAACCTCCAAAGCTCTCACCACACACTCGTCACTGTCCAGCAACAATGTTGTGTCATCAGTGTACTGTGAAAGTTTCACCCGTAGGTCCCCTCCCCCTGGAACCAGGGTCACCCTCACACTAGCGTCTGCTCTGATGGCCTCTGCAGGGGAATGCAGGGGGGGTGCCTAAGCCCTTCAACACCTTCAGCATCTGGGTGCAGCAGAACCGGGAACATCTGGGTGGAGCAGAACCTGGAACTGTCGACAACCAGTCCAGAAACCTAGTGGGTCCCGCACATATCGTGCAGCAGAAACCACATCAGAAAAGCGACCGAAAAATTCCTTTAATGCCAAGTCTGTCATAAAAGGGTTGAACATATGGACAGAAATTATCCTAAAGTTAGGTCTGTCCATATTTACCACCGCACACAAATTCAACGGGTGCTTGTTTGCCAATCTAGCACACCTTGCAGTGACAGCCTGATGAGTCTCAGCTGAAACAAATGAAACATCATACCCGGTTGCCTGCTGATGCCACTGAATACAAAAAACGTCCTCCACCGTCAGATTCAACTGGCCCTTGATGATTCTGGTGCAAAACAAATCCCTTGGCATCACTTCCCTGTCGCTGCTCCTCCACTGGAACCTCAAAGTCCTGCGCAGTCCCACCCAAGGAATTGACCGGCCCTGGTTGGCAAACGCCATGTTAGAAAAAGAAGAAAAAACACAGCCCGCGCTTCTCAAATACAAGTGTCAAGTACAGAATTTTTATTTTTTTTTTTATATTTTATTAGAAAAAAATCAACAGTACAGTAACCAACACATGACTTGGCACTGTGTCACCATTCGCATCCCCGCACCCCTGAAGTGAAACTGTCAATATCTCATAAAAGAAAAACAAACGACTCCAAAACAGAAAAACACAAGCAAAAGAAAGACAACTGAAAACTGAAAACTTAAACATAACCTGTACCAGTGCAACATTATCTTTTATAGCAACCCAAAACCACCTTTCCACTTTTCTTTTGCATAAAAAGAAATATTTCATACCTATACTAGCCGGATGCCCCACCTCTGAAGCCATGTCCTGAAGCAGAGACGCCACAAAAATGGTGTCAAGTTTCAGGGGGAGGTCCGGCACATGCCTGCCACCCTCAGCCAAGCCCGACATCATGCGGCCAAGTGCCACCCACTCATACCTCCCTCCCCATAGGAAATCGAAAATTGTTCTCGCCAGGGGCCGTCTGATGGCAACCGGCAGAGGGAAAAAATAGAGGAGAGCATGTCCGCCTTGAGCACAAGCACTTTACCCAGAAGTGTCAGCTTCCTGGACTTCCACAATGCTAATCTGGACTTCACTCGCTGAAAACGCCCCTCCCAGTTGACGGTAGCACTATTCATTGGTTGGAATTGTACACCTAAGATCTTTATTGGCCCTTGACACGCTGATAGTCCACCCGGAGCAACATCACGCCCCTTCCACCTCCCTTCACTGTACATTTGCCAATGTTGAGCCTAGCTCCTGAGACCCTTCAAAAATCCTCAAAACCTCCAAAGCTCTCACCACACACTCGTCATTGTCCAGCAACAATGTTGTGTCATCAGTGTACTGTGAAAGTTTCACCCGTAGGTCCCCTCCCCCTGGAACCAGGGTCACCCTCACACTGGCATCTGCTCTGATGGCCTCTGCAGGGGAATGCAGGGGGGTGCTGAAGCCCTTCAACACCTTCAGCATCTGGGTGCAGCAGAACCTGGAACTGTCGACAACCAGTCCAGAAACCTAGTGGGTCCCGCACATATCGTGCAGCAGAAACCACATCAGAAAAGCGACCGAAAAATTCCTTTAATGCCAAGTCTGTCATAAAAGGGTTGAACATATGGACAGAAATTATCCTAAAGTTAGGTCTGTCCATATTTACCACCTCACACAAATTCAACGGGTGCTTGTTTGCCAATCTAGCACACCTTGCAGTGACAGCCTGATGAGTCTCAGCTGAAACAAATGAAACATCATACCCGGTTGCCTGCTGATGCCACTGAATACAAAAAACGTCCTCCACCGTCAGATTCAACTGGCCCTTGATGATTCTGGTGCAAAACAAATCCCTTGGCATCACTTCCCTATCGCTGCTCCTCCACTGGAACCTCAAAGTCCTGCGCAGTCCCACCCGAGGAATTGTCCGGCCCTGGTTGGCAAACGCCATGTTAGAAAAAGAAGAAAAAACACAGCGCGCGCTTCTCAATTGTACAAGTGACAAGAACAGATTTTTTTTTTTTTTTTTTATATTTTATTAGAAAAAAATCAACAGTACAGTAACCAACACATGACTTGGCACTGTGTCCCCATTCGCATCCCCGCACCCCTGAAGTGAAACTGCCAATATCTCATGAAAGAAAAACAAACGACTCCAAAACAGAAAAACACAAGCAAAAGAAAGACACAATAAGAAAAACTGAAACATAACCTGTACCAGTGCACCGTTATCTTTTATAGCAACCCAAAACCACCTTTCCACTTTTCTTTTGCAGCGTGATACCCCAACTTGTCCACATCCAACTTCATCCTTTCTGTCACCTCCCATTCGACCCCCTTAGCCACCCTCTCTGTAGTCCACTCCACTCCACTCCATTCCGTACGAGCTCCTGTCTTGCCAGCCATAGCCCCCTTTTGTATAGGCTCAGGAGCAACCACAAAATCCCCCACCCACTCCTAATGTGGGCTCCTACAAAACCCCTCTCCACCACCTGCCATGTCAGTGTAAGATCAGGCTTTGCCCTCCCCACCACCTTTTTTGCCTTAGCCCAGAGCTGTCTGGTAAAACTGCACTCCCACATAACTTGGTACGCTGTCTCCCCAGCACCACACGATGGTCTCGGGCACAGAGGAGACTGGCCCAGACGGTGCCTGTGTATCTTGTCTCGCACCGGTAGCGTTCTGTGCAAGAAGGCCCAGTTCAGATCCTTCAGCCCATTACTTTGGCCTACTGCCTGAACACCCACCGTAACTGATGACGGTACCCCCAACAACGGAGACGGGTTTACCTTCCCTCTAACCACCCTGTACAGGACCCTTTGCTGCTTCCATATGCCATCTTCCAGGGCCTTAGGGTGAGCCCTCAGCCACTTGGCAACCAACGCATAGTGCCACGGTAGCTGCTCTGACCTCGGACTTACATTGGACCAGTTCAGTATCCCTCTGGCAGCGTATAAAAAGAAATATTTCATACCTAAACTAGCCGGATGCCCCACCTCTGAAGCCATGTCCTGAAGCAGAGACGCCACAAAAATGGTGTCAAGTTTCAGGGGGAGGTCCGGCACATCCCTGCCACCCTCAGCCAAGCCCGACATCATGCGGCCACGTGCCACCCACTCATACCTCCCTCCCTATAGGAAATCGAAAATTGTTCTCGCCAGGGGCCGTCTGATGGCGACCGGCAGAGGGAAAACATATGCCAGGTGGAGCACAGAGGAGAGCATGTCCGCCTTGAGCACAAGCACTTTACCCAGAAGTGTCAGCTTCCTGGCCTTCCACAATGCTAATCTGGACTTCAATCGCTAAAAACGCCCCTCCCAGTTGACGGTAGCACTATTCATTGGTTGGAATTGTACACCTAAGATCTTTATTGGCCCTTGACACACCGATAGTCCACCCGGAGCAACATCACGCCCCTTCCAACTCCCTTCACTGTACATTTGCCAATGTTGAGCCTAGCTCCTGAGACCCTTCAAAAATCCTCAAAACCTCCAAAGCTCTCACCACACACTCGTCACTGTCCAGCAACAATGTTGTGTCATCAGTGTACTGTGAAAGTTTCACCCGTAAGTCCCCTCCCCCTGGAACCAGGGTCACCCTCACACTGGCGTCTGCTCTGATGGCCTCTGCAGGGGAATGCAGGGGGGGTGCCTAAGCCCTTCAACACCTTCAGCATCTGGGTGCAGCAGAACCGGGAACATCTGGGTGGAGCAGAACCTGGAACTGTCGACAACCAGTCCAGAAACCTAGTGGGTCCCGCACATATCGTGCAGCAGAAACCACATCAGAAAAGCGACCGAAAAATTCCTTTAATGCCAAGTCTGTCATAAAAGGGTTGAACATATGGACAGAAATTATCCTAAAGTTAGGTCTGTCCATATTTACCACCGCACACAAATTCAACGGGTGCTTGTTTGCCAATCTAGCACACCTTGCAGTGACAGCCTGATGAGTCTCAGCTGAAACAAATGAAACATCATACCCGGTTGCCTGCTGATGCCACTGAATACAAAAAACGTCCTCCACCGTCAGATTCAACTGGCCCTTGATGATTCTGGTGCAAAACAAATGCCTTGGCATCACTTCCCTATCGCTGCTCCTCCACTGGAACCTCAAAGTCCTGCGCAGTCCCACCCGAGGAATTGTCCGGCCCTGGTTGGCAAACGCCATGTTAGAAAAAGAAGAAAAAACACAGCGCGCGCTTCTCAATTGTACAAGTGACAAGAACAGATTTTTTTTTTTTTTTTTTTATTAGAAAAAATCAACAGTACAGTAACCATTATACTCCCAATACATGACTTGGCACTGTGTCCCCATTCGCATCCCCGCACCCCTGAAGTGAAACTGCCCATATGTCATGAAAGAAAAACAAACGACTCCAAAACAGAAAAACACAAGCAAAAGAAAGACACAATAAGAAAAACTGAAACATAACCTGTACCAGTGCACCGTTATCTTTTATAGCAACCCAAAACCACCTTTCCACTTTTCTTTTGCAGCGTGATACCCCAACTTGTCCACATCCAACTTCATCCTTTCTGTCACCTCCCATTCGACCCCCTTAGCCACCCTCTCTGTAGTCCACTCCACTCCACTCCATTCCGTACGAGCTCCTGTCTTGCCAGCCATAGCCCCCTTTTGTATAGGCTCAGGAGCAACCACAAAATCCCCCACCCACTCCTAATGTGGGCTCCTACAAAACCCCTCTCCACCACCTGCCATGTCAGTGTAAGATCAGGCTTTGCCCTCCCCACCACCTTTTTTGCCTTAGCCCAGAGCTGTCTGGTAAAACTGCACTCCCACATAACTTGGTACGCTGTCTCCCCAGCACCACACGATGGTCTCGGGCACAGAGGAGACTGGCCCAGACCGTGCCTGTGTATCTTGTCTCGCACCGGTAGCGTTCTGTGCAAGAAGGCCCAGTTCAGATCCTTCAGCCCATTACTTTGGCCTACTGCCTGAACACCCACCGTAACTGATGACGGTACCCCCAACAACGGAGACGGGTTTACCTTCCCTCTAACCACCCTGTACAGGACCCTTTGCTGCTTCCATATGCCATCTTCCAGGGCCTTAGGGTGAGCCCTCAGCCACTTGGCAACCAACGCATAGTGCCACGGTAGCTGCTCTGACCTCGGACTTACATTGGACCAGTTCAGTATCCCTCTGGCAGCGTATAAAAAGAAATATTTCATACCTAAACTAGCCGGATGCCCCATCTCTGAAGCCATGTCCTGAAGCAGAGACGCCACAAAAATGGTGTCAAGTTTCAGGGGGAGGTCCGGCACATCCCTGCCACCCTCAGCCAAGCCCGACATCATGCGGCCACGTGCCACCCACTCATACCTCCCTCCCTATAGGAAATCGAAAATTGTTCTCGCCAGGGGCCGTCTGATGGCGACCGGCAGAGGGAAAACATATGCCAGGTGGAGCACAGAGGAGAGCATGTCCGCCTTGAGCACAAGCACTTTACCCAGAAGTGTCAGCTTCCTGGCCTTCCACAATGCTAATCTGGACTTCAATCGCTAAAAACGCCCCTCCCAGTTGACGGTAGCACTATTCATTGGTTGGAATTGTACACCTAAGATCTTTATTGGCCCTTGACACACCGATAGTCCACCCGGAGCAACATCACGCCCCTTCCAACTCCCTTCACTGTACATTTGCCAATGTTGAGCCTAGCTCCTGAGACCCTTCAAAAATCCTCAAAACCTCCAAAGCTCTCACCACACACTCGTCACTGTCCAGCAACAATGTTGTGTCATCAGTGTACTGTGAAAGTTTCACCCGTAGGTCCCCTCCCTCTGGAACCAGGGTCACCCTCACACTGGCGTCTGCTCTGATGGCCTCTGCAGGGGAATGCAGGGGGGGTGCCTAAGCCCTTCAACACCTTCAGCATCTGGGTGCAGCAGAACCGGGAACATCTGGGTGGAGCAGAACCTGGAACTGTCGACAACCAGTCCAGAAACCTAGTGGGTCCCGCACATATCGTGCAACAGAAACCACATCAGAAAAGCGACCGAAAAATTCCTTTAATGCCAAGTCTGTCATAAAAGGGTTGAACATATGGACAGAAATTATCCTAAAGTTAGGTCTGTCCATATTTACCACCGCACACAAATTCAACGGGTGCTTGTTTGCCAATCTAGCACACCTTGCAGTGACAGCCTGATGAGTCTCAGCTGAAACAAATGAAACATCATACCCGGTTGCCTGCTGATGCCACTGAATACAAAAAACGTCCTCCACCGTCAGATTCAACTGGCCCTTGATGATTCTGGTGCAAAACAAATGCCTTGGCATCACTTCCCTATCGCTGCTCCTCCACTGGAACCTCAAAGTCCTGCGCAGTCCCACCCGAGGAATTGTCCGGCCCTGGTTGGCAAACGCCATGTTAGAAAAAGAAGAAAAAACACAGCGCGCGCTTCTCAATTGTACAAGTGACAAGAACAGATTTTTTTTTTTTTTTTTTTATTAGAAAAAATCAACAGTACAGTAACCATTATACTCCCAACACATGACTTGGCACTGTGTCCCCATTCGCATCCCCGCACCCCTGAAGTGAAACTGCCCATATGTCATGAAAGAAAAACAAACGACTCCAAAACAGAAAAACACAAGCAAAAGAAAGACACAATAAGAAAAACTGAAACATAACCTGTACCAGTGCACCGTTATCTTTTATAGCAACCCAAAACCACCTTTCCACTTTTCTTTTGCAGCGTGATACCCCAACTTGTCCACATCCAACTTCATCCTTTCTGTCACCTCCCATTCGACCCCCTTAGCCACCCTCTCTGTAGTCCACTCCACTCCACTCCATTCCGTACGAGCTCCTGTCTTGCCAGCCATAGCCCCCTTTTGTATAGGCTCAGGAGCAACCACAAAATCCCCCACCCACTCCTAATGTGGGCTCCTACAAAACCCCTCTCCACCACCTGCCATGTCAGTGTAAGATCAGGCTTTGCCCTCCCCACCACCTTTTTTGCCTTAGCCCAGAGCTGTCTGGTAAAACTGCACTCCCACATAACTTGGTACGCTGTCTCCCCAGCACCACACGATGGTCTCGGGCACAGAGGAGACTGGCCCAGACCGTGCCTGTGTATCTTGTCTCGCACCGGTAGCGTTCTGTGCAAGAAGGCCCAGTTCAGATCCTTCAGCCCATTACTTTTGCCTACTGCCTGAACACCCACCGTAACTGATGACGGTACCCCCAACAACGGAGACGGGTTTACCTTCCCTCTAACCACCCTGTACAGGACCCTTTGCTGCTTCCATATGCCATCTTCCAGGGCCTTAGGGTGAGCCCTCAGCCACTTGGCAACCAACGCATAGTGCCACGGTAGCTGCTCTGACCTCGGACTTACATTGGACCAGTTCAGTATCCCTCTGGCAGCGTATAAAAAGAAATATTTCATACCTAAACTAGCCGGATGCCCCATCTCTGAAGCCATGTCCTGAAGCAGAGACGCCACAAAAATGGTGTCAAGTTTCAGGGGGAGGTCCGGCACATCCCTGCCACCCTCAGCCAAGCCCGACATCATGCGGCCACGTGCCACCCACTCATACCTCCCTCCCTATAGGAAATCGAAAATTGTTCTCGCCAGGGGCCGTCTGATGGCGACCGGCAGAGGGAAAACATATGCCAGGTGGAGCACAGAGGAGAGCATGTCCGTCTTGAGCACAAGCACTTTACCCAGAAGTGTCAGCTTCCTGGCCTTCCACAATGCTAATCTGGACTTCAATCGCTAAAAACGCCCCTCCCAGTTGACGGTAGCACTATTCATTGGTTGGAATTGTACACCTAAGATCTTTATTGGCCCTTGACACACCGATAGTCCACCCGGAGCAACATCACGCCCCTTCCAACTCCCTTCACTGTACATTTGCCAATGTTGAGCCTAGCTCCTGAGACCCTTCAAAAATCCTCAAAACCTCCAAAGCTCTCACCACACACTCGTCACTGTCCAGCAACAATGTTGTGTCATCAGTGTACTGTGAAAGTTTCACCCGTAGGTCCCCTCCCCCTGGAACCAGGGTCACCCTCACACTGGCGTCTGCTCTGATGGCCTCTGCAGGGGAATGCAGGGGGGGTGCCTAAGCCCTTCAACACCTTCAGCATCTGGGTGCAGCAGAACCGGGAACATCTGGGTGGAGCAGAACCTGGAACTGTCGACAACCAGTCCAGAAACCTAGTGGGTCCCGCACATATCATGCAGCAGAAACCACATCAGAAAAGCGACCGAAAAATTCCTTTAATGCCAAGTCTGTCATAAAAGGGTTGAACATATGGACAGAAATTATCCTAAAGTTAGGTCTGTCCATATTTACCACCTCACACAAATTCAACGGGTGCTTGTTTGCCAATCTAGCACACCTTGCAGTGACAGCCTGATGAGTCTCAGCTGAAACAAATGAAACATCATACCCGGTTGCCTGCTGATGCCACTGAATACAAAAAACGTCCTCCACCGTCAGATTCAACTGGCCCTTGATGATTCTGGTGCAAAACAAATCCCTTGGCATCACTTCCCTGTCGCTGCTCCTCCACTGGAACCTCAAAGTCCTGCGCAGTCCCACCCAAGGAATTGACCGGCCCTGGTTGGCAAACGCCATGTTAGAAAAAGAAGAAAAAACACAGCCCGCGCTTCTCAAATACAAGTGTCAAGTACAGAATTTTTTTTTTTATTTTTATATTTTATTAGAAAAAAATCAACAGTACAGTAACCAACACATGACTTGGCACTGTGTCACCATTCGCATCCCCGCACCCCTGAAGTGAAACTGTCAATATCTCATAAAAGAAAAACAAACGACTCCAAAACAGAAAAACACAAGCAAAAGAAAGACAACTGAAAACTGAAAACTTAAACATAACCTGTACCAGTGCAACATTATCTTTTATAGCAACCCAAAACCACCTTTCCACTTTTCTTTTGCATAAAAAGAAATATTTCATACCTATACTAGCCGGATGCCCCACCTCTGAAGCCATGTCCTGAAGCAGAGACGCCACAAAAATGGTGTCAAGTTTCAGGGGGAGGTCCGGCACATGCCTGCCACCCTCAGCCAAGCCCGACATCATGCGGCCAAGTGCCACCCACTCATACCTCCCTCCCCATAGGAAATCGAAAATTGTTCTCGCCAGGGGCCGTCTGATGGCAACCGGCAGAGGGAAAAAATAGAGGAGAGCATGTCCGCCTTGAGCACAAGCACTTTACCCAGAAGTGTCAGCTTCCTGGCCTTCCACAATGCTAATCTGGACTTCACTCGCTGAAAACGCCCCTCCCAGTTGACGGTAGCACTATTCATTGGTTGGAATTGTACACCTAAGATCTTTATTGGCCCTTGACACGCTGATAGTCCACCCGGAGCAACATCACGCCCCTTCCACCTCCCTTCACTGTACATTTGCCAATGTTGAGCCTAGCTCCTGAGACCCTTCAAAAATCCTCAAAACCTCCAAAGCTCTCACCACACACTCGTCACTGTCCAGCAACAATGTTGTGTCATCAGTGTACTGTGAAAGTTTCACCCGTAGGTCCCCTCCCCCTGGAACCAGGGTCACCCTCACACTGGCATCTGCTCTGATGGCCTCTGCAGGGGAATGCAGGGGGGTGCTGAAGCCCTTCAACACCTTCAGCATCTGGGTGCAGCAGAACCTGGAACTGTCGACAACCAGTCCAGAAACCTAGTGGGTCCCGCACATATCGTGCAGCAGAAACCACATCAGAAAAGCGACCGAAAAATTCCTTTAATGCCAAGTCTGTCATAAAAGGGTTGAACATATGGACAGAAATTATCCTAAAGTTAGGTCTGTCCATATTTACCACCTCACACAAATTCAACGGGTGCTTGTTTGCCAATCTAGCACACCTTGCAGTGACAGCCTGATGAGTCTCAGCTGAAACAAATGAAACATCATACCCGGTTGCCTGCTGATGCCACTGAATACAAAAAACGTCCTCCACCGTCAGATTCAACTGGCCCTTGATGATTCTGGTGCAAAACAAATCCCTTGGCATCACTTCCCTATCGCTGCTCCTCCACTGGAACCTCAAAGTCCTGCGCAGTCCCACCCGAGGAATTGTCCGGCCCTGGTTGGCAAACGCCATGTTAGAAAAAGAAGAAAAAACACAGCGCGCGCTTCTCAATTGTACAAGTGACAAGAACAGATTTTTTTTTTTTTTTTTTATATTTTATTAGAAAAAAATCAACAGTACAGTAACCAACACATGACTTGGCACTGTGTCCCCATTCGCATCCCCGCACCCCTGAAGTGAAACTGCCAATATCTCATGAAAGAAAAACAAACGACTCCAAAAGAGAAAAACACAAGCAAAAGAAAGACACAATAAGAAAAACTGAAACATAACCTGTACCAGTGCACCGTTATCTTTTATAGCAACCCAAAACCACCTTTCCACTTTTCTTTTGCAGCGTGATACCCCAACTTGTCCACATCCAACTTCATCCTTTCTGTCACCTCCCATTCGACCCCCTTAGCCACCCTCTCTGTAGTCCACTCCACTCCACTCCATTCCGTACGAGCTCCTGTCTTGCCAGCCATAGCCCCCTTTTGTATAGGCTCAGGAGCAACCACAAAATCCCCCACCCACTCCTAATGTGGGCTCCTACAAAACCCCTCTCCACCACCTGCCATGTCAGTGTAAGATCAGGCTTTGCCCTCCCCACCACCTTTTTTGCCTTAGCCCAGAGCTGTCTGGTAAAACTGCACTCCCACATAACTTGGTACGCTGTCTCCCCAGCACCACACGATGGTCTCGGGCACAGAGGAGACTGGCCCAGACCGTGCCTGTGTATCTTGTCTCGCACCGGTAGCGTTCTGTGCAAGAAGGCCCAGTTCAGATCCTTCAGCCCATTACTTTTGCCTACTGCCTGAACACCCACCGTAACTGATGACGGTACCCCCAACAACGGAGACGGGTTTACCTTCCCTCTAACCACCCTGTACAGGACCCTTTGCTGCTTCCATATGCCATCTTCCAGGGCCTTAGGGTGAGCCCTCAGCCACTTGGCAACCAACGCATAGTGCCACGGTAGCTGCTCTGACCTCGGACTTACATTGGACCAGTTCAGTATCCCTCTGGCAGCGTATAAAAAGAAATATTTCATACCTAAACTAGCCGGATGCCCCATCTCTGAAGCCATGTCCTGAAGCAGAGACGCCACAAAAATGGTGTCAAGTTTCAGGGGGAGGTCCGGCACATCCCTGCCACCCTCAGCCAAGCCCGACATCATGCGGCCACGTGCCACCCACTCATACCTCCCTCCCTATAGGAAATCGAAAATTGTTCTCGCCAGGGGCCGTCTGATGGCGACCGGCAGAGGGAAAACATATGCCAGGTGGAGCACAGAGGAGAGCATGTCCGCCTTGAGCACAAGCACTTTACCCAGAAGTGTCAGCTTCCTGGCCTTCCACAATGCTAATCTGGACTTCACTCGCTGAAAACGCCCCTCCCAGTTGACGGTAGCACTATTCATTGGTTGGAATTGTACACCTAAGATCTTTATTGGCCCTTGACACGCTGATAGTCCACCCGGAGCAACATCACGCCCCTTCCACCTCCCTTCACTGTACATTTGCCAATGTTGAGCCTAGCTCCTGAGACCCTTCAAAAATCCTCAAAACCTCCAAAGCTCTCACCACACACTCGTCACTGTCCAGCAACAATGTTGTGTCATCAGTGTACTGTGAAAGTTTCACCCGTAGGTCCCCTCCCCCTGGAACCAGGGTCACCCTCACACTGGCATCTGCTCTGATGGCCTCTGCAGGGGAATGCAGGGGGGTGCTGAAGCCCTTCAACACCTTCAGCATCTGGGTGCAGAAGAACCTGGAACTGTCGACAACCAGTCCAGAAACCTAGTGGGTCCCGCACATATCGTGCAGCAGAAACCACATCAGAAAAGCGACCGAAAAATTCCTTTAATGCCAAGTCTGTCATAAAAGGGTTGAACATATGGACAGAAATTATCCTAAAGTTAGGTCTGTCCATATTTACCACCGCACACAAATTCAACGGGTGCTTGTTTGCCAATCTAGCACACCTTGCAGTGACAGCCTGATGAGTCTCAGCTGAAACAAATGAAACATCATACCCGGTTGCCTGCTGATGCCACTGAATACAAAAAACGTCCTCCACCGTCAGATTCAACTGGCCCTTGATGATTCTGGTGCAAAACAAATGCCTTGGCATCACTTCCCTATCGCTGCTTCTCCACTGGAACCTCAAAGTCCTGCGCAGTCCCACCCGAGGAATTGTCCGGCCCTGGTTGGCAAACGCCATGTTAGAAAAAGAAGAAAAAACACAGCGCGCGCTTCTCAATTGTACAAGTGACAAGAACAGATTTTTTTTTTTTTTTTTTATATTTTATTAGAAAAAAATCAACAGTACAGTAACCAACACATGACTTGGCACTGTGTCCCCATTCGCATCCCCGCACCCCTGAAGTGAAACTGCCAATATCTCATGAAAGAAAAACAAACGACTCCAAAAGAGAAAAACACAAGCAAAAGAAAGACACAATAAGAAAAACTGAAACATAACCTGTACCAGTGCACCGTTATCTTTTATAGCAACCCAAAACCACCTTTCCACTTTTCTTTTGCAGCGTGATACCCCAACTTGTCCACATCCAACTTCATCCTTTCTGTCACCTCCCATTCGACCCCCTTAGCCACCCTCTCTGTAGTCCACTCCACTCCACTCCATTCCGTACGAGCTCCTGTCTTGCCAGCCATAGCCCCCTTTTGTATAGGCTCAGGAGCAACCACAAAATCCCCCACCCACTCCTAATGTGGGCTCCTACAAAACCCCTCTCCACCACCTGCCATGTCAGTGTAAGATCAGGCTTTGCCCTCCCCACCACCTTTTTTGCCTTAGCCCAGAGCTGTCTGGTAAAACTGCACTCCCACATAACTTGGTACGCTGTCTCCCCAGCACCACACGATGGTCTCGGGCACAGAGGAGACTGGCCCAGACCGTGCCTGTGTATCTTGTCTCGCACCGGTAACGTTCTGTGCAAGAAGGCCCAGTTCAGATCCTTCAGCCCATTACTTTTGCCTACTGCCTGAACACCCACCGTAACTGATGACGGTACCCCCAACAACGGAGACGGGTTTACCTTCCCTCTAACCACCCTGTACAGGACCCTTTGCTGCTTCCATATGCCATCTTCCAGGGCCTTAGGGTGAGCCCTCAGCCACTTGGCAACCAACGCATAGTGCCACGGTAGCTGCTCTGACCTCGGACTTACATTGGACCAGTTCAGTATCCCTCTGGCAGCGTATAAAAAGAAATATTTCATACCTAAACTAGCCGGATGCCCCATCTCTGAAGCCATGTCCTGAAGCAGAGACGCCACAAAAATGGTGTCAAGTTTCAGGGGGAGGTCCGGCACATCCCTGCCACCCTCAGCCAAGCCCGACATCATGCGGCCACGTGCCACCCACTCATACCTCCCTCCCTATAGGAAATCGAAAATTGTTCTCGCCAGGGGCCGTCTGATGGCGACCGGCAGAGGGAAAACATATGCCAGGTGGAGCACAGAGGAGAGCATGTCCGCCTTGAGCACAAGCACTTTACCCAGAAGTGTCAGCTTCCTGGCCTTCCACAATGCTAATCTGGACTTCACTCGCTGAAAACGCCCCTCCCAGTTGACGGTAGCACTATTCATTGGTTGGAATTGTACACCTAAGATCTTTATTGGCCCTTGACACGCTGATAGTCCACCCGGAGCAACATCACGCCCCTTCCACCTCCCTTCACTGTACATTTGCCAATGTTGAGCCTAGCTCCTGAGACCCTTCAAAAATCCTCAAAACCTCCAAAGCTCTCACCACACACTCGTCACTGTCCAGCAACAATGTTGTGTCATCAGTGTACTGTGAAAGTTTCACCCGTAGGTCCCCTCCCCCTGGAACCAGGGTCACCCTCACACTGGCATCTGCTCTGATGGCCTCTGCAGGGGAATGCAGGGGGGTGCTGAAGCCCTTCAACACCTTCAGCATCTGGGTGCAGAAGAACCTGGAACTGTCGACAACCAGTCCAGAAACCTAGTGGGTCCCGCACATATCGTGCAGCAGAAACCACATCAGAAAAGTGACCGAAAAATTCCTTTAATGCCAAGTCTGTCATAAAAGGGTTGAACATATGGACAGAAATTATCCTAAAGTTAGGTCTGTCCATATTTACCACCGCACACAAATTCAACGGGTGCTTGTTTGCCAATCTAGCACACCTTGCAGTGACAGCCTGATGAGTCTCAGCTGAAACAAATGAAACATCATACCCGGTTGCCTGCTGATGCCACTGAATACAAAAAACGTCCTCCACCGTCAGATTCAACTGGCCCTTGATGATTCTGGTGCAAAACAAATGCCTTGGCATCACTTCCCTATCGCTGCTTCTCCACTGGAACCTCAAAGTCCTGCGCAGTCCCACCCGAGGAATTGTCCGGCCCTGGTTGGCAAACGCCATGTTAGAAAAAGAAGAAAAAACACAGCGCGCGCTTCTCAATTGTACAAGTGACAAGAACAGATTTTTTTTTTTTTTTTTTTATTAGAAAAAATCAACAGTACAGTAACCATTATACTCCCAACACATGACTTGGCACTGTGTCCCCATTCGCATCCCCGCACCCCTGAAGTGAAACTGCCCATATGTCATGAAAGAAAAACAAACGACTCCAAAACAGAAAAACACAAGCAAAAGAAAGACACAATAAGAAAAACTGAAACATAACCTGTACCAGTGCACCGTTATCTTTTATAGCAACCCAAAACCACCTTTCCACTTTTCTTTTGCAGCGTGATACCCCAACTTGTCCACATCCAACTTCATCCTTTCTGTCACCTCCCATTCGACCCCCTTAGCCACCCTCTCTGTAGTCCACTCCACTCCACTCCATTCCGTACGAGCTCCTGTCTTGCCAGCCATAGCCCCCTTTTGTATAGGCTCAGGAGCAACCACAAAATCCCCCACCCACTCCTAATGTGGGCTCCTACAAAACCCCTCTCCACCACCTGCCATGTCAGTGTAAGATCAGGCTTTGCCCTCCCCACCACCTTTTTTGCCTTAGCCCAGAGCTGTCTGGTAAAACTGCACTCCCACATAACTTGGTACGCTGTCTCCCCAGCACCACACGATGGTCTCGGGCACAGAGGAGACTGGCCCAGACCGTGCCTGTGTATCTTGTCTCGCACCGGTAGCGTTCTGTGCAAGAAGGCCCAGTTCAGATCCTTCAGCCCATTACTTTTGCCTACTGCCTGAACACCCACCGTAACTGATGACGGTACCCCCAACAACGGAGACGGGTTTACCTTCCCTCTAACCACCCTGTACAGGACCCTTTGCTGCTTCCATATGCCATCTTCCAGGGCCTTAGGGTGAGCCCTCAGCCACTTGGCAACCAACGCATAGTGCCACGGTAGCTGCTCTGACCTCGGACTTACATTGGACCAGTTCAGTATCCCTCTGGCAGCGTATAAAAAGAAATATTTCATACCTAAACTAGCCGGATGCCCCATCTCTGAAGCCATGTCCTGAAGCAGAGACGCCACAAAAATGGTGTCAAGTTTCAGGGGGAGGTCCGGCACATCCCTGCCACCCTCAGCCAAGCCCGACATCATGCGGCCACGTGCCACCCACTCATACCTCCCTCCCTATAGGAAATCGAAAATTGTTCTCGCCAGGGGCCGTCTGATGGCGACCGGCAGAGGGAAAACATATGCCAGGTGGAGCACAGAGGAGAGCATGTCCGCCTTGAGCACAAGCACTTTACCCAGAAGTGTCAGCTTCCTGGCCTTCCACAATGCTAATCTGGACTTCAATCGCTAAAAACGCCCCTCCCAGTTGACGGTAGCACTATTCATTGGTTGGAATTGTACACCTAAGATCTTTATTGGCCCTTGACACACCGATAGTCCACCCGGAGCAACATCACGCCCCTTCCAACTCCCTTCACTGTACATTTGCCAATGTTGAGCCTAGCTCCTGAGACCCTTCAAAAATCCTCAAAACCTCCAAAGCTCTCACCACACACTCGTCACTGTCCAGCAACAATGTTGTGTCATCAGTGTACTGTGAAAGTTTCACCCGTAGGTCCCCTCCCCCTGGAACCAGGGTCACCCTCACACTGGCGTCTGCTCTGATGGCCTCTGCAGGGGAATGCAGGGGGGGTGCCTAAGCCCTTCAACACCTTCAGCATCTGGGTGCAGCAGAACCGGGAACATCTGGGTGGAGCAGAACCTGGAACTGTCGACAACCAGTCCAGAAACCTAGTGGGTCCCGCACATATCGTGCAGCAGAAACCACATCAGAAAAGCGACCGAAAAATTCCTTTAATGCCAAGTCTGTCATAAAAGGGTTGAACATATGGACAGAAATTATCCTAAAGTTAGGTCTGTCCATATTTACCACCGCACACAAATTCAACGGGTGCTTGTTTGCCAATCTAGCACACCTTGCAGTGACAGCCTGATGAGTCTCAGCTGAAACAAATGAAACATCATACCCGGTTGCCTGCTGATGCCACTGAATACAAAAAACGTCCTCCACCGTCAGATTCAACTGGCCCTTGATGATTCTGGTGCAAAACAAATCCCTTGGCATCACTTCCCTGTCGCTGCTCCTCCACTGGAACCTCAAAGTCCTGCGCAGTCCCACCCAAGGAATTGACCGGCCCTGGTTGGCAAACACCATGTTAGAAAAAGAAGAAAAAACACAGCCCGCGCTTCTCAAATACAAGTGTCAAGTACAGAATTTTTTTTTTTATTTTTATATTTTATTAGAAAAAAATCAACAGTACAGTAACCAACACATGACTTGGCACTGTGTCACCATTCGCATCCCCGCACCCCTGAAGTGAAACTGTCAATATCTCATAAAAGAAAAACAAACGACTCCAAAACAGAAAAACACAAGCAAAAGAAAGACAACTGAAAACTGAAAACTTAAACATAACCTGTACCAGTGCAACATTATCTTTTATAGCAACCCAAAACCACCTTTCCACTTTTCTTTTGCATAAAAAGAAATATTTCATACCTATACTAGCCGGATGCCCCACCTCTGAAGCCATGTCCTGAAGCAGAGACGCCACAAAAATGGTGTCAAGTTTCAGGGGGAGGTCCGGCACATGCCTGCCACCCTCAGCCAAGCCCGACATCATGCGGCCAAGTGCCACCCACTCATACCTCCCTCCCCATAGGAAATCGAAAATTGTTCTCGCCAGGGGCCGTCTGATGGCAACCGGCAGAGGGAAAAAATAGAGGAGAGCATGTCCGCCTTGAGCACAAGCACTTTACCCAGAAGTGTCAGCTTCCTGGCCTTCCACAATGCTAATCTGGACTTCAATCGCTGAAAACGCCCCTCCCAGTTGACGGTAGCACTATTCATTGGTTGGAATTGTACACCTAAGATCTTTATTGGCCCTTGACACACCGATAGTCCACCCGGAGCAACATCACGCCCCTTCCAACTCCCTTCACAGTACATTTGCCAATGTTGAGCCTAGCTCCTGAGACCCTTCCAAAATCCTCAAAAAGCTCCAAAGCTCTCACCACACACTCGTCACTGTCCAGCAACAATGTTGTGTCATCAGCGTACTGTGAAAGATTCACCCGTAGGTCCCCTCCCTCTGGAACCAGGGTCACCCTCACACTGGCGTCTGCTCTTATGGCCTCTGCAGGGGAATGCAGGGGGGGTGCCTAAGCCCTTCAACACCTTCAGCATCTGGGTGCAGCAGAACCGGGAACATCTGAATGCAGCAGAACCTGGAACTGTCGACAACCGGTCCAGAAACCTTGTGGGTTCCGCACATATCGTGCAGCAGAAACCACATCAGAAAAGCGACCGAAAAATTCCTTTGATGCCAAGTCTGTCATAAAAGGGTTGAACATATGGAGAGAAATTATCTTAAAATTAGGTCTGTCCATAATTACCACCTCACACAAATTCAACGGGTGCTTGTTTGCCAATCTATCACACCTTGCAGTGATAGCCTCATGAGTCTCAGCTGAAACAAATGAAACATCATACCCGGTTGCCTGCTGATGCCACTGAATACAAAAAACGTCCTCCACCGTCAGATTCAACTGGCCCTTGATGATTCTGGTGCAAAACAAATCCCTTGGCATCACTTCCCTGTCGCTGCTCCTCCACTGGAACCTCAAAGTCCTGCGCAGTCCCATCCGAGGAATTGTCCGGCCCTGGTTGGCAAACGCCATGTTAGAAAAAGAAGAAAAAACACAGCGCGCGCTTCTCAATTGTACAAGTGTCAAGAACAGATTTTTTTTTTTTTGTATTTTATTAGAAAAAAATCAACAGTACAGTAACCAACACATGACTTGGCACTGTGTCCCCATTCGCATCCCCGCACCCCTGAAGTCAAACTGCCAATATCTCATGAAAGAAAAACAAACGACTCCAAAACAGAAAAACACAAGCAAAAGAAAGACACAATAAGAAAAACTGAAACATAACCTGTACCAGTGCACCGTTATCTTTTATAGCAACCCAAAACCACCTTTCCACTTTTCTTTTGCAGCGTGATACCCCAACTTGTCCACATCCAACTTCATCCTTTCTGTCACCTCCCATTCGACCCCCTTAGCCACCCTCTCTGTAGTCCACTCCACTCCACTCCATTCCGTACGAGCTCCTGTCTTGCCAGCCATAGCCCCCTTTTGTATAGGCTCAGGAGCAACCACAAAATCCCCCACCCACTCCTAATGTGGGCTCCTACAAAACCCCTCTCCACCACCTGCCATGTCAGTGTAAGATCAGGCTTTGCCCTCCCCACCACCTTTTTTGCCTTAGCCCAGAGCTGTCTGGTAAAAGTGCACTCCCACATAACTTGGTACGCTGTCTCCCCAGCACCACACGATGGTCTCGGGCACAGAGGAGACTGGCCCAGACCGTGCCTGTGTATCTTGTCTCGCACCGGTAGCGTTCTGTGCAAGAAGGCCCAGTTCAGATCCTTCAGCCCATTACTTTGGCCTACTGCCTGAACACCCACCGTAACTGATGACGGTACCCCCAACAACGGAGACGGGTTTACCTTCCCTCTAACCACCCTGTACAGGACCCTTTGCTGCTTCCATATGCCATCTTCCAGGGCCTTAGGGTGAGCCCTCAGCCACTTGGCAACCAACGCATAGTGCCACGGTAGCTGCTCTGACCTCGGACTTACATTGGACCAGTTCAGTATCCCTCTGGCAGCGTATAAAAAGAAATATTTCATACCTAAACTAGCCGGATGCCCCACCTCTGAAGCCATGTCCTGAAGCAGAGACGCCACAAAAATGGTGTCAAGTTTCAGGGGGAGGTCCGGCACATCCCTGCCACCCTCAGCCAAGCCCGACATCATGCGGCCACGTGCCACCCACTCATACCTCCCTCCCCATAGGAAATCGAAAATTGTTCTCGCCAGGGGCCGTCTGATGGCGACCGGCAGAGGGAAAACATATGCCAGGTGGAGCACAGAGGAGAGCATGTCCGCCTTGAGCACAAGCACTTTACCCAGAAGTGTCAGCTTCCTGGCCTTCCACAATGCTAATCTGGACTTCAATCGCTGAAAACGCCCCTCCCAGTTGACGGTAGCACTATTCATTGGTTGGAATTGTACACTTAAGATCTTTATTGGCCCTTGACACACCGATAGTCCACCCGGAGCAACATCACGCCCCTTCCAACTCCCTTCACTGTACATTTGCCAATGTTGAGCCTAGCTCCTGAGACCCTTCAAAAATCCTCAAAACCTCCAAAGCTCTCACCACACACTCGTCACTGTCCAGCAACAATGTTGTGTCATCAGTGTACTGTGAAAGTTTCACCCGTAGGTCCCCTCCCCCTGGAACCAGGGTCACCCTCACACTGGCGTCTGCTCTGATGGCCTCTGCAGGGGAATGCAGGGGGGGTGCCTAAGCCCTTCAACACCTTCAGCATCTGGGTGCAGCAGAACCGGGAACATCTGGGTGGAGCAGAACCTGGAACTGTCGACAACCAGTCCAGAAACCTAGTGGGTCCCGCACATATCGTGCAGCAGAAACCACATCAGAAAAGCGACCAAAAAATTCCTTTAATGCCAAGTCTGTCATAAAAGGGTTGAACATATGGACAGAAATTATCCTAAAGTTAGGTCTGTCCATATTTACCACCTCACACAAATTCAACGGGTGCTTGTTTGCCAATCTAGCACACCTTGCAGTGACAGCCTGATGAGTCTCAGCTGAAACAAATGAAACATCATACCCGGTTGCCTGCTGATGCCACTGAATACAAAAAACGTCCTCCACCGTCAGATTCAACTGGCCCTTGATGATTCTGGTGCAAAACAAATCCCTTGGCATCACTTCCCTGTCGCTGCTCCTCCACTGGAACCTCAAAGTCCTGCGCAGTCCCACCCAAGGAATTGACCAGCCCTGGTTGGCAAACGCCATGTTAGAAAAAGAAGAAAAAACACAGCCCGCGCTTCTCAAATGTACAAGTGTCAAGAACAGATTTTTTTTTTTTTTTTTTATTAGAAAAAATCAACAGTACAGTAACCATTATACTCCCAACACATGACTTGGCACTGTGTCCCCATTCGCATCCCCGCACCCCTGAAGTGAAACTGCCCATATGTCATGAAAGAAAAACAAACGACTCCAAAACAGAAAAACACAAGCAAAAGAAAGACACAATAAGAAAAACTGAAACATAACCTGTACCAGTGCACCATTATCTTTTATAGCAACCCAAAACCACCTTTCCACTTTTCTTTTGCAGCGTGATACCCCAACTTGACCACATCCAACTTCATCCTTTCTGTCACCTCCCATTCGACCCCCTTAGCCACCCTCTCTGTAGTCCACTCCACTCCACTCCATTCCGTACGAGCTCCTGTCTTGACAGCCATAGCCCCCTTTTGTATAGGCTCAGGAGCAACCACAAAATCCCCCACCCACTCCTAATGTGGGCTCCTACAAAACCCCTCTCCACCACCTGCCATGTCAGTGTAAGATCAGGCTTTGCCCTCCCCACCACCTTTTTTGCCTTAGCCCAGAGCTGTCTGGCAAAACTGCACTCCCACATAACATGGTACGCTGTCTCCCCAGCACCACACGATGGTCTCGGGCACAGAGGAGACCGGCCCAGACCGTGATTGTGTATCTTGTCTCGCACCGGTAGCGTTTTGTGTAAGAAGGCCCAGTTCAGATCCTTCAGCCCATTACTTTGGCCTACTGCCTGAACACCCACCGTAACTGATGACGGTACCCCCAACAACGGAGACGGGTTTACCTTCCCTCTAACCACCCTGTACAGGACCCTTTGCTGCTTCCATATGCCATCTTCCAGGGCCTTAGGGTGAGCCCTCAGCCACTTGGCAACCAACGCATAGTGCCACGGTAGCTGCTCTGACCTCGGACTTACATTGGACCAGTTCAGTATCCCTCTGGCAGCGTATAAAAAGAAATATTTCATACCTAAACTAGCCGGATGCCCCATCTCTGAAGCCATGTCCTGAAGCAGAGACGCCACAAAAATGGTGTCAAGTTTCAGGGGGAGGTCCGGCACATCCCTGCCACCCTCAGCCAAGCCCGACATCATGCGGCCACGTGCCACCCACTCATACCTCCCTCCCTATAGGAAATCGAAAATTGTTCTCGCCAGGGGCCGTCTGATGGCGACCGGCAGAGGGAAAACATATGCCAGGTGGAGCACAGAGGAGAGCATGTCCGCCTTGAGCACAAGCACTTTACCCAGAAGTGTCAGCTTCCTGGCCTTCCACAATGCTAATCTGGACTTCAATCGCTAAAAACGCCCCTCCCAGTTGACGGTAGCACTATTCATTGGTTGGAATTGTACACCTAAGATCTTTATTGGCCCTTGACACACCGATAGTCCACCCGGAGCAACATCACGCCCCTTCCAACTCCCTTCACTGTACATTTGCCAATGTTGAGCCTAGCTCCTGAGACCCTTCAAAAATCCTCAAAACCTCCAAAGCTCTCACCACACACTCGTCACTGTCCAGCAACAATGTTGTGTCATCAGTGTACTGTGAAAGTTTCACCCGTAGGTCCCCTCCCCCTGGAACCAGGGTCACCCTCACACTGGCGTCTGCTCTGATGGCCTCTGCAGGGGAATGCAGGGGGGGTGCCTAAGCCCTTCAACACCTTCAGCATCTGGGTGCAGCAGAACCGGGAACATCTGGGTGGAGCAGAACCTGGAACTGTCGACAACCAGTCCAGAAACCTAGTGGGTCCCGCACATATCGTGCAGCAGAAACCACATCAGAAAAGCGACCGAAAAATTCCTTTAATGCCAAGTCTGTCATAAAAGGGTTGAACATATGGACAGAAATTATCCTAAAGTTAGGTCTGTCCATATTTACCACCGCACACAAATTCAACGGGTGCTTGTTTGCCAATCTAGCACACCTTGCAGTGACAGCCTGATGAGTCTCAGCTGAAACAAATGAAACATCATACCCGGTTGCCTGCTGATGCCACTGAATACAAAAAACGTCCTCCACCGTCAGATTCAACTGGCCCTTGATGATTCTGGTGCAAAACAAATCCCTTGGCATCACTTCCCTGTCGCTGCTCCTCCACTGGAACCTCAAAGTCCTGCGCAGTCCCACCCAAGGAATTGACCGGCCCTGGTTGGCAAACGCCATGTTAGAAAAAGAAGAAAAAACACAGCCCGCGCTTCTCAAATACAAGTGTCAAGTACAGAATTTTTTTTTTTATTTTTATATTTTATTAGAAAAAAATCAACAGTACAGTAACCAACACATGACTTGGCACTGTGTCACCATTCGCATCCCCGCACCCCTGAAGTGAAACTGTCAATATCTCATAAAAGAAAAACAAACGACTCCAAAACAGAAAAACACAAGCAAAAGAAAGACAACTGAAAACTGAAAACTTAAACATAACCTGTACCAGTGCAACATTATCTTTTATAGCAACCCAAAACCACCTTTCCACTTTTCTTTTGCATAAAAAGAAATATTTCATACCTATACTAGCCGGATGCCCCACCTCTGAAGCCATGTCCTGAAGCAGAGACGCCACAAAAATGGTGTCAAGTTTCAGGGGGAGGTCCGGCACATGCCTGCCACCCTCAGCCAAGCCCGACATCATGCGGCCAAGTGCCACCCACTCATACCTCCCTCCCCATAGGAAATCGAAAATTGTTCTCGCCAGGGGCCGTCTGATGGCAACCGGCAGAGGGAAAAAATAGAGGAGAGCATGTCCGCCTTGAGCACAAGCACTTTACCCAGAAGTGTCAGCTTCCTGGCCTTCCACAATGCTAATCTGGACTTCAATCGCTGAAAACGCCCCTCCCAGTTGACGGTAGCACTATTCATTGGTTGGAATTGTACACCTAAGATCTTTATTGGCCCTTGACACACCGATAGTCCACCCGGAGCAACATCACGCCCCTTCCAACTCCCTTCACAGTACATTTGCCAATGTTGAGCCTAGCTCCTGAGACCCTTCCAAAATCCTCAAAAAGCTCCAAAGCTCTCACCACACACTCGTCACTGTCCAGCAACAATGTTGTGTCATCAGCGTACTGTGAAAGATTCACCCGTAGGTCCCCTCCCTCTGGAACCAGGGTCACCCTCACACTGGCGTCTGTTCTTATGGCCTCTGCAGGGGAATGCAGGGGGGGTGCCTAAGCCCTTCAACACCTTCAGCATCTGGGTGCAGCAGAACCGGGAACATCTGAATGCAGCAGAACCTGGAACTGTCGACAACCGGTCCAGAAACCTTGTGGGTTCCGCACATATCGTGCAGCAGAAACCACATCAGAAAAGCGACCGAAAAATTCCTTTGATGCCAAGTCTGTCATAAAAGGGTTGAACATATGGAGAGAAATTATCTTAAAATTAGGTCTGTCCATAATTACCACCTCACACAAATTCAACGGGTGCTTGTTTGCCAATCTATCACACCTTGCAGTGATAGCCTCATGAGTCTCAGCTGAAACAAATGAAACATCATACCCGGTTGCCTGCTGATGCCACTGAATACAAAAAACGTCCTCCACCGTCAGATTCAACTGGCCCTTGATGATTCTGGTGCAAAACAAATCCCTTGGCATCACTTCCCTGTCGCTGCTCCTCCACTGGAACCTCAAAGTCCTGCGCAGTCCCACCCGAGGAATTGTCCGGCCCTGGTTGGCAAACGCCATGTTAGAAAAAGAAGAAAAAACACAGCGCGCGCTTCTCAATTGTACAAGTGTCAAGAACAGATTTTTTTTTTTTTATATTTTATTAGAAAAAAATCAACAGTACAGTAACCAACACATGACTTGGCACTGTGTCCCCATTCGCATCCCCGCACCCCTGAAGTGAAACTGCCAATATCTCATGAAAGAAAAACAAACGACTCCAAAACAGAAAAACACAAGCAAAAGAAAGACACAATAAGAAAAACTGAAACATAACCTGTACCAGTGCACCGTTATCTTTTATAGCAACCCAAAACCACCTTTCCACTTTTCTTTTGCAGCGTGATACCCCAACTTGTCCACATCCAACTTCATCCTTTCTGTCACCTCCCATTCGACCCCCTTAGCCACCCTCTCTGTAGTCCACTCCACTCCACTCCATTCCGTACGAGCTCCTGTCTTGCCAGCCATAGCCCCCTTTTGTATAGGCTCAGGAGCAACCACAAAATCCCCCACCCACTCCTAATGTGGGCTCCTACAAAACCCCTCTCCACCACCTGCCATGTCAGTGTAAGATCAGGCTTTGCCCTCCCCACCACCTTTTTTGCCTTAGCCCAGAGCTGTCTGGTAAAAGTGCACTCCCACATAACTTGGTACGCTGTCTCCCCAGCACCACACGATGGTCTCGGGCACAGAGGAGACTGGCCCAGACCGTGCCTGTGTATCTTGTCTCGCACCGGTAGCGTTCTGTGCAAGAAGGCCCAGTTCAGATCCTTCAGCCCATTACTTTGGCCTACTGCCTGAACACCCACCGTAACTGATGACGGTACCCCCAACAACGGAGACGGGTTTACCTTCCCTCTAACCACCCTGTACAGGACCCTTTGCTGCTTCCATATGCCATCTTCCAGGGCCTTAGGGTGAGCCCTCAGCCACTTGGCAACCAACGCATAGTGCCACGGTAGCTGCTCTGACCTCGGACTTACATTGGACCAGTTCAGTATCCCTCTGGCAGCGTATAAAAAGAAATATTTCATACCTAAACTAGCCGGATGCCCCACCTCTGAAGCCATGTCCTGAAGCAGAGACGCCACAAAAATGGTGTCAAGTTTCAGGGGGAGGTCCGGCACATCCCTGCCACCCTCAGCCAAGCCCGACATCATGCGGCCACGTGCCACCCACTCATACCTCCCTCCCCATAGGAAATCGAAAATTGTTCTCGCCAGGGGCCGTCTGATGGCGACCGGCAGAGGGAAAACATATGCCAGGTGGAGCACAGAGGAGAGCATGTCCGCCTTGAGCACAAGCACTTTACCCAGAAGTGTCAGCTTCCTGGCCTTCCACAATGCTAATCTGGACTTCAATCGCTGAAAACGCCCCTCCCAGTTGACGGTAGCACTATTCATTGGTTGGAATTGTACACCTAAGATCTTTATTGGCCCTTGACACACCGATAGTCCACCCGGAGCAACATCACGCCCCTTCCAACTCCCTTCACTGTACATTTGCCAATGTTGAGCCTAGCTCCTGAGACCCTTCAAAAATCCTCAAAACCTCCAAAGCTCTCACCACACACTCGTCACTGTCCAGCAACAATGTTGTGTCATCAGTGTACTGTGAAAATTTCACCCGTAGGTCCCCTCCCCCTGGAACCAGGGTCACCCTCACACTGGCGTCTGCTCTGATGGCCTCTGCAGGGGAATGCAGGGGGGGTGCCTAAGCCCTTCAACACCTTCAGCATCTGGGTGCAGCAGAACCGGGAACATCTGGGTGGAGCAGAACCTGGAACTGTCGACAACCAGTCCAGAAACCTAGTGGGTCCCGCACATATCGTGCAGCAGAAACCACATCAGAAAAGCGACCAAAAAATTCCTTTAATGCCAAGTCTGTCATAAAAGGGTTGAACATATGGACAGAAATTATCCTAAAGTTAGGTCTGTCCATATTTACCACCTCACACAAATTCAACGGGTGCTTGTTTGCCAATCTAGCACACCTTGCAGTGACAGCCTGATGAGTCTCAGCTGAAACAAATGAAACATCATACCCGGTTGCCTGCTGATGCCACTGAATACAAAAAACGTCCTCCACCGTCAGATTCAACTGGCCCTTGATGATTCTGGTGCAAAACAAATCCCTTGGCATCACTTCCCTGTCGCTGCTCCTCCACTGGAACCTCAAAGTCCTGCGCAGTCCCACCCAAGGAATTGACCAGCCCTGGTTGGCAAACGCCATGTTAGAAAAAGAAGAAAAAACACAGCCCGCGCTTCTCAAATGTACAAGTGTCAAGAACAGATTTTTTTTTTTTTTTTTTATTAGAAAAAATCAACAGTACAGTAACCATTATACTCCCAACACATGACTTGGCACTGTGTCCCCATTCGCATCCCCGCACCCCTGAAGTGAAACTGCCCATATGTCATGAAAGAAAAACAAACGACTCCAAAACAGAAAAACACAAGCAAAAGAAAGACACAATAAGAAAAACTGAAACATAACCTGTACCAGTGCACCATTATCTTTTATAGCAACCCAAAACCACCTTTCCACTTTTCTTTTGCAGCGTGATACCCCAACTTGACCACATCCAACTTCATCCTTTCTGTCACCTCCCATTCGACCCCCTTAGCCACCCTCTCTGTAGTCCACTCCACTCCACTCCATTCCGTACGAGCTCCTGTCTTGACAGCCATAGCCCCCTTTTGTATAGGCTCAGGAGCAACCACAAAATCCCCCACCCACTCCTAATGTGGGCTCCTACAAAACCCCTCTCCACCACCTGCCATGTCAGTGTAAGATCAGGCTTTGCCCTCCCCACCACCTTTTTTGCCTTAGCCCAGAGCTGTCTGGCAAAACTGCACTCCCACATAACATGGTACGCTGTCTCCCCAGCACCACACGATGGTCTCGGGCACAGAGGAGACCGGCCCAGACCGTGATTGTGTATCTTGTCTCGCACCGGTAGCGTTTTGTGTAAGAAGGCCCAGTTCAGATCCTTCAGCCCATTACTTTGGCCTACTGCCTGAACACCCACCGTAACTGATGACGGTACCCCCAACAACGGAGACGGGTTTACCTTCCCTCTAACCACCCTGTACAGGACCCTTTGCTGCTTCCATATGCCATCTTCCAGGGCCTTAGGGTGAGCCCTCAGCCACTTGGCAACCAACGCATAGTGCCACGGTAGCTGCTCTGACCTCGGACCTACATTGGACCAGTTTAGTATCCCTCTGGCAGCGTATAAAAAGAAATATTTCATACCTATACTAGCCGGATGCCCCACCTCTGAAGCCATGTCCTGAAGCAGAGACGCCACAAAAATGGTGTCAAGTTTCAGGGGGAGGTCCGGCACATCCCTGCCACCCTCAGCCAAGCCCGACATCATGCGGCCAAGTGCCACCCACTCATACCTCCCTCCCCATAGGAAATCGAAAATTGTTCTCGCCAGGGGCCGTCTGATGGCGACCGGCAGAGGGAAAACATAGTGGAGAGCATGTCCGCCTTGAGCACAAGCACTTTACCCAGAAGTGTCAGCTTCCTGGCCTTCCACAATGCTAATCTGGACTTCACTCGCTGAAAACGCCCCTCCCAGTTGAAGGTAGCACTATTCATTGGTTTGAATTGTACACCTAAGATCTTTATTGGCCCTTGACACGCTGATAGTCCACCCGGAGCAACATCACGACCCTTACACCTCCCTTCACTGTACATTTGCCAATGTTGTGCCTAGCTCCTGAGACCCTTCCAAAATCCTCAAAAAGCTCCAAAGCTCTCACCACACACTCGTCACTGTCCAGCAACAATGTTGTGTCATCAGCGTACTGTGAAAGTTTCACTCGTAGGTCCCCTCCCTCTGGAACCAGGGTCACCCTCACACTGGCGTCTGCTCTGATGGCCTCTGCAGAGGAATGCAGGGGGGGTGCCTAAGCCCTTCAACACCTTCAGCATCTGGGTGCAGCAGAACCGGGAACATCTGGATGCAGCAGAACCTGGAACTGTCGACAACCGGTCCAGAAACCTTGTGGGTCCCGCACATATCGTGCAGCAGAAACCACATCAGAAAAGCGACCGAAAAATTCCTTTGATGCCAAGTCTGTCATAAAAGGGTTGAACATATGGAGACAAATTATCCTAAAGTTAGGTCTGTCCATATTTACCACCTCACACAAATTCAACGGGTGCTTGTTTGCCAATCTAGCACACCTTGCAGTGACAGCCTGATGAGTCTCAGCTGAAACAAATGAAACATCATACCCGGTTGCCTGCTGATGCCACTGAATACAAAAAACGTCCTCCACCGTCAGATTCAACTGGCCCTTGATGATTCTGGTGCAAAACAAATCCCTTGGCATCACTTCCCTGTCGCTGCTCCTCCACTGGAACCTCAAAGTCCTGCGCAGTCCCACCCAAGGAATTGACCGGCCCTGGTTGGCAAACGCCATGTTAGAAAAAGAAGAAAAAAAACAGCCCGCGCTTCTCAAATACAAGTGTCAAGTACAGAATTTTTTTTTTTTTTTTTTATATTTTATTAGAAAAAAATCAACAGTACAGTAACCAACACATGACTTGGCACTGTGTCCCCATTCGCATCCCCGCACCCCTGAAGTGAAACTGTCAATATCTCATGAAAGAAAAACAAACGACTCCAAAACAGAAAAACACAAGCAAAAGAAAGACAACTGAAAACTGAAAACTGAAACATAACCTGTACCAGTGCACCATTATCTTTTATAGCAACCCAAAACCACCTTTCCACTTTTCTTTTGCAGCGTGATACCCCAACTTGTCCACATCCCACTTCATCCTTTCTGTCACCTATAATTCGACCCACTTAGCCACCCTCTCTGTACTCCACTCCACTCCACTTCATTCCGTACGAGCTCCTGTCTTGCCAGCCATAGCCCCCTTTTGTATAGGCTCAGGAGCAACCACAAAATCCCCCACCCACTCCTAATGTGGGCTCCTACAAAACCCCTCTCCACCACCTGCCATGACAGTGTAAGATCAGGCTTTGCCCTCCCCACCACCTTTTTTGCCTTAGCCCAGAGCTGTCTGGCAAAACTGCACTCCCACATAACTTGGTACGCTGTCTCCCCAGCACCACACGATGGTCTCGGGCACAGAGGAGACCGGCCCAGACCGTGCCTGTGTATCTTGTCTCGCACCGGTAGCGTTCTGTGCAAGAAGGCCCAGTTCAGATCCTTCAGCCCATTACTTTGGCCTACTGCCTGAACACCCACCGTAACTGATGACGGTACCCCCAACAACGGAGACGGGTTTACCTTCCCTCTAACCACCCTGTACAGGACCCTTTGCTGCTTCCATATGCCATCTTCCAGGGCCTTAGGGTGAGCCCTCAGCCACTTGGCAACCAACGCATAGTGCCACGGTAGCTGCTCTGACCTCGGACCTACATTGGACCAGTTTAGTATCCCTCTGGCAGCGTGTAAAAAGAAATATTTCATACCTATACTAGCCGGATGCCCCACCTCTGAAGCCATGTCCTGAAGCAGAGACGCCACAAAAATGGTGTCAAGTTTCAGGGGGAGGTCCGGCACATGCCTGCCACCCTCAGCCAAGCCCGACATCATGCGGCCAAGTGCCACCCACTCATACCTCCCTCCCCATAGGAAATCGAAAATTGTTCTCACCAGGGGCCGTCTGATGGCAACCGGCAGAGGGAAAAAATAGAGGAGAGCATGTCCGCCTTGAGCACAAGCACTTTACCCAGAAGTGTCAGCTTCCTGGCCTTCCACAATGCTAATCTGGACTTCACTCGCTGAAAACGCCCCTCCCAGTTGACGGTAGCACTATTCATTGGTTGGAATTGTACACCTAAGATCTTTATTGGCCCTTGACACGCTGATAGTCCACCCGGAGCAACATCACGCCCCTTCCACCTCCCTTCACTGTACATTTGCCAATGTTGAGCCTAGCTCCTGAGACCCTTCAAAAATCCTCAAAACCTCCAAAGCTCTCACCACACACTCGTCACTGTCCAGCAACAATGTTGTGTCATCAGTGTACTGTGAAAGTTTCACCCGTAGGTCCCCTCCCCCTGGAACCAGGGTCACCCTCACACTGGCGTCTGCTCTGATGGCCTCTGCAGGGGAATGCAGGGGGGTGCTGAAGCCCTTCAACACCTTCAGCATCTGGGTGCAGCAGAACCGGGAACATCTGGGTGGAGCAGAACCTGGAACTGTCGACAACTAGTCCAGAAACCTAGTGGGTCCCGCACATATCGTGCAGCAGAAACCACATCAGAAAAGCGACCGAAAAATTCCTTTAATGCCAAGTCTGTCATAAAAGGGTTGAACATATGGACAGAAATTATCCTAAAGTTAGGTCTGTCCATATTTACCACCTCACACAAATTCAACGGGTGCTTGTTTGCCAATCTAGCACACCTTGCAGTGACAGCCTGATGAGTCTCAGCTGAAACAAATGAAACATCATACCCCGTTGCCTGCTGATGCCACTGAATACAAAAAACGTCCTCCACCGTCAGATTCAACTGGCCCTTGATGATTCTGGTGCAAAACAAATCCCTTGGCATCACTTCCCTGTCGCTGCTCCTCCACTGGAACCTCAAAGTCCTGCGCAGTCCCACCCAAGGAATTGACCGGCCCTGGTTGGCAAACGCCATATTAGAAAAAGAAGAAAAAACACAGCCCGCGCTTCTCAAATGTACAAGTGTCAAGAACAGATTTTTTTTTTTTTTTTTTATATTTTATTAGAAAAAAATCAACAGTACAGTAACCATTATACTCCCAACACATGACTTGGCACTGTGTCCCCATTCGCATCCCCGCACCCCTGAAGTGAAACTGCCAATATCTCATGAAAGAAAAACAAACGACTCCAAAACAGAAAAACACAAGCAAAAGAAAGACACAATAAGAAAAACTGAAACATAACCTGTACCAGTGCACCGTTATCTTTTATAGCAACCCAAAACCACCTTTCCACTTTTCTTTTGCAGCGTGATACCCCAACTTGTCCACATCCAACTTCATGCTTTCTGTCACCTCCCATTCGACCCCCTTAGCCACCCTCTCTGTAGTCCACTCCACTCCACTCCATTCCGTACGAGCTCCTGTCTTGCCAGCCATAGCCCCCTTTTGTATAGGCTCAGGAGCAACCACAAAATCCCCCACCCACTCCTAATGTGGGCTCCTACAAAACCCCTCTCCACCACCTGCCATGTCAGTGTAAGATCAGGCTTTGCCCTCCCCACCACCTTTTTTGCCTTTGCCCAGAGCTGTCTGGTAAAACTGCACTCCCACATAACTTGGTACGCTGTCTCCCCAGCACCACACGATGGTCTCGGGCACAGAGGAGACTGGCCCAGACCGTGCCTGTGTATCTTGTCTCGCACCGGTAGCGTTCTGTGCAAGAAGGCCCAGTTCAGATCCTTCAGCCCATTACTTTGGCCTACTGCCTGAACACCCACCGTAACTGATGACGGTACCCCCAACAACGGAGACGGGTTTACCTTCCCTCTAACCACCCTGTACAGGACCCTTTGCTGCTTCCATATGCCATCTTCCAGGGCCTTAGGGTGAGCCCTCAGCCACTTGGCAACCAACGCATAGTGCCACGGTAGCTGCTCTGACCTCGGACTTACATTGGACCAGTTCAGTATCCCTCTGGCAGCGTATAAAAAGAAATATTTCATACCTAAACTAGCCGGATGCCCCACCTCTGAAGCCATGTCCTGAAGCAGAGACGCCACAAAAATGGTGTCAAGTTTCAGGGGGAGGTCCGGCACATCCCTGCCACCCTCAGCCAAGCCCGACATCATGCGGCCACGTGCCACCCACTCATACCTCCCTCCCTATAGGAAATCGAAAATTGTTCTCGCCAGGGGCCGTCTGATGGCGACCGGCAGAGGGAAAACATATGCCAGGTGGAGCACAGAGGAGAGCATGTCCGCCTTGAGCACAAGCACTTTACCCAGAAGTGTCAGCTTCCTGGCCTTCCACAATGCTAATCTGGACTTCAATCGCTAAAAACGCCCCTCCCAGTTGACGGTAGCACTATTCATTGGTTGGAATTGTACACCTAAGATCTTTATTGGCCCTTGACACACCGATAGTCCACCCGGAGCAACATCACGCCCCTTCCAACTCCCTTCACTGTATATTTGCCAATGTTGAGCCTAGCTCCTGAGACCCTTCAAAAATCCTCAAAACCTCCAAAGCTCTCACCACACACTCGTCACTGTCCAGCAACAATGTTGTGTCATCAGTGTACTGTTAAAGTTTCACCCGTAGGTCCCCTCCCCCTGGAACCAGGGTCACCCTCACACTGGCGTCTGCTCTGATGGCCTCTGCAGGGGAATGCAGGGGGGGTGCCTAAGCCCTTCAACACCTTCAGCATCTGGGTGCAGCAGAACCGGGAACATCTGGGTGGAGCAGAACCTGGAACTGTCGACAACCAGTCCAGAAACCTAGTGGGTCCCGCACATATCGTGCAGCAGAAACCACATCAGAAAAGCGACCGAAAAATTCCTTTAATGCCAAGTCTGTCATAAAAGGGTTGAACATATGGACAGAAATTATCCTAAAGTTAGGTCTGTCCATATTTACCACCGCACACAAATTCAACGGGTGCTTGTTTGCCAATCTAGCACACCTTGCAGTGACAGCCTGATGAGTCTCAGCTGAAACAAATGAAACATCATACCCGGTTGCCTGCTGATGCCACTGAATACAAAAAACGTCCTCCACCGTCAGATTCAACTGGCCCTTGATGATTCTGGTGCAAAACAAATGCCTTGGCATCACTTCCCTATCGCTGCTCCTCCACTGGAACCTCAAAGTCCTGCGCAGTCCCACCCGAGGAATTGTCCGGCCCTGGTTGGCAAACGCCATGTTAGAAAAAGAAGAAAAAACACAGCGCGCGCTTCTCAATTGTACAAGTGACAAGAACAGATTTTTTTTTTTTTTTTTTTATTAGAAAAAATCAACAGTACAGTAACCATTATACTCCCAACACATGACTTGGCACTGTGTCCCCATTCGCATCCCCGCACCCCTGAAGTGAAACTGCCCATATGTCATGAAAGAAAAACAAACGACTCCAAAACAGAAAAACACAAGCAAAAGAAAGACACAATAAGAAAAACTGAAACATAACCTGTACCAGTGCACCGTTATCTTTTATAGCAACCCAAAACCACCTTTCCACTTTTCTTTTGCAGCGTGATACCCCAACTTGTCCACATCCAACTTCATCCTTTCTGTCACCTCCCATTCGACCCCCTTAGCCACCCTCTCTGTAGTCCACTCCACTCCACTCCATTCCGTACGAGCTCCTGTCTTGCCAGCCATAGCCCCCTTTTGTATAGGCTCAGGAGCAACCACAAAATCCCCCACCCACTCCTAATGTGGGCTCCTACAAAACCCCTCTCCACCACCTGCCATGTCAGTGTAAGATCAGGCTTTGCCCTCCCCACCACCTTTTTTGCCTTAGCCCAGAGCTGTCTGGTAAAACTGCACTCCCACATAACTTGGTACGCTGTCTCCCCAGCACCACACGATGGTCTCGGGCACAGAGGAGACTGGCCCAGACCGTGCCTGTGTATCTTGTCTCGCACCGGTAGCGTTCTGTGCAAGAAGGCCCAGTTCAGATCCTTCAGCCCATTACTTTTGCCTACTGCCTGAACACCCACCGTAACTGATGACGGTACCCCCAACAACGGAGACGGGTTTACCTTCCCTCTAACCACCCTGTACAGGACCCTTTGCTGCTTCCATATGCCATCTTCCAGGGCCTTAGGGTGAGCCCTCAGCCACTTGGCAACCAACGCATAGTGCTACGGTAGCTGCTCTGACCTCGGACTTACATTGGACCAGTTCAGTATCCCTCTGGCAGCGTATAAAAAGAAATATTTCATACCTAAACTAGCCGGATGCCCCATCTCTGAAGCCATGTCCTGAAGCAGAGACGCCACAAAAATGGTGTCAAGTTTCAGGGGGAGGTCCGGCACATCCCTGCCACCCTCAGCCAAGCCCGACATCATGCGGCCACGTGCCACCCACTCATACCTCCCTCCCTATAGGAAATCGAAAATTGTTCTCGCCAGGGGCCGTCTGATGGCGACCGGCAGAGGGAAAACATATGCCAGGTGGAGCACAGAGGAGAGCATGTCCGCCTTGAGCACAAGCACTTTACCCAGAAGTGTCAGCTTCCTGGCCTTCCACAATGCTAATCTGGACTTCAATCGCTAAAAACGCCCCTCCCAGTTGACGGTAGCACTATTCATTGGTTGGAATTGTACACCTAAGATCTTTATTGGCCCTTGACACACCGATAGTCCACCCGGAGAGACATCACGCCCCTTCCAACTCCCTTCACTGTACATTTGCCAATGTTGAGCCTAGCTCCTGAGACCCTTCAAAAATCCTCAAAACCTCCAAAGCTCTCACCACACACTCGTCACTGTCCAGCAACAATGTTGTGTCATCAGTGTACTGTGAAAGTTTCACCCGTAGGTCCCCTCCCCCTGGAACCAGGGTCACCCTCACACTGGCGTCTGCTCTGATGGCCTCTGCAGGGGAATGCAGGGGGGGTGCCTAAGCCCTTCAACACCTTCAGCATCTGGGTGCAGCAGAACCGGGAACATCTGGGTGGAGCAGAACCTGGAACTGTCGACAACCAGTCCAGAAACCTAGTGGGTCCCGCACATATCGTGCAGCAGAAACCACATCAGAAAAGCGACCGAAAAATTCCTTTAATGCCAAGTCTGTCATAAAAGGGTTGAACATATGGACAGAAATTATCCTAAAGTTAGGTCTGTCCATATTTACCACCGCACACAAATTCAACGGGTGCTTGTTTGCCAATCTAGCACACCTTGCAGTGACAGCCTGATGAGTCTCAGCTGAAACAAATGAAACATCATACCCGGTTGCCTGCTGATGCCACTGAATACAAAAAACGTCCTCCACCGTCAGATTCAACTGGCCCTTGATGATTCTGGTGCAAAACAAATCCCTTGGCATCACTTCCCTGTCGCTGCTCCTCCACTGGAACCTCAAAGTCCTGCGCAGTCCCACCCAAGGAATTGACCGGCCCTGGTTGGCAAACGCCATGTTAGAAAAAGAAGAAAAAACACAGCCCGCGCTTCTCAAATACAAGTGTCAAGTACAGAATTTTTTTTTTTATTTTTATATTTTATTAGAAAAAAATCAACAGTACAGTAACCAACACATGACTTGGCACTGTGTCACCATTCGCATCCCCGCACCCCTGAAGTGAAACTGTCAATATCTCATAAAAGAAAAACAAACGACTCCAAAACAGAAAAACACAAGCAAAAGAAAGACAACTGAAAACTGAAAACTTAAACATAACCTGTACCAGTGCAACATTATCTTTTATAGCAACCCAAAACCACCTTTCCACTTTTCTTTTGCATAAAAAGAAATATTTCATACCTATACTAGCCGGATGCCCCACCTCTGAAGCCATGTCCTGAAGCAGAGACGCCACAAAAATGGTGTCAAGTTTCAGGGGGAGGTCCGGCACATGCCTGCCACCCTCAGCCAAGCCCGACATCATGCGGCCAAGTGCCACCCACTCATACCTCCCTCCCCATAGGAAATCGAAAATTGTTCTCGCCAGGGGCCGTCTGATGGCAACCGGCAGAGGGAAAAAATAGAGGAGAGCATGTCCGCCTTGAGCACAAGCACTTTACCCAGAAGTGTCAGCTTCCTGGACTTCCACAATGCTAATCTGGACTTCACTCGCTGAAAACGCCCCTCCCAGTTGACGGTAGCACTATTCATTGGTTGGAATTGTACACCTAAGATCTTTATTGGCCCTTGACACGCTGATAGTCCACCCGGAGCAACATCACGCCCCTTCCACCTCCCTTCACTGTACATTTGCCAATGTTGAGCCTAGCTCCTGAGACCCTTCAAAAATCCTCAAAACCTCCAAAGCTCTCACCACACACTCGTCACTGTCCAGCAACAATGTTGTGTCATCAGTGTACTGTGAAAGTTTCACCCGTAGGTCCCCTCCCCCTGGAACCAGGGTCACCCTCACACTGGCATCTGCTCTGATGGCCTCTGCAGGGGAATGCAGGGGGGTGCTGAAGCCCTTCAACACCTTCAGCATCTGGGTGCAGCAGAACCTGGAACTGTCGACAACCAGTCCAGAAACCTAGTGGGTCCCGCACATATCGTGCAGCAGAAACCACATCAGAAAAGCGACCGAAAAATTCCTTTAATGCCAAGTCTGTCATAAAAGGGTTGAACATATGGACAGAAATTATCCTAAAGTTAGGTCTGTCCATATTTACCACCTCACACAAATTCAACGGGTGCTTGTTTGCCAATCTAGCACACCTTGCAGTGACAGCCTGATGAGTCTCAGCTGAAACAAATGAAACATCATACCCGGTTGCCTGCTGATGCCACTGAATACAAAAAACGTCCTCCACCGTCAGATTCAACTGGCCCTTGATGATTCTGGTGCAAAACAAATCCCTTGGCATCACTTCCCTATCGCTGCTCCTCCACTGGAACCTCAAAGTCCTGCGCAGTCCCACCCGAGGAATTGTCCGGCCCTGGTTGGCAAACGCCATGTTAGAAAAAGAAGAAAAAACACAGCGCGCGCTTCTCAATTGTACAAGTGACAAGAACAGATTTTTTTTTTTTTTTTTTATATTTTATTAGAAAAAAATCAACAGTACAGTAACCAACACATGACTTGGCACTGTGTCCCCATTCGCATCCCCGCACCCCTGAAGTGAAACTGCCAATATCTCATGAAAGAAAAACAAACGACTCCAAAACAGAAAAACACAAGCAAAAGAAAGACACAATAAGAAAAACTGAAACATAACCTGTACCAGTGCACCGTTATCTTTTATAGCAACCCAAAACCACCTTTCCACTTTTCTTTTGCAGCGTGATACCCCAACTTGTCCACATCCAACTTCATCCTTTCTGTCACCTCCCATTCGACCCCCTTAGCCACCCTCTCTGTAGTCCACTCCACTCCACTCCATTCCGTACGAGCTCCTGTCTTGCCAGCCATAGCCCCCTTTTGTATAGGCTCAGGAGCAACCACAAAATCCCCCACCCACTCCTAATGTGGGCTCCTACAAAACCCCTCTCCACCACCTGCCATGTCAGTGTAAGATCAGGCTTTGCCCTCCCCACCACCTTTTTTGCCTTAGCCCAGAGCTGTCTGGTAAAACTGCACTCCCACATAACTTGGTACGCTGTCTCCCCAGCACCACACGATGGTCTCGGGCACAGAGGAGACTGGCCCAGACCGTGCCTGTGTATCTTGTCTCGCACCGGTAGCGTTCTGTGCAAGAAGGCCCAGTTCAGATCCTTCAGCCCATTACTTTGGCCTACTGCCTGAACACCCACCGTAACTGATGACGGTACCCCCAACAACGGAGACGGGTTTACCTTCCCTCTAACCACCCTGTACAGGACCCTTTGCTGCTTCCATATGCCATCTTCCAGGGCCTTAGGGTGAGCCCTCAGCCACTTGGCAACCAACGCATAGTGCCACGGTAGCTGCTCTGACCTCGGACTTACATTGGACCAGTTCAGTATCCCTCTGGCAGCGTATAAAAAGAAATATTTCATACCTAAACTAGCCGGATGCCCCACCTCTGAAGCCATGTCCTGAAGCAGAGACGCCACAAAAATGGTGTCAAGTTTCAGGGGGAGGTCCGGCACATCCCTGCCACCCTCAGCCAAGCCCGACATCATGCGGCCACGTGCCACCCACTCATACCTCCCTCCCTATAGGAAATCGAAAATTGTTCTCGCCAGGGGCCGTCTGATGGCGACCGGCAGAGGGAAAACATATGCCAGGTGGAGCACAGAGGAGAGCATGTCCGCCTTGAGCACAAGCACTTTACCCAGAAGTGTCAGCTTCCTGGCCTTCCACAATGCTAATCTGGACTTCAATCGCTAAAAACGCCCCTCCCAGTTGACGGTAGCACTATTCATTGGTTGGAATTGTACACCTAAGATCTTTATTGGCCCTTGACACACCGATAGTCCACCCGGAGCAACATCACGCCCCTTCCAACTCCCTTCACTGTACATTTGCCAATGTTGAGCCTAGCTCCTGAGACCCTTCAAAAATCCTCAAAACCTCCAAAGCTCTCACCACACACTCGTCACTGTCCAGCAACAATGTTGTGTCATCAGTGTACTGTGAAAGTTTCACCCGTAGGTCCCCTCCCCCTGGAACCAGGGTCACCCTCACACTGGCGTCTGCTCTGATGGCCTCTGCAGGGGAATGCAGGGGGGGTGCCTAAGCCCTTCAACACCTTCAGCATCTGGGTGCAGCAGAACCGGGAACATCTGGGTGGAGCAGAACCTGGAACTGTCGACAACCAGTCCAGAAACCTAGTGGGTCCCGCACATATCGTGCAGCAGAAACCACATCAGAAAAGCGACCGAAAAATTCCTTTAATGCCAAGTCTGTCATAAAAGGGTTGAACATATGGACAGAAATTATCCTAAAGTTAGGTCTGTCCATATTTACCACCGCACACAAATTCAACGGGTGCTTGTTTGCCAATCTAGCACACCTTGCAGTGACAGCCTGATGAGTCTCAGCTGAAACAAATGAAACATCATACCCGGTTGCCTGCTGATGCCACTGAATACAAAAAACGTCCTCCACCGTCAGATTCAACTGGCCCTTGATGATTCTGGTGCAAAACAAATCCCTTGGCATCACTTCCCTGTCGCTGCTCCTCCACTGGAACCTCAAAGTCCTGCGCAGTCCCACCCAAGGAATTGACCGGCCCTGGTTGGCAAACGCCATGTTAGAAAAAGAAGAAAAAACACAGCCCGCGCTTCTCAAATACAAGTGTCAAGTACAGAATTTTTTTTTTTATTTTTATATTTTATTAGAAAAAAATCAACAGTACAGTAACCAACACATGACTTGGCACTGTGTCACCATTCGCATCCCCGCACCCCTGAAGTGAAACTGTCAATATCTCATAAAAGAAAAACAAACGACTCCAAAACAGAAAAACACAAGCAAAAGAAAGACAACTGAAAACTGAAAACTTAAACATAACCTGTACCAGTGCAACATTATCTTTTATAGCAACCCAAAACCACCTTTCCACTTTTCTTTTGCATAAAAAGAAATATTTCATACCTATACTAGCCGGATGCCCCACCTCTGAAGCCATGTCCTGAAGCAGAGACGCCACAAAAATGGTGTCAAGTTTCAGGGGGAGGTCCGGCACATGCCTGCCACCCTCAGCCAAGCCCGACATCATGCGGCCAAGTGCCACCCACTCATACCTCCCTCCCCATAGGAAATCGAAAATTGTTCTCGCCAGGGGCCGTCTGATGGCAACCGGCAGAGGGAAAAAATAGAGGAGAGCATGTCCGCCTTGAGCACAAGCACTTTACCCAGAAGTGTCAGCTTCCTGGCCTTCCACAATGCTAATCTGGACTTCAATCGCTGAAAACGCCCCTCCCAGTTGACGGTAGCACTATTCATTGGTTGGAATTGTACACCTAAGATCTTTATTGGCCCTTGACACACCGATAGTCCACCCGGAGCAACATCACGCCCCTTCCAACTCCCTTCACAGTACATTTGCCAATGTTGAGCCTAGCTCCTGAGACCCTTCCAAAATCCTCAAAAAGCTCCAAAGCTCTCACCACACACTCGTCACTGTCCAGCAACAATGTTGTGTCATCAGCGTACTGTGAAAGATTCACCCGTAGGTCCCCTCCCTCTGGAACCAGGGTCACCCTCACACTGGCGTCTGTTCTTATGGCCTCTGCAGGGGAATGCAGGGGGGGTGCCTAAGCCCTTCAACACCTTCAGCATCTGGGTGCAGCAGAACCGGGAACATCTGAATGCAGCAGAACCTGGAACTGTCGACAACCGGTCCAGAAACCTTGTGGGTTCCGCACATATCGTGCAGCAGAAACCACATCAGAAAAGCGACCGAAAAATTCCTTTGATGCCAAGTCTGTCATAAAAGGGTTGAACATATGGAGAGAAATTATCTTAAAATTAGGTCTGTCCATAATTACCACCTCACACAAATTCAACGGGTGCTTGTTTGCCAATCTATCACACCTTGCAGTGATAGCCTCATGAGTCTCAGCTGAAACAAATGAAACATCATACCCGGTTGCCTGCTGATGCCACTGAATACAAAAAACGTCCTCCACCGTCAGATTCAACTGGCCCTTGATGATTCTGGTGCAAAACAAATCCCTTGGCATCACTTCCCTGTCGCTGCTCCTCCACTGGAACCTCAAAGTCCTGCGCAGTCCCACCCGAGGAATTGTCCGGCCCTGGTTGGCAAACGCCATGTTAGAAAAAGAAGAAAAAACACAGCGCGCGCTTCTCAATTGTACAAGTGTCAAGAACAGATTTTTTTTTTTTTATATTTTATTAGAAAAAAATCAACAGTACAGTAACCAACACATGACTTGGCACTGTGTCCCCATTCGCATCCCCGCACCCCTGAAGTGAAACTGCCAATATCTCATGAAAGAAAAACAAACGACTCCAAAACAGAAAAACACAAGCAAAAGAAAGACACAATAAGAAAAACTGAAACATAACCTGTACCAGTGCACCGTTATCTTTTATAGCAACCCAAAACCACCTTTCCACTTTTCTTTTGCAGCGTGATACCCCAACTTGTCCACATCCAACTTCATCCTTTCTGTCACCTCCCATTCGACCCCCTTAGCCACCCTCTCTGTAGTCCACTCCACTCCACTCCATTCCGTACGAGCTCCTGTCTTGCCAGCCATAGCCCCCTTTTGTATAGGCTCAGGAGCAACCACAAAATCCCCCACCCACTCCTAATGTGGGCTCCTACAAAACCCCTCTCCACCACCTGCCATGTCAGTGTAAGATCAGGCTTTGCCCTCCCCACCACCTTTTTTGCCTTAGCCCAGAGCTGTCTGGTAAAAGTGCACTCCCACATAACTTGGTACGCTGTCTCCCCAGCACCACACGATGGTCTCGGGCACAGAGGAGACTGGCCCAGACCGTGCCTGTGTATCTTGTCTCGCACCGGTAGCGTTCTGTGCAAGAAGGCCCAGTTCAGATCCTTCAGCCCATTACTTTGGCCTACTGCCTGAACACCCACCGTAACTGATGACGGTACCCCCAACAACGGAGACGGGTTTACCTTCCCTCTAACCACCCTGTACAGGACCCTTTGCTGCTTCCATATGCCATCTTCCAGGGCCTTAGGGTGAGCCCTCAGCCACTTGGCAACCAACGCATAGTGCCACGGTAGCTGCTCTGACCTCGGACTTACATTGGACCAGTTCAGTATCCCTCTGGCAGCGTATAAAAAGAAATATTTCATACCTAAACTAGCCGGATGCCCCACCTCTGAAGCCATGTCCTGAAGCAGAGACGCCACAAAAATGGTGTCAAGTTTCAGGGGGAGGTCCGGCACATCCCTGCCACCCTCAGCCAAGCCCGACATCATGCGGCCACGTGCCACCCACTCATACCTCCCTCCCCATAGGAAATCGAAAATTGTTCTCGCCAGGGGCCGTCTGATGGCGACCGGCAGAGGGAAAACATATGCCAGGTGGAGCACAGAGGAGAGCATGTCCGCCTTGAGCACAAGCACTTTACCCAGAAGTGTCAGCTTCCTGGCCTTCCACAATGCTAATCTGGACTTCAATCGCTGAAAACGCCCCTCCCAGTTGACGGTAGCACTATTCATTGGTTGGAATTGTACACCTAAGATCTTTATTGGCCCTTGACACACCGATAGTCCACCCGGAGCAACATCACGCCCCTTCCAACTCCCTTCACTGTACATTTGCCAATGTTGAGCCTAGCTCCTGAGACCCTTCAAAAATCCTCAAAACCTCCAAAGCTCTCACCACACACTCGTCACTGTCCAGCAACAATGTTGTGTCATCAGTGTACTGTGAAAGTTTCACCCGTAGGTCCCCTCCCCCTGGAACCAGGGTCACCCTCACACTGGCGTCTGCTCTGATGGCCTCTGCAGGGGAATGCAGGGGGGGTGCCTAAGCCCTTCAACACCTTCAGCATCTGGGTGCAGCAGAACCGGGAACATCTGGGTGGAGCAGAACCTGGAACTGTCGACAACCAGTCCAGAAACCTAGTGGGTCCCGCACATATCGTGCAGCAGAAACCACATCAGAAAAGCGACCAAAAAATTCCTTTAATGCCAAGTCTGTCATAAAAGGGTTGAACATATGGACAGAAATTATCCTAAAGTTAGGTCTGTCCATATTTACCACCTCACACAAATTCAACGGGTGCTTGTTTGCCAATCTAGCACACCTTGCAGTGACAGCCTGATGAGTCTCAGCTGAAACAAATGAAACATCATACCCGGTTGCCTGCTGATGCCACTGAATACAAAAAACGTCCTCCACCGTCAGATTCAACTGGCCCTTGATGATTCTGGTGCAAAACAAATCCCTTGGCATCACTTCCCTGTCGCTGCTCCTCCACTGGAACCTCAAAGTCCTGCGCAGTCCCACCCAAGGAATTGACCAGCCCTGGTTGGCAAACGCCATGTTAGAAAAAGAAGAAAAAACACAGCCCGCGCTTCTCAAATGTACAAGTGTCAAGAACAGATTTTTTTTTTTTTTTTTTATTAGAAAAAATCAACAGTACAGTAACCATTATACTCCCAACACATGACTTGGCACTGTGTCCCCATTCGCATCCCCGCACCCCTGAAGTGAAACTGCCCATATGTCATGAAAGAAAAACAAACGACTCCAAAACAGAAAAACACAAGCAAAAGAAAGACACAATAAGAAAAACTGAAACATAACCTGTACCAGTGCACCATTATCTTTTATAGCAACCCAAAACCACCTTTCCACTTTTCTTTTGCAGCGTGATACCCCAACTTGACCACATCCAACTTCATCCTTTCTGTCACCTCCCATTCGACCCCCTTAGCCACCCTCTCTGTAGTCCACTCCACTCCACTCCATTCCGTACGAGCTCCTGTCTTGACAGCCATAGCCCCCTTTTGTATAGGCTCAGGAGCAACCACAAAATCCCCCACCCACTCCTAATGTGGGCTCCTACAAAACCCCTCTCCACCACCTGCCATGTCAGTGTAAGATCAGGCTTTGCCCTCCCCACCACCTTTTTTGCCTTAGCCCAGAGCTGTCTGGCAAAACTGCACTCCCACATAACATGGTACGCTGTCTCCCCAGCACCACACGATGGTCTCGGGCACAGAGGAGACCGGCCCAGACCGTGATTGTGTATCTTGTCTCGCACCGGTAGCGTTTTGTGTAAGAAGGCCCAGTTCAGATCCTTCAGCCCATTACTTTGGCCTACTGCCTGAACACCCACCGTAACTGATGACGGTACCCCCAACAACGGAGACGGGTTTACCTTCCCTCTAACCACCCTGTACAGGACCCTTTGCTGCTTCCATATGCCATCTTCCAGGGCCTTAGGGTGAGCCCTCAGCCACTTGGCAACCAACGCATAGTGCCACGGTAGCTGCTCTGACCTCGGACCTACATTGGACCAGTTTAGTATCCCTCTGGCAGCGTATAAAAAGAAATATTTCATACCTATACTAGCCGGATGCCCCACCTCTGAAGCCATGTCCTGAAGCAGAGACGCCACAAAAATGGTGTCAAGTTTCAGGGGGAGGTCCGGCACATCCCTGCCACCCTCAGCCAAGCCCGACATCATGCGGCCAAGTGCCACCCACTCATACCTCCCTCCCCATAGGAAATCGAAAATTGTTCTCGCCAGGGGCCGTCTGATGGCGACCGGCAGAGGGAAAACATAGTGGAGAGCATGTCCGCCTTGAGCACAAGCACTTTACCCAGAAGTGTCAGCTTCCTGGCCTTCCACAATGCTAATCTGGACTTCACTCGCTGAAAACGCCCCTCCCAGTTGAAGGTAGCACTATTCATTGGTTTGAATTGTACACCTAAGATCTTTATTGGCCCTTGACACGCTGATAGTCCACCCGGAGCAACATCACGACCCTTACACCTCCCTTCACTGTACATTTGCCAATGTTGTGCCTAGCTCCTGAGACCCTTCCAAAATCCTCAAAAAGCTCCAAAGCTCTCACCACACACTCGTCACTGTCCAGCAACAATGTTGTGTCATCAGCGTACTGTGAAAGTTTCACTCGTAGGTCCCCTCCCTCTGGAACCAGGGTCACCCTCACACTGGCGTCTGCTCTGATGGCCTCTGCAGAGGAATGCAGGGGGGGTGCCTAAGCCCTTCAACACCTTCAGCATCTGGGTGCAGCAGAACCGGGAACATCTGGATGCAGCAGAACCTGGAACTGTCGACAACCGGTCCAGAAACCTTGTGGGTCCCGCACATATCGTGCAGCAGAAACCACATCAGAAAAGCGACCGAAAAATTCCTTTGATGCCAAGTCTGTCATAAAAGGGTTGAACATATGGAGACAAATTATCCTAAAGTTAGGTCTGTCCATATTTACCACCTCACACAAATTCAACGGGTGCTTGTTTGCCAATCTAGCACACCTTGCAGTGACAGCCTGATGAGTCTCAGCTGAAACAAATGAAACATCATACCCGGTTGCCTGCTGATGCCACTGAATACAAAAAACGTCCTCCACCGTCAGATTCAACTGGCCCTTGATGATTCTGGTGCAAAACAAATCCCTTGGCATCACTTCCCTGTCGCTGCTCCTCCACTGGAACCTCAAAGTCCTGCGCAGTCCCACCCAAGGAATTGACCGGCCCTGGTTGGCAAACGCCATGTTAGAAAAAGAAGAAAAAAAACAGCCCGCGCTTCTCAAATACAAGTGTCAAGTACAGAATTTTTTTTTTTTTTTTTTATATTTTATTAGAAAAAAATCAACAGTACAGTAACCAACACATGACTTGGCACTGTGTCCCCATTCGCATCCCCGCACCCCTGAAGTGAAACTGTCAATATCTCATGAAAGAAAAACAAACGACTCCAAAACAGAAAAACACAAGCAAAAGAAAGACAACTGAAAACTGAAAACTGAAACATAACCTGTACCAGTGCACCATTATCTTTTATAGCAACCCAAAACCACCTTTCCACTTTTCTTTTGCAGCGTGATACCCCAACTTGTCCACATCCCACTTCATCCTTTCTGTCACCTATAATTCGACCCACTTAGCCACCCTCTCTGTACTCCACTCCACTCCACTTCATTCCGTACGAGCTCCTGTCTTGCCAGCCATAGCCCCCTTTTGTATAGGCTCAGGAGCAACCACAAAATCCCCCACCCACTCCTAATGTGGGCTCCTACAAAACCCCTCTCCACCACCTGCCATGACAGTGTAAGATCAGGCTTTGCCCTCCCCACCACCTTTTTTGCCTTAGCCCAGAGCTGTCTGGCAAAACTGCACTCCCACATAACTTGGTACGCTGTCTCCCCAGCACCACACGATGGTCTCGGGCACAGAGGAGACCGGCCCAGACCGTGCCTGTGTATCTTGTCTCGCACCGGTAGCGTTCTGTGCAAGAAGGCCCAGTTCAGATCCTTCAGCCCATTACTTTGGCCTACTGCCTGAACACCCACCGTAACTGATGACGGTACCCCCAACAACGGAGACGGGTTTACCTTCCCTCTAACCACCCTGTACAGGACCCTTTGCTGCTTCCATATGCCATCTTCCAGGGCCTTAGGGTGAGCCCTCAGCCACTTGGCAACCAACGCATAGTGCCACGGTAGCTGCTCTGACCTCGGACCTACATTGGACCAGTTTAGTATCCCTCTGGCAGCGTGTAAAAAGAAATATTTCATACCTATACTAGCCGGATGCCCCACCTCTGAAGCCATGTCCTGAAGCAGAGACGCCACAAAAATGGTGTCAAGTTTCAGGGGGAGGTCCGGCACATGCCTGCCACCCTCAGCCAAGCCCGACATCATGCGGCCAAGTGCCACCCACTCATACCTCCCTCCCCATAGGAAATCGAAAATTGTTCTCACCAGGGGCCGTCTGATGGCAACCGGCAGAGGGAAAAAATAGAGGAGAGCATGTCCGCCTTGAGCACAAGCACTTTACCCAGAAGTGTCAGCTTCCTGGCCTTCCACAATGCTAATCTGGACTTCACTCGCTGAAAACGCCCCTCCCAGTTGACGGTAGCACTATTCATTGGTTGGAATTGTACACCTAAGATCTTTATTGGCCCTTGACACGCTGATAGTCCACCCGGAGCAACATCACGCCCCTTCCACCTCCCTTCACTGTACATTTGCCAATGTTGAGCCTAGCTCCTGAGACCCTTCAAAAATCCTCAAAACCTCCAAAGCTCTCACCACACACTCGTCACTGTCCAGCAACAATGTTGTGTCATCAGTGTACTGTGAAAGTTTCACCCGTAGGTCCCCTCCCCCTGGAACCAGGGTCACCCTCACACTGGCGTCTGCTCTGATGGCCTCTGCAGGGGAATGCAGGGGGGTGCTGAAGCCCTTCAACACCTTCAGCATCTGGGTGCAGAAGAACCGGGAACATCTGGGTGGAGCAGAACCTGGAACTGTCGACAACTAGTCCAGAAACCTAGTGGGTCCCGCACATATCGTGCAGCAGAAACCACATCAGAAAAGCGACCGAAAAATTCCTTTAATGCCAAGTCTGTCATAAAAGGGTTGAACATATGGACAGAAATTATCCTAAAGTTAGGTCTGTCCATATTTACCACCTCACACAAATTCAACGGGTGCTTGTTTGCCAATCTAGCACACCTTGCAGTGACAGCCTGATGAGTCTCAGCTGAAACAAATGAAACATCATACCCCGTTGCCTGCTGATGCCACTGAATACAAAAAACGTCCTCCACCGTCAGATTCAACTGGCCCTTGATGATTCTGGTGCAAAACAAATCCCTTGGCATCACTTCCCTGTCGCTGCTCCTCCACTGGAACCTCAAAGTCCTGCGCAGTCCCACCCAAGGAATTGACCGGCCCTGGTTGGCAAACGCCATATTAGAAAAAGAAGAAAAAACACAGCCCGCGCTTCTCAAATGTACAAGTGTCAAGAACAGATTTTTTTTTTTTTTTTTTATATTTTATTAGAAAAAAATCAACAGTACAGTAACCATTATACTCCCAACACATGACTTGGCACTGTGTCCCCATTCGCATCCCCGCACCCCTGAAGTGAAACTGCCAATATCTCATGAAAGAAAAACAAACGACTCCAAAACAGAAAAACACAAGCAAAAGAAAGACACAATAAGAAAAACTGAAACATAACCTGTACCAGTGCACCGTTATCTTTTATAGCAACCCAAAACCACCTTTCCACTTTTCTTTTGCAGCGTGATACCCCAACTTGTCCACATCCAACTTCATGCTTTCTGTCACCTCCCATTCGACCCCCTTAGCCACCCTCTCTGTAGTCCACTCCACTCCACTCCATTCCGTACGAGCTCCTGTCTTGCCAGCCATAGCCCCCTTTTGTATAGGCTCAGGAGCAACCACAAAATCCCCCACCCACTCCTAATGTGGGCTCCTACAAAACCCCTCTCCACCACCTGCCATGTCAGTGTAAGATCAGGCTTTGCCCTCCCCACCACCTTTTTTGCCTTTGCCCAGAGCTGTCTGGTAAAACTGCACTCCCACATAACTTGGTACGCTGTCTCCCCAGCACCACACGATGGTCTCGGGCACAGAGGAGACTGGCCCAGACCGTGCCTGTGTATCTTGTCTCGCACCGGTAGCGTTCTGTGCAAGAAGGCCCAGTTCAGATCCTTCAGCCCATTACTTTGGCCTACTGCCTGAACACCCACCGTAACTGATGACGGTACCCCCAACAACGGAGACGGGTTTACCTTCCCTCTAACCACCCTGTACAGGACCCTTTGCTGCTTCCATATGCCATCTTCCAGGGCCTTAGGGTGAGCCCTCAGCCACTTGGCAACCAACGCATAGTGCCACGGTAGCTGCTCTGACCTCGGACTTACATTGGACCAGTTCAGTATCCCTCTGGCAGCGTATAAAAAGAAATATTTCATACCTAAACTAGCCGGATGCCCCACCTCTGAAGCCATGTCCTGAAGCAGAGACGCCACAAAAATGGTGTCAAGTTTCAGGGGGAGGTCCGGCACATCCCTGCCACCCTCAGCCAAGCCCGACATCATGCGGCCACGTGCCACCCACTCATACCTCCCTCCCTATAGGAAATCGAAAATTGTTCTCGCCAGGGGCCGTCTGATGGCGACCGGCAGAGGGAAAACATATGCCAGGTGGAGCACAGAGGAGAGCATGTCCGCCTTGAGCACAAGCACTTTACCCAGAAGTGTCAGCTTCCTGGCCTTCCACAATGCTAATCTGGACTTCAATCGCTAAAAACGCCCCTCCCAGTTGACGGTAGCACTATTCATTGGTTGGAATTGTACACCTAAGATCTTTATTGGCCCTTGACACACCGATAGTCCACCCGGAGCAACATCACGCCCCTTCCAACTCCCTTCACTGTATATTTGCCAATGTTGAGCCTAGCTCCTGAGACCCTTCAAAAATCCTCAAAACCTCCAAAGCTCTCACCACACACTCGTCACTGTCCAGCAACAATGTTGTGTCATCAGTGTACTGTTAAAGTTTCACCCGTAGGTCCCCTCCCCCTGGAACCAGGGTCACCCTCACACTGGCGTCTGCTCTGATGGCCTCTGCAGGGGAATGCAGGGGGGGTGCCTAAGCCCTTCAACACCTTCAGCATCTGGGTGCAGCAGAACCGGGAACATCTGGGTGGAGCAGAACCTGGAACTGTCGACAACCAGTCCAGAAACCTAGTGGGTCCCGCACATATCGTGCAGCAGAAACCACATCAGAAAAGCGACCGAAAAATTCCTTTAATGCCAAGTCTGTCATAAAAGGGTTGAACATATGGACAGAAATTATCCTAAAGTTAGGTCTGTCCATATTTACCACCGCACACAAATTCAACGGGTGCTTGTTTGCCAATCTAGCACACCTTGCAGTGACAGCCTGATGAGTCTCAGCTGAAACAAATGAAACATCATACCCGGTTGCCTGCTGATGCCACTGAATACAAAAAACGTCCTCCACCGTCAGATTCAACTGGCCCTTGATGATTCTGGTGCAAAACAAATGCCTTGGCATCACTTCCCTATCGCTGCTCCTCCACTGGAACCTCAAAGTCCTGCGCAGTCCCACCCGAGGAATTGTCCGGCCCTGGTTGGCAAACGCCATGTTAGAAAAAGAAGAAAAAACACAGCGCGCGCTTCTCAATTGTACAAGTGACAAGAACAGATTTTTTTTTTTTTTTTTTTATTAGAAAAAATCAACAGTACAGTAACCATTATACTCCCAACACATGACTTGGCACTGTGTCCCCATTCGCATCCCCGCACCCCTGAAGTGAAACTGCCCATATGTCATGAAAGAAAAACAAACGACTCCAAAACAGAAAAACACAAGCAAAAGAAAGACACAATAAGAAAAACTGAAACATAACCTGTACCAGTGCACCGTTATCTTTTATAGCAACCCAAAACCACCTTTCCACTTTTCTTTTGCAGCGTGATACCCCAACTTGTCCACATCCAACTTCATCCTTTCTGTCACCTCCCATTCGACCCCCTTAGCCACCCTCTCTGTAGTCCACTCCACTCCACTCCATTCCGTACGAGCTCCTGTCTTGCCAGCCATAGCCCCCTTTTGTATAGGCTCAGGAGCAACCACAAAATCCCCCACCCACTCCTAATGTGGGCTCCTACAAAACCCCTCTCCACCACCTGCCATGTCAGTGTAAGATCAGGCTTTGCCCTCCCCACCACCTTTTTTGCCTTAGCCCAGAGCTGTCTGGTAAAAGTGCACTCCCACATAACTTGGTACGCTGTCTCCCCAGCACCACACGATGGTCTCGGGCACAGAGGAGACTGGCCCAGACCGTGCCTGTGTATCTTGTCTCGCACCGGTAGCGTTCTGTGCAAGAAGGCCCAGTTCAGATCCTTCAGCCCATTACTTTGGCCTACTGCCTGAACACCCACCGTAACTGATGACGGTACCCCCAACAACGGAGACGGGTTTACCTTCCCTCTAACCACCCTGTACAGGACCCTTTGCTGCTTCCATATGCCATCTTCCAGGGCCTTAGGGTGAGCCCTCAGCCACTTGGCAACCAACGCATAGTGCCACGGTAGCTGCTCTGACCTCGGACTTACATTGGACCAGTTCAGTATCCCTCTGGCAGCGTATAAAAAGAAATATTTCATACCTAAACTAGCCGGATGCCCCACCTCTGAAGCCATGTCCTGAAGCAGAGACGCCACAAAAATGGTGTCAAGTTTCAGGGGGAGGTCCGGCACATCCCTGCCACCCTCAGCCAAGCCCGACATCATGCGGCCACGTGCCACCCACTCATACCTCCCTCCCCATAGGAAATCGAAAATTGTTCTCGCCAGGGGCCGTCTGATGGCGACCGGCAGAGGGAAAACATATGCCAGGTGGAGCACAGAGGAGAGCATGTCCGCCTTGAGCACAAGCACTTTACCCAGAAGTGTCAGCTTCCTGGCCTTCCACAATGCTAATCTGGACTTCAATCGCTGAAAACGCCCCTCCCAGTTGACGGTAGCACTATTCATTGGTTGGAATTGTACACCTAAGATCTTTATTGGCCCTTGACACACCGATAGTCCACCCGGAGCAACATCACGCCCCTTCCAACTCCCTTCACTGTACATTTGCCAATGTTGAGCCTAGCTCCTGAGACCCTTCAAAAATCCTCAAAACCTCCAAAGCTCTCACCACACACTCGTCACTGTCCAGCAACAATGTTGTGTCATCAGTGTACTGTGAAAGTTTCACCCGTAGGTCCCCTCCCCCTGGAACCAGGGTCACCCTCACACTGGCGTCTGCTCTGATGGCCTCTGCAGGGGAATGCAGGGGGGGTGCCTAAGCCCTTCAACACCTTCAGCATCTGGGTGCAGCAGAACCGGGAACATCTGGGTGGAGCAGAACCTGGAACTGTCGACAACCAGTCCAGAAACCTAGTGGGTCCCGCACATATCGTGCAGCAGAAACCACATCAGAAAAGCGACCAAAAAATTCCTTTAATGCCAAGTCTGTCATAAAAGGGTTGAACATATGGACAGAAATTATCCTAAAGTTAGGTCTGTCCATATTTACCACCTCACACAAATTCAACGGGTGCTTGTTTGCCAATCTAGCACACCTTGCAGTGACAGCCTGATGAGTCTCAGCTGAAACAAATGAAACATCATACCCGGTTGCCTGCTGATGCCACTGAATACAAAAAACGTCCTCCACCGTCAGATTCAACTGGCCCTTGATGATTCTGGTGCAAAACAAATCCCTTGGCATCACTTCCCTGTCGCTGCTCCTCCACTGGAACCTCAAAGTCCTGCGCAGTCCCACCCAAGGAATTGACCAGCCCTGGTTGGCAAACGCCATGTTAGAAAAAGAAGAAAAAACACAGCCCGCGCTTCTCAAATGTACAAGTGTCAAGAACAGATTTTTTTTTTTTTTTTTTATTAGAAAAAATCAACAGTACAGTAACCATTATACTCCCAACACATGACTTGGCACTGTGTCCCCATTCGCATCCCCGCACCCCTGAAGTGAAACTGCCCATATGTCATGAAAGAAAAACAAACGACTCCAAAACAGAAAAACACAAGCAAAAGAAAGACACAATAAGAAAAACTGAAACATAACCTGTACCAGTGCACCATTATCTTTTATAGCAACCCAAAACCACCTTTCCACTTTTCTTTTGCAGCGTGATACCCCAACTTGACCACATCCAACTTCATCCTTTCTGTCACCTCCCATTCGACCCCCTTAGCCACCCTCTCTGTAGTCCACTCCACTCCACTCCATTCCGTACGAGCTCCTGTCTTGACAGCCATAGCCCCCTTTTGTATAGGCTCAGGAGCAACCACAAAATCCCCCACCCACTCCTAATGTGGGCTCCTACAAAACCCCTCTCCACCACCTGCCATGTCAGTGTAAGATCAGGCTTTGCCCTCCCCACCACCTTTTTTGCCTTAGCCCAGAGCTGTCTGGCAAAACTGCACTCCCACATAACATGGTACGCTGTCTCCCCAGCACCACACGATGGTCTCGGGCACAGAGGAGACCGGCCCAGACCGTGATTGTGTATCTTGTCTCGCACCGGTAGCGTTTTGTGTAAGAAGGCCCAGTTCAGATCCTTCAGCCCATTACTTTGGCCTACTGCCTGAACACCCACCGTAACTGATGACGGTACCCCCAACAACGGAGACGGGTTTACCTTCCCTCTAACCACCCTGTACAGGACCCTTTGCTGCTTCCATATGCCATCTTCCAGGGCCTTAGGGTGAGCCCTCAGCCACTTGGCAACCAACGCATAGTGCCACGGTAGCTGCTCTGACCTCGGACCTACATTGGACCAGTTTAGTATCCCTCTGGCAGCGTATAAAAAGAAATATTTCATACCTATACTAGCCGGATGCCCCACCTCTGAAGCCATGTCCTGAAGCAGAGACGCCACAAAAATGGTGTCAAGTTTCAGGGGGAGGTCCGGCACATCCCTGCCACCCTCAGCCAAGCCCGACATCATGCGGCCAAGTGCCACCCACTCATACCTCCCTCCCCATAGGAAATCGAAAATTGTTCTCGCCAGGGGCCGTCTGATGGCGACCGGCAGAGGGAAAACATAGTGGAGAGCATGTCCGCCTTGAGCACAAGCACTTTACCCAGAAGTGTCAGCTTCCTGGCCTTCCACAATGCTAATCTGGACTTCACTCGCTGAAAACGCCCCTCCCAGTTGAAGGTAGCACTATTCATTGGTTTGAATTGTACACCTAAGATCTTTATTGGCCCTTGACACGCTGATAGTCCACCCGGAGCAACATCACGACCCTTACACCTCCCTTCACTGTACATTTGCCAATGTTGTGCCTAGCTCCTGAGACCCTTCCAAAATCCTCAAAAAGCTCCAAAGCTCTCACCACACACTCGTCACTGTCCAGCAACAATGTTGTGTCATCAGCGTACTGTGAAAGTTTCACTCGTAGGTCCCCTCCCTCTGGAACCAGGGTCACCCTCACACTGGCGTCTGCTCTGATGGCCTCTGCAGAGGAATGCAGGGGGGGTGCCTAAGCCCTTCAACACCTTCAGCATCTGGGTGCAGCAGAACCGGGAACATCTGGATGCAGCAGAACCTGGAACTGTCGACAACCGGTCCAGAAACCTTGTGGGTCCCGCACATATCGTGCAGCAGAAACCACATCAGAAAAGCGACCGAAAAATTCCTTTGATGCCAAGTCTGTCATAAAAGGGTTGAACATATGGAGACAAATTATCCTAAAGTTAGGTCTGTCCATATTTACCACCTCACACAAATTCAACGGGTGCTTGTTTGCCAATCTAGCACACCTTGCAGTGACAGCCTGATGAGTCTCAGCTGAAACAAATGAAACATCATACCCGGTTGCCTGCTGATGCCACTGAATACAAAAAACGTCCTCCACCGTCAGATTCAACTGGCCCTTGATGATTCTGGTGCAAAACAAATCCCTTGGCATCACTTCCCTGTCGCTGCTCCTCCACTGGAACCTCAAAGTCCTGCGCAGTCCCACCCAAGGAATTGACCGGCCCTGGTTGGCAAACGCCATGTTAGAAAAAGAAGAAAAAAAACAGCCCGCGCTTCTCAAATACAAGTGTCAAGTACAGAATTTTTTTTTTTTTTTTTTATATTTTATTAGAAAAAAATCAACAGTACAGTAACCAACACATGACTTGGCACTGTGTCCCCATTCGCATCCCCGCACCCCTGAAGTGAAACTGTCAATATCTCATGAAAGAAAAACAAACGACTCCAAAACAGAAAAACACAAGCAAAAGAAAGACAACTGAAAACTGAAAACTGAAACATAACCTGTACCAGTGCACCATTATCTTTTATAGCAACCCAAAACCACCTTTCCACTTTTCTTTTGCAGCGTGATACCCCAACTTGTCCACATCCCACTTCATCCTTTCTGTCACCTATAATTCGACCCACTTAGCCACCCTCTCTGTACTCCACTCCACTCCACTTCATTCCGTACGAGCTCCTGTCTTGCCAGCCATAGCCCCCTTTTGTATAGGCTCAGGAGCAACCACAAAATCCCCCACCCACTCCTAATGTGGGCTCCTACAAAACCCCTCTCCACCACCTGCCATGACAGTGTAAGATCAGGCTTTGCCCTCCCCACCACCTTTTTTGCCTTAGCCCAGAGCTGTCTGGCAAAACTGCACTCCCACATAACTTGGTACGCTGTCTCCCCAGCACCACACGATGGTCTCGGGCACAGAGGAGACCGGCCCAGACCGTGCCTGTGTATCTTGTCTCGCACCGGTAGCGTTCTGTGCAAGAAGGCCCAGTTCAGATCCTTCAGCCCATTACTTTGGCCTACTGCCTGAACACCCACCGTAACTGATGACGGTACCCCCAACAACGGAGACGGGTTTACCTTCCCTCTAACCACCCTGTACAGGACCCTTTGCTGCTTCCATATGCCATCTTCCAGGGCCTTAGGGTGAGCCCTCAGCCACTTGGCAACCAACGCATAGTGCCACGGTAGCTGCTCTGACCTCGGACCTACATTGGACCAGTTTAGTATCCCTCTGGCAGCGTGTAAAAAGAAATATTTCATACCTATACTAGCCGGATGCCCCACCTCTGAAGCCATGTCCTGAAGCAGAGACGCCACAAAAATGGTGTCAAGTTTCAGGGGGAGGTCCGGCACATGCCTGCCACCCTCAGCCAAGCCCGACATCATGCGGCCAAGTGCCACCCACTCATACCTCCCTCCCCATAGGAAATCGAAAATTGTTCTCACCAGGGGCCGTCTGATGGCAACCGGCAGAGGGAAAAAATAGAGGAGAGCATGTCCGCCTTGAGCACAAGCACTTTACCCAGAAGTGTCAGCTTCCTGGCCTTCCACAATGCTAATCTGGACTTCACTCGCTGAAAACGCCCCTCCCAGTTGACGGTAGCACTATTCATTGGTTGGAATTGTACACCTAAGATCTTTATTGGCCCTTGACACGCTGATAGTCCACCCGGAGCAACATCACGCCCCTTCCACCTCCCTTCACTGTACATTTGCCAATGTTGAGCCTAGCTCCTGAGACCCTTCAAAAATCCTCAAAACCTCCAAAGCTCTCACCACACACTCGTCACTGTCCAGCAACAATGTTGTGTCATCAGTGTACTGTGAAAGTTTCACCCGTAGGTCCCCTCCCCCTGGAACCAGGGTCACCCTCACACTGGCGTCTGCTCTGATGGCCTCTGCAGGGGAATGCAGGGGGGTGCTGAAGCCCTTCAACACCTTCAGCATCTGGGTGCAGAAGAACCGGGAACATCTGGGTGGAGCAGAACCTGGAACTGTCGACAACTAGTCCAGAAACCTAGTGGGTCCCGCACATATCGTGCAGCAGAAACCACATCAGAAAAGCGACCGAAAAATTCCTTTAATGCCAAGTCTGTCATAAAAGGGTTGAACATATGGACAGAAATTATCCTAAAGTTAGGTCTGTCCATATTTACCACCTCACACAAATTCAACGGGTGCTTGTTTGCCAATCTAGCACACCTTGCAGTGACAGCCTGATGAGTCTCAGCTGAAACAAATGAAACATCATACCCCGTTGCCTGCTGATGCCACTGAATACAAAAAACGTCCTCCACCGTCAGATTCAACTGGCCCTTGATGATTCTGGTGCAAAACAAATCCCTTGGCATCACTTCCCTGTCGCTGCTCCTCCACTGGAACCTCAAAGTCCTGCGCAGTCCCACCCAAGGAATTGACCGGCCCTGGTTGGCAAACGCCATATTAGAAAAAGAAGAAAAAACACAGCCCGCGCTTCTCAAATGTACAAGTGTCAAGAACAGATTTTTTTTTTTTTTTTTTATATTTTATTAGAAAAAAATCAACAGTACAGTAACCATTATACTCCCAACACATGACTTGGCACTGTGTCCCCATTCGCATCCCCGCACCCCTGAAGTGAAACTGCCAATATCTCATGAAAGAAAAACAAACGACTCCAAAACAGAAAAACACAAGCAAAAGAAAGACACAATAAGAAAAACTGAAACATAACCTGTACCAGTGCACCGTTATCTTTTATAGCAACCCAAAACCACCTTTCCACTTTTCTTTTGCAGCGTGATACCCCAACTTGTCCACATCCAACTTCATGCTTTCTGTCACCTCCCATTCGACCCCCTTAGCCACCCTCTCTGTAGTCCACTCCACTCCACTCCATTCCGTACGAGCTCCTGTCTTGCCAGCCATAGCCCCCTTTTGTATAGGCTCAGGAGCAACCACAAAATCCCCCACCCACTCCTAATGTGGGCTCCTACAAAACCCCTCTCCACCACCTGCCATGTCAGTGTAAGATCAGGCTTTGCCCTCCCCACCACCTTTTTTGCCTTTGCCCAGAGCTGTCTGGTAAAACTGCACTCCCACATAACTTGGTACGCTGTCTCCCCAGCACCACACGATGGTCTCGGGCACAGAGGAGACTGGCCCAGACCGTGCCTGTGTATCTTGTCTCGCACCGGTAGCGTTCTGTGCAAGAAGGCCCAGTTCAGATCCTTCAGCCCATTACTTTGGCCTACTGCCTGAACACCCACCGTAACTGATGACGGTACCCCCAACAACGGAGACGGGTTTACCTTCCCTCTAACCACCCTGTACAGGACCCTTTGCTGCTTCCATATGCCATCTTCCAGGGCCTTAGGGTGAGCCCTCAGCCACTTGGCAACCAACGCATAGTGCCACGGTAGCTGCTCTGACCTCGGACTTACATTGGACCAGTTCAGTATCCCTCTGGCAGCGTATAAAAAGAAATATTTCATACCTAAACTAGCCGGATGCCCCACCTCTGAAGCCATGTCCTGAAGCAGAGACGCCACAAAAATGGTGTCAAGTTTCAGGGGGAGGTCCGGCACATCCCTGCCACCCTCAGCCAAGCCCGACATCATGCGGCCACGTGCCACCCACTCATACCTCCCTCCCTATAGGAAATCGAAAATTGTTCTCGCCAGGGGCCGTCTGATGGCGACCGGCAGAGGGAAAACATATGCCAGGTGGAGCACAGAGGAGAGCATGTCCGCCTTGAGCACAAGCACTTTACCCAGAAGTGTCAGCTTCCTGGCCTTCCACAATGCTAATCTGGACTTCAATCGCTAAAAACGCCCCTCCCAGTTGACGGTAGCACTATTCATTGGTTGGAATTGTACACCTAAGATCTTTATTGGCCCTTGACACACCGATAGTCCACCCGGAGCAACATCACGCCCCTTCCAACTCCCTTCACTGTATATTTGCCAATGTTGAGCCTAGCTCCTGAGACCCTTCAAAAATCCTCAAAACCTCCAAAGCTCTCACCACACACTCGTCACTGTCCAGCAACAATGTTGTGTCATCAGTGTACTGTTAAAGTTTCACCCGTAGGTCCCCTCCCCCTGGAACCAGGGTCACCCTCACACTGGCGTCTGCTCTGATGGCCTCTGCAGGGGAATGCAGGGGGGGTGCCTAAGCCCTTCAACACCTTCAGCATCTGGGTGCAGCAGAACCGGGAACATCTGGGTGGAGCAGAACCTGGAACTGTCGACAACCAGTCCAGAAACCTAGTGGGTCCCGCACATATCGTGCAGCAGAAACCACATCAGAAAAGCGACCGAAAAATTCCTTTAATGCCAAGTCTGTCATAAAAGGGTTGAACATATGGACAGAAATTATCCTAAAGTTAGGTCTGTCCATATTTACCACCGCACACAAATTCAACGGGTGCTTGTTTGCCAATCTAGCACACCTTGCAGTGACAGCCTGATGAGTCTCAGCTGAAACAAATGAAACATCATACCCGGTTGCCTGCTGATGCCACTGAATACAAAAAACGTCCTCCACCGTCAGATTCAACTGGCCCTTGATGATTCTGGTGCAAAACAAATGCCTTGGCATCACTTCCCTATCGCTGCTCCTCCACTGGAACCTCAAAGTCCTGCGCAGTCCCACCCGAGGAATTGTCCGGCCCTGGTTGGCAAACGCCATGTTAGAAAAAGAAGAAAAAACACAGCGCGCGCTTCTCAATTGTACAAGTGACAAGAACAGATTTTTTTTTTTTTTTTTTTATTAGAAAAAATCAACAGTACAGTAACCATTATACTCCCAACACATGACTTGGCACTGTGTCCCCATTCGCATCCCCGCACCCCTGAAGTGAAACTGCCCATATGTCATGAAAGAAAAACAAACGACTCCAAAACAGAAAAACACAAGCAAAAGAAAGACACAATAAGAAAAACTGAAACATAACCTGTACCAGTGCACCGTTATCTTTTATAGCAACCCAAAACCACCTTTCCACTTTTCTTTTGCAGCGTGATACCCCAACTTGTCCACATCCAACTTCATCCTTTCTGTCACCTCCCATTCGACCCCCTTAGCCACCCTCTCTGTAGTCCACTCCACTCCACTCCATTCCGTACGAGCTCCTGTCTTGCCAGCCATAGCCCCCTTTTGTATAGGCTCAGGAGCAACCACAAAATCCCCCACCCACTCCTAATGTGGGCTCCTACAAAACCCCTCTCCACCACCTGCCATGTCAGTGTAAGATCAGGCTTTGCCCTCCCCACCACCTTTTTTGCCTTAGCCCAGAGCTGTCTGGTAAAACTGCACTCCCACATAACTTGGTACGCTGTCTCCCCAGCACCACACGATGGTCTCGGGCACAGAGGAGACTGGCCCAGACCGTGCCTGTGTATCTTGTCTCGCACCGGTAGCGTTCTGTGCAAGAAGGCCCAGTTCAGATCCTTCAGCCCATTACTTTTGCCTACTGCCTGAACACCCACCGTAACTGATGACGGTACCCCCAACAACGGAGACGGGTTTACCTTCCCTCTAACCACCCTGTACAGGACCCTTTGCTGCTTCCATATGCCATCTTCCAGGGCCTTAGGGTGAGCCCTCAGCCACTTGGCAACCAACGCATAGTGCTACGGTAGCTGCTCTGACCTCGGACTTACATTGGACCAGTTCAGTATCCCTCTGGCAGCGTATAAAAAGAAATATTTCATACCTAAACTAGCCGGATGCCCCATCTCTGAAGCCATGTCCTGAAGCAGAGACGCCACAAAAATGGTGTCAAGTTTCAGGGGGAGGTCCGGCACATCCCTGCCACCCTCAGCCAAGCCCGACATCATGCGGCCACGTGCCACCCACTCATACCTCCCTCCCTATAGGAAATCGAAAATTGTTCTCGCCAGGGGCCGTCTGATGGCGACCGGCAGAGGGAAAACATATGCCAGGTGGAGCACAGAGGAGAGCATGTCCGCCTTGAGCACAAGCACTTTACCCAGAAGTGTCAGCTTCCTGGCCTTCCACAATGCTAATCTGGACTTCAATCGCTAAAAACGCCCCTCCCAGTTGACGGTAGCACTATTCATTGGTTGGAATTGTACACCTAAGATCTTTATTGGCCCTTGACACACCGATAGTCCACCCGGAGAGATATCACGCCCCTTCCAACTCCCTTCACTGTACATTTGCCAATGTTGAGCCTAGCTCCTGAGACCCTTCAAAAATCCTCAAAACCTCCAAAGCTCTCACCACACACTCGTCACTGTCCAGCAACAATGTTGTGTCATCAGTGTACTGTGAAAGTTTCACCCGTAGGTCCCCTCCCCCTGGAACCAGGGTCACCCTCACACTGGCGTCTGCTCTGATGGCCTCTGCAGGGGAATGCAGGGGGGGTGCCTAAGCCCTTCAACACCTTCAGCATCTGGGTGCAGCAGAACCGGGAACATCTGGGTGGAGCAGAACCTGGAACTGTCGACAACCAGTCCAGAAACCTAGTGGGTCCCGCACATATCGTGCAGCAGAAACCACATCAGAAAAGCGACCGAAAAATTCCTTTAATGCCAAGTCTGTCATAAAAGGGTTGAACATATGGACAGAAATTATCCTAAAGTTAGGTCTGTCCATATTTACCACCGCACACAAATTCAACGGGTGCTTGTTTGCCAATCTAGCACACCTTGCAGTGACAGCCTGATGAGTCTCAGCTGAAACAAATGAAACATCATACCCGGTTGCCTGCTGATGCCACTGAATACAAAAAACGTCCTCCACCGTCAGATTCAACTGGCCCTTGATGATTCTGGTGCAAAACAAATCCCTTGGCATCACTTCCCTGTCGCTGCTCCTCCACTGGAACCTCAAAGTCCTGCGCAGTCCCACCCAAGGAATTGACCGGCCCTGGTTGGCAAACGCCATGTTAGAAAAAGAAGAAAAAACACAGCCCGCGCTTCTCAAATACAAGTGTCAAGTACAGAATTTTTTTTTTTATTTTTATATTTTATTAGAAAAAAATCAACAGTACAGTAACCAACACATGACTTGGCACTGTGTCACCATTCGCATCCCCGCACCCCTGAAGTGAAACTGTCAATATCTCATAAAAGAAAAACAAACGACTCCAAAACAGAAAAACACAAGCAAAAGAAAGACAACTGAAAACTGAAAACTTAAACATAACCTGTACCAGTGCAACATTATCTTTTATAGCAACCCAAAACCACCTTTCCACTTTTCTTTTGCATAAAAAGAAATATTTCATACCTATACTAGCCGGATGCCCCACCTCTGAAGCCATGTCCTGAAGCAGAGACGCCACAAAAATGGTGTCAAGTTTCAGGGGGAGGTCCGGCACATGCCTGCCACCCTCAGCCAAGCCCGACATCATGCGGCCAAGTGCCACCCACTCATACCTCCCTCCCCATAGGAAATCGAAAATTGTTCTCGCCAGGGGCCGTCTGATGGCAACCGGCAGAGGGAAAAAATAGAGGAGAGCATGTCCGCCTTGAGCACAAGCACTTTACCCAGAAGTGTCAGCTTCCTGGACTTCCACAATGCTAATCTGGACTTCACTCGCTGAAAACGCCCCTCCCAGTTGACGGTAGCACTATTCATTGGTTGGAATTGTACACCTAAGATCTTTATTGGCCCTTGACACGCTGATAGTCCACCCGGAGCAACATCACGCCCCTTCCACCTCCCTTCACTGTACATTTGCCAATGTTGAGCCTAGCTCCTGAGACCCTTCAAAAATCCTCAAAACCTCCAAAGCTCTCACCACACACTCGTCACTGTCCAGCAACAATGTTGTGTCATCAGTGTACTGTGAAAGTTTCACCCGTAGGTCCCCTCCCCCTGGAACCAGGGTCACCCTCACACTGGCGTCTGCTCTGATGGCCTCTGCAGGGGAATGCAGGGGGGTGCTGAAGCCCTTCAACACCTTCAGCATCTGGGTGCAGCAGAACCGGGAACATCTGGGTGGAGCAGAACCTGGAACTGTCGACAACTAGTCCAGAAACCTAGTGGGTCCCGCACATATCGTGCAGCAGAAACCACATCAGAAAAGCGACCGAAAAATTCCTTTAATGCCAAGTCTGTCATAAAAGGGTTGAACATATGGACAGAAATTATCCTAAAGTTAGGTCTGTCCATATTTACCACCTCACACAAATTCAACGGGTGCTTGTTTGCCAATCTAGCACACCTTGCAGTGACAGCCTGATGAGTCTCAGCTGAAACAAATGAAACATCATACCCCGTTGCCTGCTGATGCCACTGAATACAAAAAACGTCCTCCACCGTCAGATTCAACTGGCCCTTGATGATTCTGGTGCAAAACAAATCCCTTGGCATCACTTCCCTGTCGCTGCTCCTCCACTGGAACCTCAAAGTCCTGCGCAGTCCCACCCAAGGAATTGACCGGCCCTGGTTGGCAAACGCCATATTAGAAAAAGAAGAAAAAACACAGCCCGCGCTTCTCAAATGTACAAGTGTCAAGAACAGATTTTTTTTTTTTTTTTTTATATTTTATTAGAAAAAAATCAACAGTACAGTAACCATTATACTCCCAACACATGACTTGGCACTGTGTCCCCATTCGCATCCCCGCACCCCTGAAGTGAAACTGCCAATATCTCATGAAAGAAAAACAAACGACTCCAAAACAGAAAAACACAAGCAAAAGAAAGACACAATAAGAAAAACTGAAACATAACCTGTACCAGTGCACCGTTATCTTTTATAGCAACCCAAAACCACCTTTCCACTTTTCTTTTGCAGCGTGATACCCCAACTTGTCCACATCCAACTTCATGCTTTCTGTCACCTCCCATTCGACCCCCTTAGCCACCCTCTCTGTAGTCCACTCCACTCCACTCCATTCCGTACGAGCTCCTGTCTTGCCAGCCATAGCCCCCTTTTGTATAGGCTCAGGAGCAACCACAAAATCCCCCACCCACTCCTAATGTGGGCTCCTACAAAACCCCTCTCCACCACCTGCCATGTCAGTGTAAGATCAGGCTTTGCCCTCCCCACCACCTTTTTTGCCTTTGCCCAGAGCTGTCTGGTAAAACTGCACTCCCACATAACTTGGTACGCTGTCTCCCCAGCACCACACGATGGTCTCGGGCACAGAGGAGACTGGCCCAGACCGTGCCTGTGTATCTTGTCTCGCACCGGTAGCGTTCTGTGCAAGAAGGCCCAGTTCAGATCCTTCAGCCCATTACTTTGGCCTACTGCCTGAACACCCACCGTAACTGATGACGGTACCCCCAACAACGGAGACGGGTTTACCTTCCCTCTAACCACCCTGTACAGGACCCTTTGCTGCTTCCATATGCCATCTTCCAGGGCCTTAGGGTGAGCCCTCAGCCACTTGGCAACCAACGCATAGTGCCACGGTAGCTGCTCTGACCTCGGACTTACATTGGACCAGTTCAGTATCCCTCTGGCAGCGTATAAAAAGAAATATTTCATACCTAAACTAGCCGGATGCCCCACCTCTGAAGCCATGTCCTGAAGCAGAGACGCCACAAAAATGGTGTCAAGTTTCAGGGGGAGGTCCGGCACATCCCTGCCACCCTCAGCCAAGCCCGACATCATGCGGCCACGTGCCACCCACTCATACCTCCCTCCCTATAGGAAATCGAAAATTGTTCTCGCCAGGGGCCGTCTGATGGCGACCGGCAGAGGGAAAACATATGCCAGGTGGAGCACAGAGGAGAGCATGTCCGCCTTGAGCACAAGCACTTTACCCAGAAGTGTCAGCTTCCTGGCCTTCCACAATGCTAATCTGGACTTCAATCGCTAAAAACGCCCCTCCCAGTTGACGGTAGCACTATTCATTGGTTGGAATTGTACACCTAAGATCTTTATTGGCCCTTGACACACCGATAGTCCACCCGGAGCAACATCACGCCCCTTCCAACTCCCTTCACTGTATATTTGCCAATGTTGAGCCTAGCTCCTGAGACCCTTCAAAAATCCTCAAAACCTCCAAAGCTCTCACCACACACTCGTCACTGTCCAGCAACAATGTTGTGTCATCAGTGTACTGTTAAAGTTTCACCCGTAGGTCCCCTCCCCCTGGAACCAGGGTCACCCTCACACTGGCGTCTGCTCTGATGGCCTCTGCAGGGGAATGCAGGGGGGGTGCCTAAGCCCTTCAACACCTTCAGCATCTGGGTGCAGCAGAACCGGGAACATCTGGGTGGAGCAGAACCTGGAACTGTCGACAACCAGTCCAGAAACCTAGTGGGTCCCGCACATATCGTGCAGCAGAAACCACATCAGAAAAGCGACCGAAAAATTCCTTTAATGCCAAGTCTGTCATAAAAGGGTTGAACATATGGACAGAAATTATCCTAAAGTTAGGTCTGTCCATATTTACCACCGCACACAAATTCAACGGGTGCTTGTTTGCCAATCTAGCACACCTTGCAGTGACAGCCTGATGAGTCTCAGCTGAAACAAATGAAACATCATACCCGGTTGCCTGCTGATGCCACTGAATACAAAAAACGTCCTCCACCGTCAGATTCAACTGGCCCTTGATGATTCTGGTGCAAAACAAATGCCTTGGCATCACTTCCCTATCGCTGCTCCTCCACTGGAACCTCAAAGTCCTGCGCAGTCCCACCCGAGGAATTGTCCGGCCCTGGTTGGCAAACGCCATGTTAGAAAAAGAAGAAAAAACACAGCGCGCGCTTCTCAATTGTACAAGTGACAAGAACAGATTTTTTTTTTTTTTTTTTTATTAGAAAAAATCAACAGTACAGTAACCATTATACTCCCAACACATGACTTGGCACTGTGTCCCCATTCGCATCCCCGCACCCCTGAAGTGAAACTGCCCATATGTCATGAAAGAAAAACAAACGACTCCAAAACAGAAAAACACAAGCAAAAGAAAGACACAATAAGAAAAACTGAAACATAACCTGTACCAGTGCACCGTTATCTTTTATAGCAACCCAAAACCACCTTTCCACTTTTCTTTTGCAGCGTGATACCCCAACTTGTCCACATCCAACTTCATCCTTTCTGTCACCTCCCATTCGACCCCCTTAGCCACCCTCTCTGTAGTCCACTCCACTCCACTCCATTCCGTACGAGCTCCTGTCTTGCCAGCCATAGCCCCCTTTTGTATAGGCTCAGGAGCAACCACAAAATCCCCCACCCACTCCTAATGTGGGCTCCTACAAAACCCCTCTCCACCACCTGCCATGTCAGTGTAAGATCAGGCTTTGCCCTCCCCACCACCTTTTTTGCCTTAGCCCAGAGCTGTCTGGTAAAACTGCACTCCCACATAACTTGGTACGCTGTCTCCCCAGCACCACACGATGGTCTCGGGCACAGAGGAGACTGGCCCAGACCGTGCCTGTGTATCTTGTCTCGCACCGGTAGCGTTCTGTGCAAGAAGGCCCAGTTCAGATCCTTCAGCCCATTACTTTTGCCTACTGCCTGAACACCCACCGTAACTGATGACGGTACCCCCAACAACGGAGACGGGTTTACCTTCCCTCTAACCACCCTGTACAGGACCCTTTGCTGCTTCCATATGCCATCTTCCAGGGCCTTAGGGTGAGCCCTCAGCCACTTGGCAACCAACGCATAGTGCTACGGTAGCTGCTCTGACCTCGGACTTACATTGGACCAGTTCAGTATCCCTCTGGCAGCGTATAAAAAGAAATATTTCATACCTAAACTAGCCGGATGCCCCATCTCTGAAGCCATGTCCTGAAGCAGAGACGCCACAAAAATGGTGTCAAGTTTCAGGGGGAGGTCCGGCACATCCCTGCCACCCTCAGCCAAGCCCGACATCATGCGGCCACGTGCCACCCACTCATACCTCCCTCCCTATAGGAAATCGAAAATTGTTCTCGCCAGGGGCCGTCTGATGGCGACCGGCAGAGGGAAAACATATGCCAGGTGGAGCACAGAGGAGAGCATGTCCGCCTTGAGCACAAGCACTTTACCCAGAAGTGTCAGCTTCCTGGCCTTCCACAATGCTAATCTGGACTTCAATCGCTAAAAACGCCCCTCCCAGTTGACGGTAGCACTATTCATTGGTTGGAATTGTACACCTAAGATCTTTATTGGCCCTTGACACACCGATAGTCCACCCGGAGAGACATCACGCCCCTTCCAACTCCCTTCACTGTACATTTGCCAATGTTGAGCCTAGCTCCTGAGACCCTTCAAAAATCCTCAAAACCTCCAAAGCTCTCACCACACACTCGTCACTGTCCAGCAACAATGTTGTGTCATCAGTGTACTGTGAAAGTTTCACCCGTAGGTCCCCTCCCCCTGGAACCAGGGTCACCCTCACACTGGCGTCTGCTCTGATGGCCTCTGCAGGGGAATGCAGGGGGGGTGCCTAAGCCCTTCAACACCTTCAGCATCTGGGTGCAGCAGAACCGGGAACATCTGGGTGGAGCAGAACCTGGAACTGTCGACAACCAGTCCAGAAACCTAGTGGGTCCCGCACATATCGTGCAGCAGAAACCATATCAGAAAAGCGACCGAAAAATTCCTTTAATGCCAAGTCTGTCATAAAAGGGTTGAACATATGGACAGAAATTATCCTAAAGTTAGGTCTGTCCATATTTACCACCGCACACAAATTCAACGGGTGCTTGTTTGCCAATCTAGCACACCTTGCAGTGACAGCCTGATGAGTCTCAGCTGAAACAAATGAAACATCATACCCGGTTGCCTGCTGATGCCACTGAATACAAAAAACGTCCTCCACCGTCAGCTTCAACTGGCCCTTGATGATTCTGGTGCAAAACAAATCCCTTGGCATCACTTCCCTGTCGCTGCTCCTCCACTGGAACCTCAAAGTCCTGCGCAGTCCCACCCAAGGAATTGACCGGCCCTGGTTGGCAAACGCCATGTTAGAAAAAGAAGAAAAAACACAGCCCGCGCTTCTCAAATACAAGTGTCAAGTACAGAATTTTTTTTTTTATTTTTATATTTTATTAGAAAAAAATCAACAGTACAGTAACCAACACATGACTTGGCACTGTGTCACCATTCGCATCCCCGCACCCCTGAAGTGAAACTGTCAATATCTCATAAAAGAAAAACAAACGACTCCAAAACAGAAAAACACAAGCAAAAGAAAGACAACTGAAAACTGAAAACTTAAACATAACCTGTACCAGTGCAACATTATCTTTTATAGCAACCCAAAACCACCTTTCCACTTTTCTTTTGCATAAAAAGAAATATTTCATACCTATACTAGCCGGATGCCCCACCTCTGAAGCCATGTCCTGAAGCAGAGACGCCACAAAAATGGTGTCAAGTTTCAGGGGGAGGTCCGGCACATGCCTGCCACCCTCAGCCAAGCCCGACATCATGCGGCCAAGTGCCACCCACTCATACCTCCCTCCCCATAGGAAATCGAAAATTGTTCTCGCCAGGGGCCGTCTGATGGCAACCGGCAGAGGGAAAAAATAGAGGAGAGCATGTCCGCCTTGAGCACAAGCACTTTACCCAGAAGTGTCAGCTTCCTGGACTTCCACAATGCTAATCTGGACTTCACTCGCTGAAAACGCCCCTCCCAGTTGACGGTAGCACTATTCATTGGTTGGAATTGTACACCTAAGATCTTTATTGGCCCTTGACACGCTGATAGTCCACCCGGAGCAACATCACGCCCCTTCCACCTCCCTTCACTGTACATTTGCCAATGTTGAGCCTAGCTCCTGAGACCCTTCAAAAATCCTCAAAACCTCCAAAGCTCTCACCACACACTCGTCACTGTCCAGCAACAATGTTGTGTCATCAGTGTACTGTGAAAGTTTCACCCGTAGGTCCCCTCCCCCTGGAACCAGGGTCACCCTCACACTGGCATCTGCTCTGATGGCCTCTGCAGGGGAATGCAGGGGGGTGCTGAAGCCCTTCAACACCTTCAGCATCTGGGTGCAGCAGAACCTGGAACTGTCGACAACCAGTCCAGAAACCTAGTGGGTCCCGCACATATCGTGCAGCAGAAACCACATCAGAAAAGCGACCGAAAAATTCCTTTAATGCCAAGTCTGTCATAAAAGGGTTGAACATATGGACAGAAATTATCCTAAAGTTAGGTCTGTCCATATTTACCACCTCACACAAATTCAACGGGTGCTTGTTTGCCAATCTAGCACACCTTGCAGTGACAGCCTGATGAGTCTCAGCTGAAACAAATGAAACATCATACCCGGTTGCCTGCTGATGCCACTGAATACAAAAAACGTCCTCCACCGTCAGATTCAACTGGCCCTTGATGATTCTGGTGCAAAACAAATCCCTTGGCATCACTTCCCTATCGCTGCTCCTCCACTGGAACCTCAAAGTCCTGCGCAGTCCCACCCGAGGAATTGTCCGGCCCTGGTTGGCAAACGCCATGTTAGAAAAAGAAGAAAAAACACAGCGCGCGCTTCTCAATTGTACAAGTGACAAGAACAGATTTTTTTTTTTTTTTTTTATATTTTATTAGAAAAAAATCAACAGTACAGTAACCAACACATGACTTGGCACTGTGTCCCCATTCGCATCCCCGCACCCCTGAAGTGAAACTGCCAATATCTCATGAAAGAAAAACAAACGACTCCAAAACAGAAAAACACAAGCAAAAGAAAGACACAATAAGAAAAACTGAAACATAACCTGTACCAGTGCACCGTTATCTTTTATAGCAACCCAAAACCACCTTTCCACTTTTCTTTTGCAGCGTGATACCCCAACTTGTCCACATCCAACTTCATCCTTTCTGTCACCTCCCATTCGACCCCCTTAGCCACCCTCTCTGTAGTCCACTCCACTCCACTCCATTCCGTACGAGCTCCTGTCTTGCCAGCCATAGCCCCCTTTTGTATAGGCTCAGGAGCAACCACAAAATCCCCCACCCACTCCTAATGTGGGCTCCTACAAAACCCCTCTCCACCACCTGCCATGTCAGTGTAAGATCAGGCTTTGCCCTCCCCACCACCTTTTTTGCCTTAGCCCAGAGCTGTCTGGTAAAACTGCACTCCCACATAACTTGGTACGCTGTCTCCCCAGCACCACACGATGGTCTCGGGCACAGAGGAGACTGGCCCAGACCGTGCCTGTGTATCTTGTCTCGCACCGGTAGCGTTCTGTGCAAGAAGGCCCAGTTCAGATCCTTCAGCCCATTACTTTGGCCTACTGCCTGAACACCCACCGTAACTGATGACGGTACCCCCAACAACGGAGACGGGTTTACCTTCCCTCTAACCACCCTGTACAGGACCCTTTGCTGCTTCCATATGCCATCTTCCAGGGCCTTAGGGTGAGCCCTCAGCCACTTGGCAACCAACGCATAGTGCCACGGTAGCTGCTCTGACCTCGGACTTACATTGGACCAGTTCAGTATCCCTCTGGCAGCGTATAAAAAGAAATATTTCATACCTAAACTAGCCGGATGCCCCACCTCTGAAGCCATGTCCTGAAGCAGAGACGCCACAAAAATGGTGTCAAGTTTCAGGGGGAGGTCCGGCACATCCCTGCCACCCTCAGCCAAGCCCGACATCATGCGGCCACGTGCCACCCACTCATACCTCCCTCCCTATAGGAAATCGAAAATTGTTCTCGCCAGGGGCCGTCTGATGGCGACCGGCAGAGGGAAAACATATGCCAGGTGGAGCACAGAGGAGAGCATGTCCGCCTTGAGCACAAGCACTTTACCCAGAAGTGTCAGCTTCCTGGCCTTCCACAATGCTAATCTGGACTTCAATCGCTAAAAACGCCCCTCCCAGTTGACGGTAGCACTATTCATTGGTTGGAATTGTACACCTAAGATCTTTATTGGCCCTTGACACACCGATAGTCCACCCGGAGCAACATCACGCCCCTTCCAACTCCCTTCACTGTACATTTGCCAATGTTGAGCCTAGCTCCTGAGACCCTTCAAAAATCCTCAAAACCTCCAAAGCTCTCACCACACACTCGTCACTGTCCAGCAACAATGTTGTGTCATCAGTGTACTGTGAAAGTTTCACCCGTAGGTCCCCTCCCCCTGGAACCAGGGTCACCCTCACACTGGCGTCTGCTCTGATGGCCTCTGCAGGGGAATGCAGGGGGGGTGCCTAAGCCCTTCAACACCTTCAGCATCTGGGTGCAGCAGAACCGGGAACATCTGGGTGGAGCAGAACCTGGAACTGTCGACAACCAGTCCAGAAACCTAGTGGGTCCCGCACATATCGTGCAGCAGAAACCACATCAGAAAAGCGACCGAAAAATTCCTTTAATGCCAAGTCTGTCATAAAAGGGTTGAACATATGGACAGAAATTATCCTAAAGTTAGGTCTGTCCATATTTACCACCGCACACAAATTCAACGGGTGCTTGTTTGCCAATCTAGCACACCTTGCAGTGACAGCCTGATGAGTCTCAGCTGAAACAAATGAAACATCATACCCGGTTGCCTGCTGATGCCACTGAATACAAAAAACGTCCTCCACCGTCAGATTCAACTGGCCCTTGATGATTCTGGTGCAAAACAAATGCCTTGGCATCACTTCCCTATCGCTGCTCCTCCACTGGAACCTCAAAGTCCTGCGCAGTCCCACCCGAGGAATTGTCCGGCCCTGGTTGGCAAACGCCATGTTAGAAAAAGAAGAAAAAACACAGCGCGCGCTTCTCAATTGTACAAGTGACAAGAACAGATTTTTTTTTTTTTTTTTTTATTAGAAAAAATCAACAGTACAGTAACCATTATACTCCCAACACATGACTTGGCACTGTGTCCCCATTCGCATCCCCGCACCCCTGAAGTGAAACTGCCCATATGTCATGAAAGAAAAACAAACGACTCCAAAACAGAAAAACACAAGCAAAAGAAAGACACAATAAGAAAAACTGAAACATAACCTGTACCAGTGCACCGTTATCTTTTATAGCAACCCAAAACCACCTTTCCACTTTTCTTTTGCAGCGTGATACCCCAACTTGTCCACATCCAACTTCATCCTTTCTGTCACCTCCCATTCGACCCCCTTAGCCACCCTCTCTGTAGTCCACTCCACTCCACTCCATTCCGTACGAGCTCCTGTCTTGCCAGCCATAGCCCCCTTTTGTATAGGCTCAGGAGCAACCACAAAATCCCCCACCCACTCCTAATGTGGGCTCCTACAAAACCCCTCTCCACCACCTGCCATGTCAGTGTAAGATCAGGCTTTGCCCTCCCCACCACCTTTTTTGCCTTAGCCCAGAGCTGTCTGGTAAAACTGCACTCCCACATAACTTGGTACGCTGTCTCCCCAGCACCACACGATGGTCTCGGGCACAGAGGAGACTGGCCCAGACCGTGCCTGTGTATCTTGTCTCGCACCGGTAGCGTTCTGTGCAAGAAGGCCCAGTTCAGATCCTTCAGCCCATTACTTTTGCCTACTGCCTGAACACCCACCGTAACTGATGACGGTACCCCCAACAACGGAGACGGGTTTACCTTCCCTCTAACCACCCTGTACAGGACCCTTTGCTGCTTCCATATGCCATCTTCCAGGGCCTTAGGGTGAGCCCTCAGCCACTTGGCAACCAACGCATAGTGCTACGGTAGCTGCTCTGACCTCGGACTTACATTGGACCAGTTCAGTATCCCTCTGGCAGCGTATAAAAAGAAATATTTCATACCTAAACTAGCCGGATGCCCCATCTCTGAAGCCATGTCCTGAAGCAGAGACGCCACAAAAATGGTGTCAAGTTTCAGGGGGAGGTCCGGCACATCCCTGCCACCCTCAGCCAAGCCCGACATCATGCGGCCACGTGCCACCCACTCATACCTCCCTCCCTATAGGAAATCGAAAATTGTTCTCGCCAGGGGCCGTCTGATGGCGACCGGCAGAGGGAAAACATATGCCAGGTGGAGCACAGAGGAGAGCATGTCCGCCTTGAGCACAAGCACTTTACCCAGAAGTGTCAGCTTCCTGGCCTTCCACAATGCTAATCTGGACTTCAATCGCTAAAAACGCCCCTCCCAGTTGACGGTAGCACTATTCATTGGTTGGAATTGTACACCTAAGATCTTTATTGGCCCTTGACACACCGATAGTCCACCCGGAGCGACATCACGCCCCTTCCAACTCCCTTCACTGTACATTTGCCAATGTTGAGCCTAGCTCCTGAGACCCTTCAAAAATCCTCAAAACCTCCAAAGCTCTCACCACACACTCGTCACTGTCCAGCAACAATGTTGTGTCATCAGTGTACTGTGAAAGTTTCACCCGTAGGTCCCCTCCCCCTGGAACCAGGGTCACCCTCACACTGGCGTCTGCTCTGATGGCCTCTGCAGGGGAATGCAGGGGGGGTGCCTAAGCCCTTCAACACCTTCAGCATCTGGGTGCAGCAGAACCGGGAACATCTGGGTGGAGCAGAACCTGGAACTGTCGACAACCAGTCCAGAAACCTAGTGGGTCCCGCACATATCGTGCAGCAGAAACCACATCAGAAAAGCGACCGAAAAATTCCTTTAATGCCAAGTCTGTCATAAAAGGGTTGAACATATGGACAGAAATTATCCTAAAGTTAGGTCTGTCCATATTTACCACCGCACACAAATTCAACGGGTGCTTGTTTGCCAATCTAGCACACCTTGCAGTGACAGCCTGATGAGTCTCAGCTGAAACAAATGAAACATCATACCCGGTTGCCTGCTGATGCCACTGAATACAAAAAACGTCCTCCACCGTCAGATTCAACTGGCCCTTGATGATTCTGGTGCAAAACAAATCCCTTGGCATCACTTCCCTGTCGCTGCTCCTCCACTGGAACCTCAAAGTCCTGCGCAGTCCCACCCAAGGAATTGACCGGCCCTGGTTGGCAAACGCCATGTTAGAAAAAGAAGAAAAAACACAGCCCGCGCTTCTCAAATACAAGTGTCAAGTACAGAATTTTTTTTTTTATTTTTATATTTTATTAGAAAAAAATCAACAGTACAGTAACCAACACATGACTTGGCACTGTGTCACCATTCGCATCCCCGCACCCCTGAAGTGAAACTGTCAATATCTCATAAAAGAAAAACAAACGACTCCAAAACAGAAAAACACAAGCAAAAGAAAGACAACTGAAAACTGAAAACTTAAACATAACCTGTACCAGTGCAACATTATCTTTTATAGCAACCCAAAACCACCTTTCCACTTTTCTTTTGCATAAAAAGAAATATTTCATACCTATACTAGCCGGATGCCCCACCTCTGAAGCCATGTCCTGAAGCAGAGACGCCACAAAAATGGTGTCAAGTTTCAGGGGGAGGTCCGGCACATGCCTGCCACCCTCAGCCAAGCCCGACATCATGCGGCCAAGTGCCACCCACTCATACCTCCCTCCCCATAGGAAATCGAAAATTGTTCTCGCCAGGGGCCGTCTGATGGCAACCGGCAGAGGGAAAAAATAGAGGAGAGCATGTCCGCCTTGAGCACAAGCACTTTACCCAGAAGTGTCAGCTTCCTGGACTTCCACAATGCTAATCTGGACTTCACTCGCTGAAAACGCCCCTCCCAGTTGACGGTAGCACTATTCATTGGTTGGAATTGTACACCTAAGATCTTTATTGGCCCTTGACACGCTGATAGTCCACCCGGAGCAACATCACGCCCCTTCCACCTCCCTTCACTGTACATTTGCCAATGTTGAGCCTAGCTCCTGAGACCCTTCAAAAATCCTCAAAACCTCCAAAGCTCTCACCACACACTCGTCACTGTCCAGCAACAATGTTGTGTCATCAGTGTACTGTGAAAGTTTCACCCGTAGGTCCCCTCCCCCTGGAACCAGGGTCACCCTCACACTGGCATCTGCTCTGATGGCCTCTGCAGGGGAATGCAGGGGGGTGCTGAAGCCCTTCAACACCTTCAGCATCTGGGTGCAGCAGAACCTGGAACTGTCGACAACCAGTCCAGAAACCTAGTGGGTCCCGCACATATCGTGCAGCAGAAACCACATCAGAAAAGCGACCGAAAAATTCCTTTAATGCCAAGTCTGTCATAAAAGGGTTGAACATATGGACAGAAATTATCCTAAAGTTAGGTCTGTCCATATTTACCACCTCACACAAATTCAACGGGTGCTTGTTTGCCAATCTAGCACACCTTGCAGTGACAGCCTGATGAGTCTCAGCTGAAACAAATGAAACATCATACCCGGTTGCCTGCTGATGCCACTGAATACAAAAAACGTCCTCCACCGTCAGATTCAACTGGCCCTTGATGATTCTGGTGCAAAACAAATCCCTTGGCATCACTTCCCTATCGCTGCTCCTCCACTGGAACCTCAAAGTCCTGCGCAGTCCCACCCGAGGAATTGTCCGGCCCTGGTTGGCAAACGCCATGTTAGAAAAAGAAGAAAAAACACAGCGCGCGCTTCTCAATTGTACAAGTGACAAGAACAGATTTTTTTTTTTTTTTTTTATATTTTATTAGAAAAAAATCAACAGTACAGTAACCAACACATGACTTGGCACTGTGTCCCCATTCGCATCCCCGCACCCCTGAAGTGAAACTGCCAATATCTCATGAAAGAAAAACAAACGACTCCAAAACAGAAAAACACAAGCAAAAGAAAGACACAATAAGAAAAACTGAAACATAACCTGTACCAGTGCACCGTTATCTTTTATAGCAACCCAAAACCACCTTTCCACTTTTCTTTTGCAGCGTGATACCCCAACTTGTCCACATCCAACTTCATCCTTTCTGTCACCTCCCATTCGACCCCCTTAGCCACCCTCTCTGTAGTCCACTCCACTCCACTCCATTCCGTACGAGCTCCTGTCTTGCCAGCCATAGCCCCCTTTTGTATAGGCTCAGGAGCAACCACAAAATCCCCCACCCACTCCTAATGTGGGCTCCTACAAAACCCCTCTCCACCACCTGCCATGTCAGTGTAAGATCAGGCTTTGCCCTCCCCACCACCTTTTTTGCCTTAGCCCAGAGCTGTCTGGTAAAACTGCACTCCCACATAACTTGGTACGCTGTCTCCCCAGCACCACACGATGGTCTCGGGCACAGAGGAGACTGGCCCAGACCGTGCCTGTGTATCTTGTCTCGCACCGGTAGCGTTCTGTGCAAGAAGGCCCAGTTCAGATCCTTCAGCCCATTACTTTGGCCTACTGCCTGAACACCCACCGTAACTGATGACGGTACCCCCAACAACGGAGACGGGTTTACCTTCCCTCTAACCACCCTGTACAGGACCCTTTGCTGCTTCCATATGCCATCTTCCAGGGCCTTAGGGTGAGCCCTCAGCCACTTGGCAACCAACGCATAGTGCCACGGTAGCTGCTCTGACCTCGGACTTACATTGGACCAGTTCAGTATCCCTCTGGCAGCGTATAAAAAGAAATATTTCATACCTAAACTAGCCGGATGCCCCACCTCTGAAGCCATGTCCTGAAGCAGAGACGCCACAAAAATGGTGTCAAGTTTCAGGGGGAGGTCCGGCACATCCCTGCCACCCTCAGCCAAGCCCGACATCATGCGGCCACGTGCCACCCACTCATACCTCCCTCCCTATAGGAAATCGAAAATTGTTCTCGCCAGGGGCCGTCTGATGGCGACCGGCAGAGGGAAAACATATGCCAGGTGGAGCACAGAGGAGAGCATGTCCGCCTTGAGCACAAGCACTTTACCCAGAAGTGTCAGCTTCCTGGCCTTCCACAATGCTAATCTGGACTTCAATCGCTAAAAACGCCCCTCCCAGTTGACGGTAGCACTATTCATTGGTTGGAATTGTACACCTAAGATCTTTATTGGCCCTTGACACACCGATAGTCCACCCGGAGCAACATCACGCCCCTTCCAACTCCCTTCACTGTACATTTGCCAATGTTGAGCCTAGCTCCTGAGACCCTTCAAAAATCCTCAAAACCTCCAAAGCTCTCACCACACACTCGTCACTGTCCAGCAACAATGTTGTGTCATCAGTGTACTGTGAAAGTTTCACCCGTAGGTCCCCTCCCCCTGGAACCAGGGTCACCCTCACACTGGCGTCTGCTCTGATGGCCTCTGCAGGGGAATGCAGGGGGGGTGCCTAAGCCCTTCAACACCTTCAGCATCTGGGTGCAGCAGAACCGGGAACATCTGGGTGGAGCAGAACCTGGAACTGTCGACAACCAGTCCAGAAACCTAGTGGGTCCCGCACATATCGTGCAGCAGAAACCACATCAGAAAAGCGACCGAAAAATTCCTTTAATGCCAAGTCTGTCATAAAAGGGTTGAACATATGGACAGAAATTATCCTAAAGTTAGGTCTGTCCATATTTACCACCGCACACAAATTCAACGGGTGCTTGTTTGCCAATCTAGCACACCTTGCAGTGACAGCCTGATGAGTCTCAGCTGAAACAAATGAAACATCATACCCGGTTGCCTGCTGATGCCACTGAATACAAAAAACGTCCTCCACCGTCAGATTCAACTGGCCCTTGATGATTCTGGTGCAAAACAAATCCCTTGGCATCACTTCCCTATCGCTGCTCCTCCACTGGAACCTCAAAGTCCTGCGCAGTCCCACCCGAGGAATTGTCCGGCCCTGGTTGGCAAACGCCATGTTAGAAAAAGAAGAAAAAACACAGCGCGCGCTTCTCAATTGTACAAGTGACAAGAACAGATTTTTTTTTTTTTTTTTTATTAGAAAAAATCAACAGTACAGTAACCATTATACTCCCAACACATGACTTGGCACTGTGTCCCCATTCGCATCCCCGCACCCCTGAAGTGAAACTGCCCATATGTCATGAAAGAAAAACAAACGACTCCAAAACAGAAAAACACAAGCAAAAGAAAGACACAATAAGAAAAACTGAAACATAACCTGTACCAGTGCACCGTTATCTTTTATAGCAACCCAAAACCACCTTTCCACTTTTCTTTTGCAGCGTGATACCCCAACTTGTCCACATCCAACTTCATCCTTTCTGTCACCTCCCATTCGACCCCCTTAGCCACCCTCTCTGTAGTCCACTCCACTCCACTCCATTCCGTACGAGCTCCTGTCTTGCCAGTCATAGCCCCCTTTTGTATAGGCTCAGGAGCAACCACAAAATCCCCCACCCACTCCTAATGTGGGCTCCTACAAAACCCCTCTCCACCACCTGCCATGTCAGTGTAAGATCAGGCTTTGCCCTCCCCACCACCTTTTTTGCCTTAGCCCAGAGCTGTCTGGTAAAACTGCACTCCCACATAACTTGGTACGCTGTCTCCCCAGCACCACACGATGGTCTCGGGCACAGAGGAGACTGGCCCAGACCGTGCCTGTGTATCTTGTCTCGCACCGGTAGCGTTCTGTGCAAGAAGGCCCAGTTCAGATCCTTCAGCCCATTACTTTTGCCTACTGCCTGAACACCCACCGTAACTGATGACGGTACCCCCAACAACGGAGACGGGTTTACCTTCCCTCTAACCACCCTGTACAGGACCCTTTGCTGCTTCCATATGCCATCTTCCAGGGCCTTAGGGTGAGCCCTCAGCCACTTGGCAACCAACGCATAGTGCCACGGTAGCTGCTCTGACCTCGGACTTACATTGGACCAGTTCAGTATCCCTCTGGCAGCGTATAAAAAGAAATATTTCATACCTAAACTAGCCGGATGCCCCATCTCTGAAGCCATGTCCTGAAGCAGAGACGCCACAAAAATGGTGTCAAGTTTCAGGGGGAGGTCCGGCACATCCCTGCCACCCTCAGCCAAGCCCGACATCATGCGGCCACGTGCCACCCACTCATACCTCCCTCCCTATAGGAAATCGAAAATTGTTCTCGCCAGGGGCCGTCTGATGGCGACCGGCAGAGGGAAAACATATGCCAAGTGGAGCACAGAGGAGAGCATGTCCGCCTTGAGCACAAGCACTTTACCCAGAAGTGTCAGCTTCCTGGCCTTCCACAATGCTAATCTGGACTTCACTCGCTGAAAACGCCCCTCCCAGTTGACGGTAGCACTATTCATTGGTTGGAATTGTACACCTAAGATCTTTATTGGCCCTTGACACGCTGATAGTCCACCCGGAGCAACATCACGCCCCTTCCACCTCCCTTCACTGTACATTTGCCAATGTTGAGCCTAGCTCCTGAGACCCTTCAAAAATCCTCAAAACCTCCAAAGCTCTCACCACACACTCGTCACTGTCCAGCAACAATGTTGTGTCATCAGTGTACTGTGAAAGTTTCACCCGTAGGTCCCCTCCCCCTGGAACCAGGGTCACCCTCACACTGGCATCTGCTCTGATGGCCTCTGCAGGGGAATGCAGGGGGGTGCTGAAGCCCTTCAACACCTTCAGCATCTGGGTGCAGCAGAACCTGGAACTGTCGACAACCAGTCCAGAAACCTAGTGGGTCCCGCACATATCGTGCAGCAGAAACCACATCAGAAAAGCGACCGAAAAATTCCTTTAATGCCAAGTCTGTCATAAAAGGGTTGAACATATGGACAGAAATTATCCTAAAGTTAGGTCTGTCCATATTTACCACCTCACACAAATTCAACGGGTGCTTGTTTGCCAATCTAGCACACCTTGCAGTGACAGCCTGATGAGTCTCAGCTGAAACAAATGAAACATCATACCCGGTTGCCTGCTGATGCCACTGAATACAAAAAACGTCCTCCACCGTCAGATTCAACTGGCCCTTGATGATTCTGGTGCAAAACAAATCCCTTGGCATCACTTCCCTATCGCTGCTCCTCCACTGGAACCTCAAAGTCCTGCGCAGTCCCACCCGAGGAATTGTCCGGCCCTGGTTGGCAAACGCCATGTTAGAAAAAGAAGAAAAAACACAGCGCGCGAATCTCAATTGTACAAGTGACAAGAACAGATTTTTTTTTTTTTTTTTTATTAGAAAAAATCAACAGTACAGTAACCATTATACTCCCAACACATGACTTGGCACTGTGTCCCCATTCGCATCCCCGCACCCCTGAAGTGAAACTGCCCATATGTCATGAAAGAAAAACAAACGACTCCAAAACAGAAAAACACAAGCAAAAGAAAGACACAATAAGAAAAACTGAAACATAACCTGTACCAGTGCACCATTATCTTTTATAGCAACCCAAAACCACCTTTCCACTTTTCTTTTGCAGCGTGATACCCCAACTTGTCCACATCCAACTTCATCCTTTCTGTCACCTCCCATTCGACCCCCTTAGCCACCCTCTCTGTAGTCCACTCCACTCCACTCCATTCCGTACGAGCTCCTGTCTTGCCAGCCATAGCCCCCTTTTGTATAGGCTCAGGAGCAACCACAAAATCCCCCACCCACTCCTAATGTGGGCTCCTACAAAACCCCTCTCCACCACCTGCCATGTCAGTGTAAGATCAGGCTTTGCCCTCCCCACCACCTTTTTTGCCTTAGCCCAGAGCTGTCTGGTAAAACTGCACTCCCACATAACATGGTACGCTGTCTCCCCAGCACCACACGATGGTCTCGGGCACAGAGGAGACCGGCCCAGACCGTGCCTGTGTATCTTGTCTCGCACCGGTAGCGTTCTGTGCAAGCAGGCCCAGTTCAGATCCTTCTGCCCATTACTCAGGCCTACTGCCTGAACACCCACCCAAACTGATGACGGTACCCCCAACACCGGAGACGGGTTTACCTTCCCTCTAACCACCCTGTACAGGACCCTTTGCTGCTTCCATATGCCATCTTCCAGGGCCTCAGGGTGAGCCCTCAGCCACTTGGCAACCCAGGCATAGTGCCACGGTAGCTGCTCTGACCTCGGACTTACATTGGACCAGTTCAGTATCCCTCTGGCAGCGTATAAAAAGAAATATTTCATACCTAAACTAGCCGGATGCCCCACCTCTGAAGCCATGTCCTGAAGCAGAGACGCCACAAAAATGGTGTCAAGTTTCAGGGGGAGGTCCGGCACATCCCTGCCACCCTCAGCCAAGCCCGACATCATGCGGCCACGTGCCACCCACTCATACCTCCCTCCCCATAGGAAATCGAAAATTGTTCTCGCCAGGGGCCGTCTGATGGCGACCGGCAGAGGGAAAACATATGCCAGGTGGAGCACAGAGGAGAGCATGTCCGCCTTGAGCACAAGCACTTTACCCAGAAGTGTCAGGTTCCTGGCCTTCCACAATGCTAATCTGGACTTCAATCGCTAAAAACGCCCCTCCCAGTTGACGGTAGCACTATTCATTGGTTGGAATTGTACACCTAAGATCTTTATTGGCCCTTGACACACCGATAGTCCACCCGGAGCAACATCACGCCCCTTCCAACTCCCTTCACTGTACATTTGCCAATGTTGAGCCTAGCTCCTGAGACCCTTCAAAAATCCTCAAAACCTCCAAAGCTCTCACCACACACTCGTCACTGTCCAGCAACAATGTTGTGTCATCAGTGTACTGTGAAAGTTTCACCCGTAGGTCCCCCCCCCCTGGAACCAGGGTCACCCTCACACTGGCGTCTGCTCTGATGGCCTCTGCAGGGGAATGCAGGGGGGGTGCCTAAGCCCTTCAACACCTTCAGCATCTGGGTGCAGCAGAACCGGGAACATCTGGGTGGAGCAGAACCTGGAACTGTCGACAACCAGTCCAGAAACCTAGTGGGTCCCGCACATATCGTGCAGCAGAAACCACATCAGAAAAGCGACCAAAAAATTCCTTTAATGCCAAGTCTGTCATAAAAGGGTTGAACATATGGACAGAAATTATCCTAAAGTTAGGTCTGTCCATATTTACCACCTCACACAAATTCAACGGGTGCTTGTTTGCCAATCTAGCACACCTTGCAGTGACAGCCTGATGAGTCTCAGCTGAAACAAATGAAACATCATACCCGGTTGCCTGCTGATGCCACTGAATACAAAAAACGTCCTCCACCGTCAGATTCAACTGGCCCTTGATGATTCTGGTGCAAAACAAATCCCTTGGCATCACTTCCCTGTCGCTGCTCCTCCACTGGAACCTCAAAGTCCTGCGCAGTCCCACCCAAGGAATTGACCAGCCCTGGTTGGCAAACGCCATGTTAGAAAAAGAAGAAAAAACACAGCCCGCGCTTCTCAAATGTACAAGTGTCAAGAACAGATTTTTTTTTTTTTTTATTAGAAAAAATCAACAGTACAGTAACCATTATACTCCCAACACATGACTTGGCACTGTGTCCCCATTCGCATCCCCGCACCCCTGAAGTGAAACTGCCCATATGTCATGAAAGAAAAACAAACGACTCCAAAACAGAAAAACACAAGCAAAAGAAAGACACAATAAGAAAAACTGAAACATAACCTGTACCAGTGCACCATTATCTTTTATAGCAACCCAAAACCACCTTTCCACTTTTCTTTTGCAGCGTGATACCCCAACTTGTCCACATCCAACTTCATCCTTTCTGTCAGCTCCCATTCGACCCCCTTAGCCACCCTCTCTGTACTCCACTCCACTCCACTCCATTCCGTACGAGCTCCTGTCTTGCCAGCCATAGCCCCCTTTTGTATAGGCTCAGGAGCAACCACAAAATCCCCCACCCACTCCTAATGTGGGCTCCTACAAAACCCCTCTCCACCACCTGCCATGACAGTGTAAGATCAGGCTTTGCCCTCCCCACCACCTTTTTTGCCTTAGCCCAGAGCTGTCTGGCAAAACTGCACTCCCACATAACTTGGTACGCTGTCTCCCCAGCACCACACGATGGTCTCGGGCACAGAGGAGACCGGCCCAGACCGTGCCTGTGTATCTTGTCTCGCACCGGTAGCGTTCTGTGCAAGAAGGCCCAGTTCAGATCCTTCAGCCCATTACTTTGGCCTACTGCCTGAACACCCACCGTAACTGATGACGGTACCCCCAACAACGGAGACGGGTTTACCTTCCCTCTAACCACCCTGTACAGGACCCTTTGCTGCTTCCATATGCCATCTTCCAGGGCCTTAGGGTGAGCCCTCAGCCACTTGGCAACCAACGCATAGTGCCACGGTAGCTGCTCTGACCTCGGACCTACATTGGACCAGTTTAGTATCCCTCTGGCAGCGTATAAAAAGAAATATTTCATACCAATACTAGCCGGATGCCCCACCTCTGAAGCCATGTCCTGAAGCAGAGACGCCACAAAAATGGTGTCAAGTTTCAGGGGGAGGTCCGGCACATCCCTGCCACCCTCAGCCAAGCCCGACATCATGCGGCCACGTGCCACCCACTCATACCTCCCTCCCTATAGGAAATCGAAAATTGTTCTCGCCAGGGGCCGTCTGATGGCGACCGGCAGAGGGAAAACATATGCCAGGTGGAGCACAGAGGAGAGCATGTCCGCCTTGAGCACAAGCACTTTACCCAGAAGTGTCAGCTTCCTGGCCTTCCACAATGCTAATCTGGACTTCAATCGCTAAAAACGCCCCTCCCAGTTGACGGTAGCACTATTCATTGGTTGGAATTGTACACCTAAGATCTTTATTGGCCCTTGACACACCGATAGTCCACCCGGAGCAACATCACGCCCCTTCCAACTCCCTTCACTGTACATTTGCCAATGTTGAGCCTAGCTCCTGAGACCCTTCAAAAATCCTCAAAACCTCCAAAGCTCTCACCACACACTCGTCACTGTCCAGCAACAATGTTGTGTCATCAGTGTACTGTGAAAGTTTCACCCGTAGGTCCCCTCCCCCTGGAACCAGGGTCACCCTCACACTGGCGTCTGCTCTGATGGCCTCTGCAGGGGAATGCAGGGGGGGTGCCTAAGCCCTTCAACACCTTCAGCATCTGGGTGCAGCAGAACCGGGAACATCTGGGTGGAGCAGAACCTGGAACTGTCGACAACCAGTCCAGAAACCTAGTGGGTCCCGCACATATCGTGCAGCAGAAACCACATCAGAAAAGCGACCGAAAAATTCCTTTAATGCCAAGTCTGTCATAAAAGGGTTGAACATATGGACAGAAATTATCCTAAAGTTAGGTCTGTCCATATTTACCACCGCACACAAATTCAACGGGTGCTTGTTTGCCAATCTAGCACACCTTGCAGTGACAGCCTGATGAGTCTCAGCTGAAACAAATGAAACATCATACCCGGTTGCCTGCTGATGCCACTGAATACAAAAAACGTCCTCCACCGTCAGATTCAACTGGCCCTTGATGATTCTGGTGCAAAACAAATCCCTTGGCATCACTTCCCTGTCGCTGCTCCTCCACTGGAACCTCAAAGTCCTGCGCAGTCCCACCCAAGGAATTGACCGGCCCTGGTTGGCAAACGCCATGTTAGAAAAAGAAGAAAAAACACAGCCCGCGCTTCTCAAATACAAGTGTCAAGTACAGAATTTTTTTTTTTATTTTTATATTTTATTAGAAAAAAATCAACAGTACAGTAACCAACACATGACTTGGCACTGTGTCACCATTCGCATCCCCGCACCCCTGAAGTGAAACTGTCAATATCTCATAAAAGAAAAACAAACGACTCCAAAACAGAAAAACACAAGCAAAAGAAAGACAACTGAAAACTGAAAACTTAAACATAACCTGTACCAGTGCAACATTATCTTTTATAGCAACCCAAAACCACCTTTCCACTTTTCTTTTGCATAAAAAGAAATATTTCATACCTATACTAGCCGGATGCCCCACCTCTGAAGCCATGTCCTGAAGCAGAGACGCCACAAAAATGGTGTCAAGTTTCAGGGGGAGGTCCGGCACATGCCTGCCACCCTCAGCCAAGCCCGACATCATGCGGCCAAGTGCCACCCACTCATACCTCCCTCCCCATAGGAAATCGAAAATTGTTCTCGCCAGGGGCCGTCTGATGGCAACCGGCAGAGGGAAAAAATAGAGGAGAGCATGTCCGCCTTGAGCACAAGCACTTTACCCAGAAGTGTCAGCTTCCTGGCCTTCCACAATGCTAATCTGGACTTCAATCGCTGAAAACGCCCCTCCCAGTTGACGGTAGCACTATTCATTGGTTGGAATTGTACACCTAAGATCTTTATTGGCCCTTGACACACCGATAGTCCACCCGGAGCAACATCACGCCCCTTCCACCTCCCTTCACTGTACATTTGCCAATGTTGAGCCTAGCTCCTGAGACCCTTCAAAAATCCTCAAAACCTCCAAAGCTCTCACCACACACTCGTCACTGTCCAGCAACAATGTTGTGTCATAAGTGTACTGTGAAAGTTTCACCCGTAGGTCCCCTCCCCCTGGAACCAGGGTCACCCTCACACTGGCATCTGCTCTGATGGCCTCTGCAGGGGAATGCATGGGGGTCCTGAAGCCCTTCAACACCTTCAGCATCTGGGTGCAGCAGAACCGGGAACATCTGGGTGCAGCAGAACCTGGAACTGTCGACAACCAGTCCAGAAACCTAGTGGGTCCCGCACATATCGTGCAGCAGAAACCACATCAGAAAAGCGACCGAAAAATTCCTTTAATGCCAAGTCTGTCATAAAAGGGTTGAACATATGGACAGAAATTATCCTAAAGTTAGGTCTGTCCATATTTACCACCTCACACAAATTCAACGGGTGCTTGTTTGCCAATCTAGCACACCTTGCAGTGACAGCCTGATGAGTCTCAGCTGAAACAAATGAAACATCATACCCGGTTGCCTGCTGATGCCACTGAATACAAAAAACGTCCTCCACCGTCAGATTCAACTGGCCCTTGATGATTCTGGTGCAAAACAAATCCCTTGGCATCACTTCCCTATCGCTGCTCCTCCACTGGAACCTCAAAGTCCTGCGCAGTCCCACCCGAGGAATTGTCCGGCCCTGGTTGGCAAACGCCATGTTAGAAAAAGAAGAAAAAACACAGCGCGCGAATCTCAATTGTACAAGTGACAAGAACAGATTTTTTTTTTTTTTTTTTTATTAGAAAAAATCAACAGTACAGTAACCATTATACTCCCAACACATGACTTGGCACTGTGTCCCCATTCGCATCCCCGCACCCCTGAAGTGAAACTGCCCATATGTCATGAAAGAAAAACAAACGACTCCAAAACAGAAAAACACAAGCAAAAGAAAGACACAATAAGAAAAACTGAAACATAACCTGTACCAGTGCACCATTATCTTTTATAGCAACCCAAAACCACCTTTCCACTTTTCTTTTGCAGCGTGATACCCCAACTTGTCCACATCCAACTTCATCCTTTCTGTCACCTCCCATTCGACCCCCTTAGCCACCCTCTCTGTAGTCCACTCCACTCCACTCCATTCCGTACGAGCTCCTGTCTTGCCAGCCATAGCCCCCTTTTGTATAGGCTCAGGAGCAACCACAAAATCCCCCACCCACTCCTAATGTGGGCTCCTACAAAACCCCTCTCCACCACCTGCCATGTCAGTGTAAGATCAGGCTTTGCCCTCCCCACCACCTTTTTTGCCTTAGCCCAGAGCTGTCTGGTAAAACTGCACTCCCACATAACATGGTACGCTGTCTCCCCAGCACCACACGATGGTCTCGGGCACAGAGGAGACCGGCCCAGACCGTGCCTGTGTATCTTGTCTCGCACCGGTAGCGTTCTGTGCAAGCAGGCCCAGTTCAGATCCTTCTGCCCATTACTCAGGCCTACTGCCTGAACACCCACCCAAACTGATGACGGTACCCCCAACACCGGAGACGGGTTTACCTTCCCTCTAACCACCCTGTACAGGACCCTTTGCTGCTTCCATATGCCATCTTCCAGGGCCTCAGGGTGAGCCCTCAGCCACTTGGCAACCCAGGCATAGTGCCACGGTAGCTGCTCTGACCTCGGACTTACATTGGACCAGTTCAGTATCCCTCTGGCAGCGTATAAAAAGAAATATTTCATACCTAAACTAGCCAGATGCCCCACCTCTGAAGCCATGTCCTGAAGCAGAGACGCCACAAAAATGGTGTCAAGTTTCAGGGGGAGGTCCGGCACATCCCTGCCACCCTCAGCCAAGCCCGACATCATGCGGCCACGTGCCACCCACTCATACCTCCCTCCCCATAGGAAATCGAAAATTGTTCTCGCCAGGGGCCGTCTGATGGCGACCGGCAGAGGGAAAACATATGCCAGGTGGAGCACAGAGGAGAGCATGTCCGCCTTGAGCACAAGCACTTTACCCAGAAGTGTCAGCTTCCTGGCCTTCCACAATGCTAATCTGGACTTCAATCGCTAAAAACGCCCCTCCCAGTTGACGGTAGCACTATTCATTGGTTGGAATTGTACACCTAAGATCTTTATTGGCCCTTGACACACCGATAGTCCACCCGGAGCAACATCACGCCCCTTCCAACTCCCTTCACTGTACATTTGCCAATGTTGAGCCTAGCTCCTGAGACCCTTCAAAAATCCTCAAAACCTCCAAAGCTCTCACCACACACTCGTCACTGTCCAGCAACAATGTTGTGTCATCAGTGTACTGTGAAAGTTTCACCCGTAGGTCCCCCCCCCCTGGAACCAGGGTCACCCTCACACTGGCGTCTGCTCTGATGGCCTCTGCAGGGGAATGCAGGGGGGGTGCCTAAGCCCTTCAACACCTTCAGCATCTGGGTGCAGCAGAACCGGGAACATCTGGGTGGAGCAGAACCTGGAACTGTCGACAACCAGTCCAGAAACCTAGTGGGTCCCGCACATATCGTGCAGCAGAAACCACATCAGAAAAGCGACCAAAAAATTCCTTTAATGCCAAGTCTGTCATAAAAGGGTTGAACATATGGACAGAAATTATCCTAAAGTTAGGTCTGTCCATATTTACCACCTCACACAAATTCAACGGGTGCTTGTTTGCCAATCTAGCACACCTTGCAGTGACAGCCTGATGAGTCTCAGCTGAAACAAATGAAACATCATACCCGGTTGCCTGCTGATGCCACTGAATACAAAAAACGTCCTCCACCGTCAGATTCAACTGGCCCTTGATGATTCTGGTGCAAAACAAATCCCTTGGCATCACTTCCCTATCGCTGCTCCTCCACTGGAACCTCAAAGTCCTGCGCAGTCCCACCCGAGGAATTGTCCGGCCCTGGTTGGCAAACGCCATGTTAGAAAAAGAAGAAAAAACACAGCGCGCGAATCTCAATTGTACAAGTGACAAGAACAGATTTTTTTTTTTTTTTTTTTATTAGAAAAAATCAACAGTACAGTAACCATTATACTCCCAACACATGACTTGGCACTGTGTCCCCATTCGCATCCCCGCACCCCTGAAGTGAAACTGCCCATATGTCATGAAAGAAAAACAAACGACTCCAAAACAGAAAAACACAAGCAAAAGAAAGACACAATAAGAAAAACTGAAACATAACCTGTACCAGTGCACCATTATCTTTTATAGCAACCCAAAACCACCTTTCCACTTTTCTTTTGCAGCGTGATACCCCAACTTGTCCACATCCAACTTCATCCTTTCTGTCACCTCCCATTCGACCCCCTTAGCCACCCTCTCTGTAGTCCACTCCACTCCACTCCATTCCGTACGAGCTCCTGTCTTGCCAGCCATAGCCCCCTTTTGTATAGGCTCAGGAGCAACCACAAAATCCCCCACCCACTCCTAATGTGGGCTCCTACAAAACCCCTCTCCACCACCTGCCATGTCAGTGTAAGATCAGGCTTTGCCCTCCCCACCACCTTTTTTGCCTTAGCCCAGAGCTGTCTGGTAAAACTGCACTCCCACATAACATGGTACGCTGTCTCCCCAGCACCACACGATGGTCTCGGGCACAGAGGAGACCGGCCCAGACCGTGCCTGTGTATCTTGTCTCGCACCGGTAGCGTTCTGTGCAAGCAGGCCCAGTTCAGATCCTTCTGCCCATTACTCAGGCCTACTGCCTGAACACCCACCCAAACTGATGACGGTACCCCCAACACCGGAGACGGGTTTACCTTCCCTCTAACCACCCTGTACAGGACCCTTTGCTGCTTCCATATGCCATCTTCCAGGGCCTCAGGGTGAGCCCTCAGCCACTTGGCAACCCAGGCATAGTGCCACGGTAGCTGCTCTGACCTCGGACTTACATTGGACCAGTTCAGTATCCCTCTGGCAGCGTATAAAAAGAAATATTTCATACCTAAACTAGCCGGATGCCCCACCTCTGAAGCCATGTCCTGAAGCAGAGACGCCACAAAAATGGTGTCAAGTTTCAGGGGGAGGTCCGGCACATGCCTGCCACCCTCAGCCAAGCCCGACATCATGCGGCCACGTGCCACCCACTCATACCTCCCTCCCCATAGGAAATCGAAAATTGTTCTCGCCAGGGGCCGTCTGATGGCGACCGGCAGAGGGAAAACATATGCCAGGTGGAGCACAGAGGAGAGCATGTCCGCCTTGAGCACAAGCACTTTACCCAGAAGTGTCAGCTTCCTGGCCTTCCACAATGCTAATCTGGACTTCAATCGCTAAAAACGCCCCTCCCAGTTGACGGTAGCACTATTCATTGGTTGGAATTGTACACCTAAGATCTTTATTGGCCCTTGACACACCGATAGTCCACCCGGAGCAACATCACGCCCCTTCCAACTCCCTTCACTGTACATTTGCCAATGTTGAGCCTAGCTCCTGAGACCCTTCAAAAATCCTCAAAACCTCCAAAGCTCTCACCACACACTCGTCACTGTCCAGCAACAATGTTGTGTCATCAGTGTACTGTGAAAGTTTCACCCGTAGGTCCCCCCCCCCTGGAACCAGGGTCACCCTCACACTGGCGTCTGCTCTGATGGCCTCTGCAGGGGAATGCAGGGGGGGTGCCTAAGCCCTTCAACACCTTCAGCATCTGGGTGCAGCAGAACCGGGAACATCTGGGTGGAGCAGAACCTGGAACTGTCGACAACCAGTCCAGAAACCTAGTGGGTCCCGCACATATCGTGCAGCAGAAACCACATCAGAAAAGCGACCAAAAAATTCCTTTAATGCCAAGTCTGTCATAAAAGGGTTGAACATATGGACAGAAATTATCCTAAAGTTAGGTCTGTCCATATTTACCACCTCACACAAATTCAACGGGTGCTTGTTTGCCAATCTAGCACACCTTGCAGTGACAGCCTGATGAGTCTCAGCTGAAACAAATGAAACATCATACCCGGTTGCCTGCTGATGCCACTGAATACAAAAAACGTCCTCCACCGTCAGATTCAACTGGCCCTTGATGATTCTGGTGCAAAACAAATCCCTTGGCATCACTTCCCTGTCGCTGCTCCTCCACTGGAACCTCAAAGTCCTGCGCAGTCCCACCCAAGGAATTGACCAGCCCTGGTTGGCAAACGCCATGTTAGAAAAAGAAGAAAAAACACAGCCCGCGCTTCTCAAATGTACAAGTGTCAAGAACAGATTTTTTTTTTTTTTTTTATTAGAAAAAATCAACAGTACAGTAACCATTATACTCCCAACACATGACTTGGCACTGTGTCCCCATTCGCATCCCCGCACCCCTGAAGTGAAACTGCCCATATGTCATGAAAGAAAAACAAACGACTCCAAAACAGAAAAACACAAGCAAAAGAAAGACACAATAAGAAAAACTGAAACATAACCTGTACCAGTGCACCATTATCTTTTATAGCAACCCAAAACCACCTTTCCACTTTTCTTTTGCAGCGTGATACCCCAACTTGTCCACATCCAACTTCATCCTTTCTGTCAGCTCCCATTCGACCCCCTTAGCCACCCTCTCTGTACTCCACTCCACTCCACTCCATTCCGTACGAGCTCCTGTCTTGCCAGCCATAGCCCCCTTTTGTATAGGCTCAGGAGCAACCACAAAATCCCCCACCCACTCCTAATGTGGGCTCCTACAAAACCCCTCTCCACCACCTGCCATGACAGTGTAAGATCAGGCTTTGCCCTCCCCACCACCTTTTTTGCCTTAGCCCAGAGCTGTCTGGCAAAACTGCACTCCCACATAACTTGGTACGCTGTCTCCCCAGCACCACACGATGGTCTCGGGCACAGAGGAGACCGGCCCAGACCGTGCCTGTGTATCTTGTCTCGCACCGGTAGCGTTCTGTGCAAGAAGGCCCAGTTCAGATCCTTCAGCCCATTACTTTGGCCTACTGCCTGAACACCCACCGTAACTGATGACGGTACCCCCAACAACGGAGACGGGTTTACCTTCCCTCTAACCACCCTGTACAGGACCCTTTGCTGCTTCCATATGCCATCTTCCAGGGCCTTAGGGTGAGCCCTCAGCCACTTGGCAACCAACGCATAGTGCCACGGTAGCTGCTCTGACCTCGGACCTACATTGGACCAGTTTAGTATCCCTCTGGCAGCGTATAAAAAGAAATATTTCATACCAATACTAGCCGGATGCCCCACCTCTGAAGCCATGTCCTGAAGCAGAGACGCCACAAAAATGGTGTCAAGTTTCAGGGGGAGGTCCGGCACATCCCTGCCACCCTCAGCCAAGCCCGACATCATGCGGCCAAGTGCCACCCACTAATACCTCCCTCCCCATAGGAAATCGAAAATTGTTCTCGCCAGGGGCCGTCTGATGGCAACCGGCAGAGGGAAAAAATAGAGGAGAGCATGTCCGCCTTGAGCACAAGCACTTTACCCAGAAGTGTCAGCTTCTTGGCCTTCCACAATGCTAATCTGGACTTCACTCGCTGAAAACGCCCCTCCCAGTTGACGGTAGCACTATTCATTGGTTGGAATTGTACACCTAAGATCTTTATTGGCCCTTGACACGCTGATAGTCCACCCGGAGCAACATCACGCCCCTTCCACCTCCCTTCACTGTACATTTGCCAATGTTGAGCCTAGCTCCTGAGACCCTTCAAAAATCCTCAAAACCTCCAAAGCTCTCACCACACACTCGTCACTGTCCAGCAACAATGTTGTGTCATAAGTGTACTGTGAAAGTTTCACCCGTAGGTCCCCTCCCCCTGGAACCAGGGTCACCCTCACACTGGCATCTGCTCTGATGGCCTCTGCAGGGGAATGCATGGGGGTCCTGAAGCCCTTCAACACCTTCAGCATCTGGGTGCAGCAGAACCGGGAACATCTGGGTGCAGCAGAACCTGGAACTGTCGACAACCAGTCCAGAAACCTAGTGGGTCCCGCACATATCGTGCAGCAGAAACCACATCAGAAAAGCGACCGAAAAATTCCTTTAATGCCAAGTCTGTCATAAAAGGGTTGAACATATGGACAGAAATTATCCTAAAGTTAGGTCTGTCCATATTTACCACCTCACACAAATTCAACGGGTGCTTGTTTGCCAATCTAGCACACCTTGCAGTGACAGCCTGATGAGTCTCAGCTGAAACAAATGAAACATCATACCCGGTTGCCTGCTGATGCCACTGAATACAAAAAACGTCCTCCACCGTCAGATTCAACTGGCCCTTGATGATTCTGGTGCAAAACAAATCCCTTGGCATCACTTCCCTATCGCTGCTCCTCCACTGGAACCTCAAAGTCCTGCGCAGTCCCACCCGAGGAATTGTCCGGCCCTGGTTGGCAAACGCCATGTTAGAAAAAGAAGAAAAAACACAGCGCGCGAATCTCAATTGTACAAGTGACAAGAACAGATTTTTTTTTTTTTTTTTTATTAGAAAAAATCAACAGTACAGTAACCATTATACTCCCAACACATGACTTGGCACTGTGTCCCCATTCGCATCCCCGCACCCCTGAAGTGAAACTGCCCATATGTCATGAAAGAAAAACAAACGACTCCAAAACAGAAAAACACAAGCAAAAGAAAGACACAATAAGAAAAACTGAAACATAACCTGTACCAGTGCACCATTATCTTTTATAGCAACCCAAAACCACCTTTCCACTTTTCTTTTGCAGCGTGATACCCCAACTTGTCCACATCCAACTTCATCCTTTCTGTCACCTCCCATTCGACCCCCTTAGCCACCCTCTCTGTAGTCCACTCCACTCCACTCCATTCCGTACGAGCTCCTGTCTTGCCAGCCATAGCCCCCTTTTGTATAGGCTCAGGAGCAACCACAAAATCCCCCACCCACTCCTAATGTGGGCTCCTACAAAACCCCTCTCCACCACCTGCCATGTCAGTGTAAGATCAGGCTTTGCCCTCCCCACCACCTTTTTTGCCTTAGCCCAGAGCTGTCTGGTAAAACTGCACTCCCACATAACATGGTACGCTGTCTCCCCAGCACCACACGATGGTCTCGGGCACAGAGGAGACCGGCCCAGACCGTGCCTGTGTATCTTGTCTCGCACCGGTAGCGTTCTGTGCAAGCAGGCCCAGTTCAGATCCTTCTGCCCATTACTCAGGCCTACTGCCTGAACACCCACCCAAACTGATGACGGTACCCCCAACACCGGAGACGGGTTTACCTTCCCTCTAACCACCCTGTACAGGACCCTTTGCTGCTTCCATATGCCATCTTCCAGGGCCTCAGGGTGAGCCCTCAGCCACTTGGCAACCCAGGCATAGTGCCACGGTAGCTGCTCTGACCTCGGACTTACATTGGACCAGTTCAGTATCCCTCTGGCAGCGTATAAAAAGAAATATTTCATACCTAAACTAGCCGGATGCCCCACCTCTGAAGCCATGTCCTGAAGCAGAGACGCCACAAAAATGGTGTCAAGTTTCAGGGGGAGGTCCGGCACATCCCTGCCACCCTCAGCCAAGCCCGACATCATGCGGCCACGTGCCACCCACTCATACCTCCCTCCCCATAGGAAATCGAAAATTGTTCTCGCCAGGGGCCGTCTGATGGCGACCGGCAGAGGGAAAACATATGCCAGGTGGAGCACAGAGGAGAGCATGTCCGCCTTGAGCACAAGCACTTTACCCAGAAGTGTCAGCTTCCTGGCCTTCCACAATGCTAATCTGGACTTCAATCGCTAAAAACGCCCCTCCCAGTTGACGGTAGCACTATTCATTGGTTGGAATTGTACACCTAAGATCTTTATTGGCCCTTGACACACCGATAGTCCACCCGGAGCAACATCACGCCCCTTCCAACTCCCTTCACTGTACATTTGCCAATGTTGAGCCTAGCTCCTGAGACCCTTCAAAAATCCTCAAAACCTCCAAAGCTCTCACCACACACTCGTCACTGTCCAGCAACAATGTTGTGTCATCAGTGTACTGTGAAAGTTTCACCCGTAGGTCCCCCCCCCCTGGAACCAGGGTCACCCTCACACTGGCGTCTGCTCTGATGGCCTCTGCAGGGGAATGCAGGGGGGGTGCCTAAGCCCTTCAACACCTTCAGCATCTGGGTGCAGCAGAACCGGGAACATCTGGGTGGAGCAGAACCTGGAACTGTCGACAACCAGTCCAGAAACCTAGTGGGTCCCGCACATATCGTGCAGCAGAAACCACATCAGAAAAGCGACCAAAAAATTCCTTTAATGCCAAGTCTGTCATAAAAGGGTTGAACATATGGACAGAAATTATCCTAAAGTTAGGTCTGTCCATATTTACCACCTCACACAAATTCAACGGGTGCTTGTTTGCCAATCTAGCACACCTTGCAGTGACAGCCTGATGAGTCTCAGCTGAAACAAATGAAACATCATACCCGGTTGCCTGCTGATGCCACTGAATACAAAAAACGTCCTCCACCGTCAGATTCAACTGGCCCTTGATGATTCTGGTGCAAAACAAATCCCTTGGCATCACTTCCCTGTCGCTGCTCCTCCACTGGAACCTCAAAGTCCTGCGCAGTCCCACCCAAGGAATTGACCAGCCCTGGTTGGCAAACGCCATGTTAGAAAAAGAAGAAAAAACACAGCCCGCGCTTCTCAAATGTACAAGTGTCAAGAACAGATTTTTTTTTTTTTTTTTTTATTAGAAAAAATCAACAGTACAGTAACCATTATACTCCCAACACATGACTTGGCACTGTGTCCCCATTCGCATCCCCGCACCCCTGAAGTGAAACTGCCCATATGTCATGAAAGAAAAACAAACGACTCCAAAACAGAAAAACACAAGCAAAAGAAAGACACAATAAGAAAAACTGAAACATAACCTGTACCAGTGCACCATTATCTTTTATAGCAACCCAAAACCACCTTTCCACTTTTCTTTTGCAGCGTGATACCCCAACTTGTCCACATCCAACTTCATCCTTTCTGTCAGCTCCCATTCGACCCCCTTAGCCACCCTCTCTGTACTCCACTCCACTCCACTCCATTCCGTACGAGCTCCTGTCTTGCCAGCCATAGCCCCCTTTTGTATAGGCTCAGGAGCAACCACAAAATCCCCCACCCACTCCTAATGTGGGCTCCTACAAAACCCCTCTCCACCACCTGCCATGACAGTGTAAGATCAGGCTTTGCCCTCCCCACCACCTTTTTTGCCTTAGCCCAGAGCTGTCTGGCAAAACTGCACTCCCACATAACTTGGTACGCTGTCTCCCCAGCACCACACGATGGTCTCGGGCACAGAGGAGACCGGCCCAGACCGTGCCTGTGTATCTTGTCTCGCACCGGTAGCGTTCTGTGCAAGAAGGCCCAGTTCAGATCCTTCAGCCCATTACTTTGGCCTACTGCCTGAACACCCACCGTAACTGATGACGGTACCCCCAACAACGGAGACGGGTTTACCTTCCCTCTAACCACCCTGTACAGGACCCTTTGCTGCTTCCATATGCCATCTTCCAGGGCCTTAGGGTGAGCCCTCAGCCACTTGGCAACCAACGCATAGTGCCACGGTAGCTGCTCTGACCTCGGACCTACATTGGACCAGTTTAGTATCCCTCTGGCAGCGTATAAAAAGAAATATTTCATACCAATACTAGCCGGATGCCCCACCTCTGAAGCCATGTCCTGAAGCAGAGACGCCACAAAAATGGTGTCAAGTTTCAGGGGGAGGTCCGGCACATCCCTGCCACCCTCAGCCAAGCCCGACATCATGCGGCCAAGTGCCACCCACTCATACCTCCCTCCCCATAAGAAATCGAAAATTGTTCTCGCCAGGGGCCGTCTGATGGCGACCGGCAGAGGGAAAACATAGTGGAGAGCATGTCCGCCTTGAGCACAAGCACTTTACCCAGAAGTGTCAGCTTCCTGGCATTCCACAATGCTAATCTGGACTTCACTCGCTGAAAACGCCCCTCCCAGTTGACGGTAGCACTATTCATTGGTTGGAATTGTACACCTAAGATCTTTATTGGCCCTTGACACACCGATAGTCCACCCAGAGCAACATCACGCCCCTTCCAACTCCCTTCACTGTACATTTGCCAATGTTGAGCCTAGCTCCTGAGACCCTTCAAAAATCCTCAAAACCTCCAAAGCTCTCACCACACACTCGTCACTGTCCAGCAACAATGTTGTGTCATCAGTGTACTGTGAAAGTTTCACCCGTAGGTCCCCTCCCCCTGGAACCAGGGTCACCCTCACACTGGCGTCTGCTCTGATGGCCTCTGCAGGGGAATGTAGGGGGGTGCTGAAGCCTTTCAACACCTTCAGCATCTGGGTGCAGCAGAACCGGGAACATCTGGGTGCAGCAGAACCTGGAACTGTCGACAACCGGTCCAGAAACCTAGTGGGTCCCGCACATATCGTGCAGCAGAAACCACATCAGAAAAGCGACCGAAAAATTCCTTTAATGCCAAGTCTGTCATAAAAGGGTTGAACATATGGACAGAAATTATCCTAAAGTTAGGTCTGTCCATATTTACCACCTCACACAAATTCAACGGGTGCTTGTTTGCCAATCTAGCACACCTTGCAATGACAGCCTGATGAGTCTCAGCTGAAACAAATGAAACATCATACCCGGTTGCCTGCTGATGCCACTGAATACAAAAAACGTCCTCCACCGTCAGATTCAACTGGCCCTTGATGATTCTGGTGCAAAACAAATCCCTTGGCATCACTTCCCTGTCGCTGCTCCTCCACTGGAACCTCAAAGTCCTGCGCAGTCCCACCCGAGGAATTGTCCGGCCCTGGTTGGCAAACGCCATGTTAGAAAAAGAAGAAAAAACACAGCGCGCGCTTCTCAATTGTACAAGTGACAAGAACAGATTTTTATTTTTTTTTTTATATTTTATTAGAAAAAATCAACAGTAAAGTAACCATTATACTCCCAACACATGACTTGGCACTGTGTCCCCATTCGCATCCCCGCACCCCTGAAGTGAAACTGCCCATATGTCATGAAAGAAAAAAAAAAACGACTCCAAAACAGAAAAACACAAGCAAAAGAAAGACACAATAAGAAAAACTGAAACATAACCTGTACCAGTGCACCATTATCTTTTATAGCAACCCAAAACCACCTTTCCACTTTTCTTTTGCAGCGTGATACCCCAACTTGTCCACATCCAACTTCATCCTTTCTGTCACCTCCCATTCGACCCCCTTAGCCACCCTCTCTGTAGTCCACTCCACTCCACTCCATTCCGTACGAGCTCCTGTCTTGCCAGCCATAGCCCCCTTTAGTATAGGCTCAGGAGCAACCACAAAATCCCCCACCCACTCCTAATGTGGGCTCCTACAAAACCCCTCTCCACCACCTGCCATGTCAGTGTAAGATCAGGCTTTGCCCTCCCCACCACCTTTTATGTCTTAGCCCAGAACTGTCTGGCAAAACTACACTCCCACATAACATGGTACGCTGTCTCCCCAGCACCACACGATGGTCTCGGGCACAGAGGAGACCGGCCCAGACCGTGCCTGTGTATCTTGCCTCGCACCGGTAGCGTTCTGTGCAAGCAGGCCCAGTTCAGATCCTTCTGCCCATTACTCAGGCCTACTGCCTGAACACCCACCCAAACTGATGACGGTACCCCCAACACCGGAGACGGGTTTACCTTCCCTCTAACCACCCTGTACAGGACCCTTTGCTGCTTCCATATGCCATCTTCCAGGGCCTTAGGGTGAGCCCTCAGCCACTTGGCAACCCAGGCATAGTGCCACGGTAGCTGCTCTGACCTCGGACTTACATTGGACCAGTTCAGTATCCCTCTGGCAACGTGTAAAAAGAAATATTTCATACCTAAACTAGCCGGATGCCCCACCTCTGAAGCCATGTCCTGAAGCAGAGACGCCACAAAAATGGTGTCAAGTTTCAGGGGGAGGTCCAGCACAACCCTGCCACCGTCAGCCAAGCCCGACATCATGCGGCCACGTGCCACCCACTCATACCTCCCTCCCCATAGGAAATCGAAAATTGTTCTCGCCAGGGGCCGTCTGATGGCGACCGGCAGAGGGAAAACATATGCCAGGTGGAGCACAGAGGAGAGCATGTCCGCCTTGAGCACAAGCACTTTACCCAGAAGTGTCAGCTTCCTGGCCTTCCACAATGCTAATCTGGACTTCAATCGCTGAAAACGCCCCTCCCAGTTGACGGTAGCACTATTCATTGGTTGGAATTGTACACCTAAGATCTTTATTGGCCCTTGACACACCGATAGTCCACCCGGAGCAACATCACGCCCCTTCCAACTCCCTTCACTGTACATTTGCCAATGTTGTGCCTAGCTCCTGAGACCCTTCAAAAATCCTCAAAACCTCCAAAGCTCTCACCACACACTCGTCACTGTCCAGCAACAATGTTGTGTCATCAGTGTACTGTGAAAGTTTCACCCGTAGGTCCCCTCCCCCTGGAACCAGGGTCACCCTCACACTGGCGTCTGCTCTGATGGCCTCTGCAGGGGAATGCAGGGGGGGTGCCTAAGCCCTTCAACACCTTCAGCATCTGGGTGCAGCAGAACCGGGAACATCTGGGTGGAGCAGAACCTGGAACTGTCGACAACCAGTCCAGAAACCTAGTGGGTCCCGCACATATCGTGCAGCAGAAACCACATCAGAAAAGCGACCAAAAAATTCCTTTAATGCCAAGTCTGTCATAAAAGGGTTGAACATATGGACAGAAATTATCCTAAAGTTAGGTCTGTCCATATTTACCACCTCACACAAATTCAACGGGTGCTTGTTTGCCAATCTAGCACACCTTGCAGTGACAGCCTGATGAGTCTCAGCTGAAACAAATGAAACATCATACCCGGTTGCCTGCTGATGCCACTGAATACAAAAAACGTCCTCCACCGTCAGATTCAACTGGCCCTTGATGATTCTGGTGCAAAACAAATCCCTTGGCATCACTTCCCTGTCGCTGCTCCTCCACTGGAACCTCAAAGTCCTGCGCAGTCCCACCCAAGGAATTGACCGGCCCTGGTTGGCAAACGCCATGTTAGAAAAAGAAGAAAAAACACAGCCCGCGCTTCTCAAATGTACAAGTGTCAAGAACAGATTTTTTTTTTTTTTTTTATATTTTATTAGAAAAAAATCAACAGTACAGTAACCAACACATGACTTGGCACTGTGTCCCCATTCGCATCCCCGCACCCCTGAAGTGAAACTGTCAATATCTCATGAAAGAAAAACAAACGACTCCAAAACAGAAAAACACAAGTAAAAGAAAGACAACTGAAAACTGAAAACTGAAACATAACCTGTACCAGTGCACCATTATCTTTTATAGAAACCCAAAACCACCTTTCCACTTTTCTTTTGCAGCGTGATACCCCAACTTGTCCACATCCCACTTCATCCTTTCTGTCACCTCTAATTCGACCCACTTAGCAACCCTCTCTGTACTCCACTCCACTCCACTTCATTCCGTACGAGCTCCTGTCTTGCCAGCCATAGCCCCCTTTTGTATAGGCTCAGGAGCAACCACAAAATCCCCCACCCACTCCTAATGTGGGCTCCTACAAAACCCCTCTCCACTACCTGCCATGACACTGTAAGATCAGGCTTTGCCCTCCCCACCACCTTTTTTGCCTTAGCCCAGAGCTGTCTGGCAAAACTGCACTCCCACATAACTTGGTACGCTGTCTCCCCAGCACCACACGATGGTCTCGGGCACAGAGGAGACCGGCCCAGACCGTGCCTGTGTATCTTGTCTCGCACCGGTAGCGTTCTGTGCAAGAAGGCCCAGTTCAGATCCTTCAGCCCATTACTTTGGCCTACTGCCTGAACACCCACCGTAACTGATGACGGTACCCCCAACAACGGAGACGGGTTTACCTTCCCTCTAACCACCCTGTACAGGACCCTTTGCTGCTTCCATATGCCATCTTCCAGGGCCTTAGGGTGAGCCCTCAGCCACTTGGCAACCAACGCATAGTGCCACGGTAGCTGCTCTGACCTCGGACCTACATTGGACCAGTTTAGTATCCCTCTGGCAGCGTATAAAAAGAAATATTTCATACCTATACTAGCCGGATGCCCCACCTCTGAAGCCATGTCCTGAAGCAGAGACGCCACAAAAATGGTGTCAAGTTTCAGGGGGAGGTCCGGCACATGCCTGCCACCCTCAGCCAAGCCCGACATCATGCGGCCAAGTGCCACCCACTCATACCTCCCTCCCCATAGGAAATCGAAAATTGTTCTCGCCAGGGGCCGTCTGATGGCAACCGGCAGAGGGAAAAAATAGAGGAGAGCATGTCCGCCTTGAGCACAAGCACTTTACCCAGAAGTGTCAGCTTCCTGGCCTTCCACAATGCTAATCTGGACTTCACTCGCTGAAAACGCCCCTCCCAGTTGACGGTAGCACTATTCATTGGTTGGAATTGTACACCTAAGATCTTTATTGGCCCTTGACACGCTGATAGTCCACCCGGAGCAACATCACGCCCCTTCCAACTCCCTTCACTGTACATTTGCCAATGTTGAGCCTAGCTCCTGAGACCCTTCAAAAATCCTCAAAACCTCCAAAGCTCTCACCACACACTCGTCACTGTCCAGCAACAATGTTGTGTCATCAGTGTACTGTGAAAGTTTCACCCGTAGGTCCCCTCCCCCTGGAACCAGGGTCACCCTCACACTGGCGTCTGCTCTGATGGCCTCTGCAGGGGAATGCAGGGGTGTGCTGAAGCCCTTCAACACCTTCAGCATCTGGGTGCAGCAGAACCGGGAACATCTGGGTGGAGCAGAACCTGGAACTGTCGACAACCAGTCCAGAAACCTAGTGGGTCCCGCACATATCGTGCAGCAGAAACCACATCAGAAAAGCGACCAAAAAATTCCTTTAATGCCAAGTCTGTCATAAAAGGGTTGAACATATGGACAGAAATTATCCTAAAGTTAGGTCTGTCCATATTTACCACCTCACACAAATTCAACGGGTGCTTGTTTGCCAATCTAGCACACCTTGCAGTGACAGCCTGATGAGTCTCAGCTGAAACAAATGAAACATCATACCCGGTTGCCTGCTGATGCCACTGAATACAAAAAACGTCCTCCACCGTCAGATTCAACTGGCCCTTGATGATTCTGGTGCAAAACAAATCCCTTGGCATCACTTCCCTGTCGCTGCTCCTCCACTGGAACCTCAAAGTCCTGCGCAGTCCCACCCAGGGAATTGACCGGCCCTGGTTGGCAAACGCCATATTAGAAAAAGAAGAAAAAACACAGCCCGCGCTTCTCAAATGTACAAGTGTCAAGAACAGATTTTTTTTTTTTTTATATTTTATTAGAAAAAAATCAACAGTACAGTAACCAACACATGACTTGGCACTGTGTCCCCATTCGCATCCCCGCACCCCTGAAGTGAAACTGCCCATATGTCATGAAAGAAAAACAAACGACTCCAAAACAGAAAAACACAAGCAAAAGAAAGACACAATAAGAAAAACTGAAACATAACCTGTACCAGTGCACCGTTATCTTTTATAGCAACCCAAAACCACCTTTCCACTTTTCTTTTGCAGCGTGATACCCCAACTTGTCCACATCCAACTTCATCCTTTCTGTCACCTCCCATTCGACCCCCTTAGCCACCCTCTCTGTAGTCCACTCCACTCCACTCCATTCCGTACGAGCTCCTGTCTTGCCAGCCATAGCCCCCTTTTGTATAGGCTCAGGAGCAACCACAAAATCCCCCACCCACTCCTAATGTGGGCTCCTACAAAACCCCTCTCCACCACCTGCCATGACAGTGTAAGATCAGGCTTTGCCCTCCCCACCACCTTTTTTGCCTTAGCCCAGAGCTGTCTGGCAAAACTGCACTCCCACATAACTTGGTACGCTGTCTCCCCAGCACCACACGATGGTCTCGGGCACAGAGGAGACCGGCCCAGACCGTGCCTGTGTATCTTGTCTCGCACCGGTAGCGTTCTGTGCAAGAAGGCCCAGTTCAGATCCTTCAGCCCATTACTTTGGCCTACTGCCTGAACACCCACCGTAACTGATGACGGTACCCCCAACAATGGAGACGGGTTTACCTTCCCTCTAACCACCCTGTACAGGACCCTTTGCTGCTTCCATATGCCATCTTCCAGGGCCTTAGGGTGAGCCCTCAGCCACTTGGCAACCAACGCATAGTGCCACGGTAGCTGCTCTGACCTCGGACCTACATTGGACCAGTTTAGTATCCCTCTGGCAGCGTATAAAAAGAAATATTTCATACCAATACTAGCCGGATGCCCCACCTCTGAAGCCATGTCCTGAAGCAGAGACGCCACAAAAATGGTGTCAAGTTTCAGGGGGAGGTCCGGCACATCCCTGCCACCCTCAGCCAAGCCCGACATCATGCGGCCAAGTGCCACCCACTCATACCTCCCTCCCCATAAGAAATCGAAAATTGTTCTCGCCAGGGGCCGTCTGATGGCGACCGGCAGAGGGAAAACATATGCCAGGTGGAGCACAGAGGAGAGAATGTCCGCCTTGAGCACAAGCACTTTACCCAGAAGTGTCAGCTTCCTGGCCTTCCACAATGCTAATCTGGACTTCACTCGCTGAAAACGCCCCTCCCAGTTGAAGGTAGCACTATTCATTGGTTTGAATGGTACACCTAAGATCTTTATTGGCCCTTGACACGCTGATAGTCCACCCGGAGCAACATCACGACCCTTACACCTCCCTTCACTGTACATTTGCCAATGTTGTGCCTAGCTCCTGAGACCCTTCCAAAATCCTCAAAAAGCTCCAAAGCTCTCACCACACACTCGTCACTGTCCAGCAACAATGTTGTGTCATCAGCGTACTGTGAAAGTTTCACCCGTAGGTCCCCTCCCTCTGGAACCAGGGTCACCCTCACACTGGCGTCTGCTCTGATGGCCTCTGCAGAGGAATGCAGGGGGGGTGCCTAAGCCTATCAACACCTTCAGCATCTGGGTGCAGCAGAACCGGGAACATCTGGATGCAGCAGAACCTGGAACTGTCGACAACCGGTCCAGAAACCTTGTGGGTCCCCCACATATCGTGCAGCAGAAACCACATCAGAAAAGCGACCGAAAAATTCCTTTGATGCCAAGTCTGTCATAAAAGGGTTGAACATATGGAGACAAATTATCCTAAAGTTAGGTCTGTCCATATTTACCACCTCACACAAATTTAACGGGTGCTTGTTTGCCAATCTAGCACACCTTCCAGTGACAGCCTGATGAGTCTCAGCTGAAACAAATTAAACATCATACCCGGTTGCCTGCTGATGCCACTGAATACAAAAAACGTCCTCCACCGTCAGATTCAACTGGCCCTTGATGATTCTGGTGCAAAACAAATCCCTTGGCATCACTTCCCTGTCGCTGCTCCTCCACTGGAACCTCAAAGTCCTGCGCAGTCCCACCCGAGGAATTGTCCGGCCCTGGTTGGCAAACGCCATGTTAGAAAAAGAAGAAAAAACACAGCGCGCGCTTCTCAATTGTACAAGTGACAAGAACAGATTTTTTTTTTTTTTTTTAATATTTTATTAGAAAAAATCAACAGTAAAGTAACCATTATACTCCCAACACATGACTTGGCACTGTGTCCCCATTCGCATCCCCGCACCCCGGAAGTGAAACTGTCAATATCTCATGAAAGAAAAACAAACGACTCCAAAACAGAAAAACACAAGCAAAAGAAAGACACAATAAAGAAAAACTGAAACATAACCTGTACCAGTGCACCGTTATCTTTTATAGCAACCCAAAACCACCTTTCCACTTTTCTTTTGCAGCGTGATACCCCAACTTGTCCACATCCCACTTCATCCTTTCTGTCACCTCTAATTCGACCCACTTAGCCACCCTCTCTGTACTCCACTCCAATCCACTTCATTCCGTACGAGCTCCTGTCTTGCCAGCCATAGCCCCCTTTAGTATAGGCTCAGGAGCAACCACAAAATCCCCCACCCACTCCTAATGTGGGCTCCTACAAAACCCCTCTCCACCACCTGCCATGTCAGTGTAAGATCAGGCTTTGCCCTCCCCACCACCTTTTTTGCCTTAGCCCAGAGCTGTCTGGCAAAACTGCACTCCCACATAACATGGTACGCTGTCTCCCCAGCACCACACGATGGTCTCGGGCACAGAGGAGACCGGCCCAGACCGTGATTGTGTATCTTGTCTCGCACCGGTAGCGTTCTGTGCAAGAAGGCCCAGTTCAGATCCTTCAGCCCATTACTTTGGCCTACTGCCTGAACACCCACCGTAACTGATGACGGTACCCCCAACAACGGAGACGGGTTTACCTTCCCTCTAACCACCCTGTACAGGACCCTTTGCTGCTTCCATATGCCATCTTCCAGGGCCTTAGGGTGAGCCCTCAGCCACTTGGCAACCAACGCATAGTGCCACGGTAGCTGCTCTGACCTCGGACCTACATTGGACCAGTTTAGTATCCCTCTGGCAGCGTATAAAAAGAAATATTTCATACCTATACTAGCCGGATGCCCCACCTCTGAAGCCATGTCCTGAAGCAGAGACGCCACAAAAATGGTGTCAAGTTTCAGGGGGAGGTCCGGCACATGCCTGCCACCCTCAGCCAAGCCCGACATCATGCGGCCAAGTGCCACCCACTCATACCTCCCTCCCCATAGGAAATCGAAAATTGTTCTCGCCAGGGGCCGTCTGATGGCGACCGGCAGAGGGAAAACATAGTGGAGAGCATGTCCGCCTTGAGCACAAGCACTTTACCCAGAAGTGTCAGCTTCCTGGCATTCCACAATGCTAATCTGGACTTCACTCGCTGAAAACGCCCCTCCCAGTTGACGGTAGCACTATTCATTGGTTGGAATTGTACACCTAAGATCTTTATTGGCCCTTGACACACCGATAGTCCAACCGGAGCAACATCACGCCCCTTCCAACTCCCTTCACTGTACATTTGCCAATGTTGAGCCTAGCTCCTGAGACCCTTCAAAAATCCTCAAAACCTCCAAAGCTCTCACCACACACTCGTCACTGTCCAGCAACAATGTTGTGTCATCAGTGTACTGTGAAAGTTTCACCCGTAGGTCCCCTCCCCCTGGAACCAGGGTCACCCTCACACTGGCGTCTGCTCTGATGGCCTCTGCAGGGGAATGCAGGGGGGTGCTGAAGCCTTTCAACACCTTCAGCATCTGGGTGCAGCAGAACCGGGAACATCTGGGTGCAGCAGAACCTGGAACTGTCGACAACCGGTCCAGAAACCTAGTGGGTCCCGCACATATCGTGCAGCAGAAACCACATCAGAAAAGCGACCGAAAAATTCCTTTAATGCCAAGTCTGTCATAAAAGGGTTGAACATATGGACAGAAATTATCCTAAAGTTAGGTCTGTCCATATTTACCACCTCACACAAATTCAACGGGTGCTTGTTTGCCAATCTAGCACACCTTGCAGTGACAGCCTGATGAGTCTCAGCTGACACAAATGAAACATCATACCCGGTTGCCTGCTGATGCCACTGAATACAAAAAACGTCCTCCACCGTCAGATTCAACTGGCCCTTGATGATTCTGGTGCAAAACAAATCCCTTGGCATCACTTCCCTGTCGCTGCTCCTCCACTGGAACCTCAAAGTCCTGCGCAGCCCCACCCGAGGAATTGTCCGGCCCTGGTTGGCAAACGCCATGTTAGAAAAAGAAGAAAAAACACAGCGCACGCTTCTCAATTGTACAAGTGACAAGAACAGATTTTTTTTTTTTTTTTTTTAATTAGAAAAAATCAACAGTACAGTAACCATTATACTCCCAACACATGACTTGGCACTGTGTCCCCATTCGCATCCCCGCACCCCTGAAGTGAAACTGCCCATATGTCATGAAAGAAAAACAAACGACTCCAAAACAGAAAAACACAAGCAAAAGAAAGACACAATAAGAAAAACTGAAACATAACCTGTACCAGTGCACCGTTATCTTTTATAGCAACCCAAAACCACCTTTCCACTTTTCTTTTGCAGCGTGATACCCCAACTTGTCCACATCCAACTTCATCCTTTCTGTCACCTCCCATTCGACCCCCTTAGCCACCCTCTCTGTAGTCCACTCCACTCCACTCCATTCCGTACGAGCTCCTGTCTTGCCAGCCATAGCCCCCTTTTGTATAGGCTCAGGAGCAACCACAAAATCCCCCACCCACTCCTAATGTGGGCTCCTACAAAACCCCTCTCCACCACCTGCCATGACAGTGTAAGATCAGGCTTTGCCCTCCCCACCACCTTTTTTGCCTTAGCCCAGAGCTGTCTGGCAAAACTGCACTCCCACATAACTTGGTACGCTGTCTCCCCAGCACCACACGATGGTCTCGGGCACAGAGGAGACCGGCCCAGACCGTGCCTGTGTATCTTGTCTCGCACCGGTAGCGTTCTGTGCAAGAAGGCCCAGTTCAGATCCTTCAGCCCATTACTTTGGCCTACTGCCTGAACACCCACCGTAACTGATGACGGTACCCCCAACAATGGAGACGGGTTTACCTTCCCTCTAACCACCCTGTACAGGACCCTTTGCTGCTTCCATATGCCATCTTCCAGGGCCTTAGGGTGAGCCCTCAGCCACTTGGCAACCAACGCATAGTGCCACGGTAGCTGCTCTGACCTCGGACCTACATTGGACCAGTTTAGTATCCCTCTGGCAGCGTATAAAAAGAAATATTTCATACCAATACTAGCCGGATGCCCCACCTCTGAAGCCATGTCCTGAAGCAGAGACGCCACAAAAATGGTGTCAAGTTTCAGGGGGAGGTCCGGCACATCCCTGCCACCCTCAGCCAAGCCCGAAATCATGCGGCCAAGTGCCACCCACTCATACCTCCCTCCCCATAAGAAATCGAAAATTGTTCTCGCCAGGGGCCGTCTGATGGCGACCGGCAGAGGGAAAACATATGCCAGGTGGAGCACAGAGGAGAGAATGTCCGCCTTGAGCACAAGCACTTTACCCAGAAGTGTCAGCTTCCTGGCCTTCCACAATGCTAATCTGGACTTCACTCGCTGAAAACGCCCCTCCCAGTTGAAGGTAGCACTATTCATTGGTTTGAATGGTACACCTAAGATCTTTATTGGCCCTTGACACGCTGATAGTCCACCCGGAGCAACATCACGACCCTTACACCTCCCTTCACTGTACATTTGCCAATGTTGTGCCTAGCTCCTGAGACCCTTCCAAAATCCTCAAAAAGCTCCAAAGCTCTCACCACACACTCGTCACTGTCCAGCAACAATGTTGTGTCATCAGCGTACTGTGAAAGTTTCACCCGTAGGTCCCCTCCCTCTGGAACCAGGGTAACCCTCACACTGGCGTCTGCTCTGATGGCCTCTGCAGAGGAATGCAGGGGGGGTGCCTAAGCCTATCAACACCTTCAGCATCTGGGTGCAGCAGAACCGGGAACATCTGGATGCAGCAGAACCTGGAACTGTCGACAACCGGTCCAGAAACCTTGTGGGTCCCGCACATATCGTGCAGCAGAAACCACATCAGAAAAGCGACCGAAAAATTCCTTTGATGCCAAGTCTGTCATAAAAGGGTTGAACATATGGAGACAAATTATCCTAAAGTTAGGTCTGTCCATATTTACCACCTCACACAAATTTAACGGGTGCTTGTTTGCCAATCTAGCACACCTTCCAGTGACAGCCTGATGAGTCTCAGCTGAAACAAATTAAACATCATACCCGGTTGCCTGCTGATGCCACTGAATACAAAAAACGTCCTCCACCGTCAGATTCAACTGGCCCTTGATGATTCTGGTGCAAAACAAATCCCTTGGCATCACTTCCCTGTCGCTGCTCCTCCACTGGAACCTCAAAGTCCTGCGCAGTCCCACCCGAGGAATTGTCCGGCCCTGGTTGGCAAACGCCATGTTAGAAAAAGAAGAAAAAACACAGCGCGCGCTTCTCAATTGTACAAGTGACAAGAACAGATTTTTTTTTTTTTTTTTAATATTTTATTAGAAAAAATCAACAGTAAAGTAACCATTATACTCCCAACACATGACTTGGCACTGTGTCCCCATTCGCATCCCCGCACCCCGGAAGTGAAACTGTCAATATCTCATGAAAGAAAAACAAACGACTCCAAAACAGAAAAACACAAGCAAAAGAAAGACACAATAAAGAAAAACTGAAACATAACCTGTACCAGTGCACCGTTATCTTTTATAGCAACCCAAAACCACCTTTCCACTTTTCTTTTGCAGCGTGATACCCCAACTTGTCCACATCCCACTTCATCCTTTCTGTCACCTCTAATTCGACCCACTTAGCCACCCTCTCTGTACTCCACTCCAATCCACTTCATTCCGTACGAGCTCCTGTCTTGCCAGCCATAGCCCCCTTTAGTATAGGCTCAGGAGCAACCACAAAATCCCCCACCCACTCCTAATGTGGGCTCCTACAAAACCCCTCTCCACCACCTGCCATGTCAGTGTAAGATCAGGCTTTGCCCTCCCCACCACCTTTTTTGCCTTAGCCCAGAGCTGTCTGGCAAAACTGCACTCCCACATAACATGGTACGCTGTCTCCCCAGCACCACACGATGGTCTCGGGCACAGAGGAGACCGGCCCAGACCGTGATTGTGTATCTTGTCTCGCACCGGTAGCGTTCTGTGCAAGAAGGCCCAGTTCAGATCCTTCAGCCCATTACTTTGGCCTACTGCCTGAACACCCACCGTAACTGATGACGGTACCCCCAACAACGGAGACGGGTTTACCTTCCCTCTAACCACCCTGTACAGGACCCTTTGCTGCTTCCATATGCCATCTTCCAGGGCCTTAGGGTGAGCCCTCAGCCACTTGGCAACCAACGCATAGTGCCACGGTAGCTGCTCTGACCTCGGACCTACATTGGACCAGTTTAGTATCCCTCTGGCAGCGTATAAAAAGAAATATTTCATACCTATACTAGCCGGATGCCCCACCTCTGAAGCCATGTCCTGAAGCAGAGACGCCACAAAAATGGTGTCAAGTTTCAGGGGGAGGTCCGGCACATGCCTGCCACCCTCAGCCAAGCCCGACATCATGCGGCCAAGTGCCACCCACTCATACCTCCCTCCCCATAGGAAATCGAAAATTGTTCTCGCCAGGGGCCGTCTGATGGCGACCGGCAGAGGGAAAACATAGTGGAGAGCATGTCCGCCTTGAGCACAAGCACTTTACCCAGAAGTGTCAGCTTCCTGGCATTCCACAATGCTAATCTGGACTTCACTCGCTGAAAACGCCCCTCCCAGTTGACGGTAGCACTATTCATTGGTTGGAATTGTACACCTAAGATCTTTATTGGCCCTTGACACACCGATAGTCCAACCGGAGCAACATCACGCCCCTTCCAACTCCCTTCACTGTACATTTGCCAATGTTGAGCCTAGCTCCTGAGACCCTTCAAAAATCCTCAAAACCTCCAAAGCTCTCACCACACACTCGTCACTGTCCAGCAACAATGTTGTGTCATCAGTGTACTGTGAAAGTTTCACCCGTAGGTCCCCTCCCCCTGGAACCAGGGTCACCCTCACACTGGCGTCTGCTCTGATGGCCTCTGCAGGGGAATGCAGGGGGGTGAGGAAGCCTTTCAACACCTTCAGCATCTGGGTGCAGCAGAACCGGGAACATCTGGGTGCAGCAGAACCTGGAACTGTCGACAACCGGTCCAGAAACCTAGTGGGTCCCGCACATATCGTGCAGCAGAAACCACATCAGAAAAGCGACCGAAAAATTCCTTTAATGCCAAGTCTGTCATAAAAGGGTTGAACATATGGACAGAAATTATCCTAAAGTTAGGTCTGTCCATATTTACCACCTCACACAAATTCAACGGGTGCTTGTTTGCCAATCTAGCACACCTTGCAGTGACAGCCTGATGAGTCTCAGCTGAAACAAATGAAACATCATACCCAGTTGCCTGCTGATGCCACTGAATACAAAAAACGTCCTCCACCGTCAGATTCAACTGGCCCTTGATGATTCTGGTGCAAAACAAATCCCTTGGCATCACTTCCCTGTCGCTGCTCCTCCACTGGAACCTCAAAGTCCTGCGCAGCCCCACCCGAGGAATTGTCCGGCCCTGGTTGGCAAACGCCATGTTAGAAAAAGAAGAAAAAACACAGCGCACGCTTCTCAATTGTACAAGTGACAAGAACAGATTTTTTTTTTTTTTTTTTTAATTAGAAAAAATCAACAGTACAGTAACCATTATACTCCCAACACATGACTTGGCACTGTGTCCCCATTCGCATCCCCGCACCCCTGAAGTGAAACTGCCCATATGTCATGAAAGAAAAACAAACGACTCCAAAACAGAAAAACACAAGCAAAAGAAAGACACAATAAGAAACACTGAAACATAACCTGTACCAGTGCACCATTATCTTTTATAGCAACCCAAAACCACCTTTCCACTTTTCTTTTGCAGCGTGATACCCCAACTTGTCCACATCCAACTTCATCCTTTCTGTCACCTCCCATTCGACCCCCTTAGCCACCCTCTCTGTAGTCCACTCCACTCCACTCCATTCCGTACGAGCTCCTGTCTTGCCAGCCATAGCCCCCTTTTGTATAGGCTCAGGAGCAACCACAAAATCCCCCACCCACTCCTAATGTGGGCTCCTACAAAACCCCTCTCCACCACCTGCCATGACAGTGTAAGATCAGGCTTTGCCCTCCCCACCACCTTTTTTGCCTTAGCCCAGAGCTGTCTGGCAAAACTGCACTCCCACATAACTTGGTACGCTGTCTCCCCAGCACCACACGATGGTCTCGGGCACAGAGGAGACCGGCCCAGACCGTGCCTGTGTATCTTGTCTCGCACCGGTAGCGTTCTGTGCAAGAAGGCCCAGTTCAGATCCTTCAGCCCATTACTTTGGCCTACTGCCTGAACACCCACCGTAACTGATGACGGTACCCCCAACAACGGAGACGGGTTTACCTTCCCTCTAACCACCCTGTACAGGACCCTTTGCTGCTTCCATATGCCATCTTCCAGGGCCTTAGGGTGAGCCCTCAGCCACTTGGCAACCAACGCATAGTGCCACGGTAGCTGCTCTGACCTCGGACCTACATTGGACCAGTTTAGTATCCCTCTGGCAGCGTATAAAAAGAAATATTTCATACCAATACTAGCCGGATGCCCCACCTCTGAAGCCATGTCCTGAAGCAGAGACGCCACAAAAATGGTGTCAAGTTTCAGGGGGAGGTCCGGCACATCCCTGCCACCCTCAGCCAAGCCCGACATCATGCGGCCAAGTGCCACCCACTCATACCTCCCTCCCCATAAGAAATCGAAAATTGTTCTCGCCAGGGGCCGTCTGATGGCGACCGGCAGAGGGAAAACATATGCCAGGTGGAGCACAGAGGAGAGCATGTCCGCCTTGAGCACAAGCACTTTACCCAGAAGTGTCAGCTTCTTGGCCTTCCACAATGCTAATCTGGACTTCACTCGCTGAAAACGCCCCTCCCAGTTGAAGGTAGCACTATTCATTGGTTTGAATTGTACACCTAAGATCTTTATTGGCCCTTGACACGCTGATAGTCCACCCGGAGCAACATCACGACCCTTACACCTCCCTTCACTGTACATTTGCCAATGTTGTGCCTAGCTCCTGAGACCCTTCCAAAATCCTCAAAAAGCTCCAAAGCTCTCACCACACACTCGTCACTGTCCAGCAACAATGTTGTGTCATCAGCGTACTGTGAAAGTTTCACCCGTAGGTCCCCTCCCTCTGGAACCAGGGTCACCCTCACACTGGCGTCTGCTCTGATGGCCTCTGCAGAGGAATGCAGGGGGGGTGCCTAAGCCCTTCAACACCTTCAGCATCTGGGTGCAGCAGAACCGGGAACATCTGGATGCAGCAGAACCTGGAACTGTCGACAACCGGTCCAGAAACCTTGTGGGTCCCGCACATATCGTGCAGCAGAAACCACATCAGAAAAGCGACCGAAAAATTCCTTTGATGCCAAGTCTGTCATAAAAGGGTTGAACATATGGAGACAAATTATCCTAAAGTTAGGTCTGTCCATATTTACCACCTCACACAAATTTAACGGGTGCTTGTTTGCCAATCTAGCACACCTTCCAGTGACAGCCTGATGAGTCTCAGCTGAAACAAATTAAACATCATACCCGGTTGCCTGCTGATGCCACTGAATACAAAAAACGTCCTCCACCGTCAGATTCAACTGGCCCTTGATGATTCTGGTGCAAAACAAATCCCTTGGCATCACTTCCCTGTCGCTGCTCCTCCACTGGAACCTCAAAGTCCTGCGCAGTCCCACCCGAGGAATTGTCCGGCCCTGGTTGGCAAACGCCATGTTAGAAAAAGAAGAAAAAACACAGCGCGCGCTTCTCAATTGTACAAGTGACAAGAACAGATTTTTTTTTTTTTTTTAATATTTTATTAGAAAAACCCAACAGTAAAGTAACCATTATACTCCCAACACATGACTTGGCACTGTGTCCCCATTCGCATCCCCGCACCCCTGAAGTGAAACTGTCAAAATCTCATGAAAGAAAAACAAACGACTCCAAAACAGAAAAACACAAGCAAAAGAAAGACACAATAAGAAAAACTGAAACATAACCTGTACCAGTGCACCGTTATCTTTTATAGCAACCCAAAACCACCTTTCCACTTTTCTTTTGCAGCGTGATACCCCAACTTGTCCACATCCCACTTCATCCTTTCTGTCACCTCTAATTCGACCCACTTAGCCACCCTCTCTGTACTCCACTCCACTCCACTTCATTCCGTACGAGCTCCTGTCTTGCCAGCCATAGCCCCCTTTTGTATAGGCTCAGGAGCAACCACAAAATCCCCCACCCACTCCTAATGTGGGCTCCTACAAAACCCCTCTCCACCACCTGCCATGTCAGTGTAAGATCAGGCTTTGCCCTCCCCACCACCTTTTTTGTCTTAGCCCAGAACTGTCTGGAAAAACTACACTCCCACATAACATGGTACGCTGTCTCCCCAGCACCACACGATGGTCTCGGGCACAGAGGAGACCGGCCCAGACCGTGCCTGTGTATCTTGCCTCGCACCGGTAGCATTCTGTGCAAGCAGGCCCAGTTCAGATCCTTCTGCCCATTACTCAGGCCTACTGCCTGAAGACCCACCCAAACTGATGACGGTACCCCCAACACCGGAGACGGGTTTACCTTCCCTCTAACCACCCTGTACAGGACCCTTTGCTGCTTCCATATGCCATCTTCCAGGGCCTTAGGGTGAGCCCTCAGCCACTTGGCAACCCAGGCATAGTGCCACGGTAGCTGCTCTGACCTCGGACCTACATTGGACCAGTTTAGTATCCCTCTGGCAGCGTATAAAAAGAAATATTTCATACCAATACTAGCCGGATGCCCCACCTCTGAAGCCATGTCCTGAAGCAGAGAAGCCACAAAAATGGTGTCAAGTTTCAGGGGGAGGTCCAGCACAACCCTGCCACCGTCAGCCAAGCCCGACATCATGCGGCCACGTGCCACCCACTCATACCTCCCTCCCCATAGGAAATCGAAAATTGTTCTCGCCAGGGGCCGTCTGATGGCGACCGGCAGAGGGAAAACATATGCCAGGTGGAGCACAGAGGAGAGCATGTCCGCCTTGAGCACAAGCACTTTACCCAGAAGTGTCAGCTTCCTGGCCTTCCACAATGCTAATCTGGACTTCAATCGCTGAAAACGCCCCTCCCAGTTGACGGTAGCACTATTCATTGGTTGGAATTGTACACCTAAGATCTTTATTGGCCCTTGACACACCGATAGTCCACCCGGAGCAACATCACGCCCCTTCCAACTCCCTTCACAGTACATTTGCCAATGTTGAGCCTAGCTCCTGAGACCCTTCCAAAATCCTCAAAAAGCTCCAAAGCTCTCACCACACACTCGTCACTGTCCAGCAACAATGTTGTGTCATCAGCGTACTGTGAAAGATTCACCCGTAGGTCCCCTCCCTCTGGAACCAGGGTCACCCTCACACTGGCGTCTGCTCTTATGGCCTCTGCAGGGGAATGCAGGGGGGGTGCCTAAGCCCTTCAACACCTTCAGCATCTGGGTGCAGCAGAACCGGGAACATCTGAATGCAGCAGAACCTGGAACTGTCGACAACCGGTCCAGAAACCTTGTGGGTTCCGCACATATCGTGCAGCAGAAACCACATCAGAAAAGCGACCGAAAAATTCCTTTGATGCCAAGTCTGTCATAAAAGGGTTGAACATATGGAGAGAAATTATCTTAAAATTAGGTCTGTCCATAATTACCACCTCACACAAATTCAACGGGTGCTTGTTTGCCAATCTATCACACCTTGCAGTGATAGCCTCATGAGTCTCAGCTGAAACAAATGAAACATCATACCCGGTTGCCTGCTGATGCCACTGAATACAAAAAACGTCCTCCACCGTCAGATTTAACTGGCCCTTGATGATTCTGGTGCAAAACAAATCCCTTGGCATCACTTCCCTGCCGCTGCTCCTCCACTGGAACCTCAAAGTCCTGCGCAGTCCCACCCGAGGAATTGTCCGGCCCTGGTTGGCAAACGCCATGTTAGAAAAAGAAGAAAAAACACAGCGCGCGCTTCTCAATTGTACAAGTGTCAAGAACAGATTTTTTTTTTTTTTATATTTTATTAGAAAAAAATCAACAGTACAGTAACCAACACATGACTTGGCACTGTGTCCCCATTCGCATCCCTGCACCCCTGAAGTGAAACTGTCAATATCTCATGAAAGAAAAACAAACGACTCCAAAACAGAAAAACACAAGCAAAAGAAAGACACAATAAGAAAAACTGAAACATAACCTGTACCAGTGCACCGTTATCTTTTATAGCAACCCAAAACCACCTTTCCACTTTTCTTTTGCAGCGTGATACCCCAACTTGTCCACATCCCACTTCATCCTTTCTGTCACCTCTAATTCGACCCACTTAGCCACCCTCTCTGTACTCCACTCCACTCCACTTCATTCCGTACGAGCTCCTGTCTTGCCAGCCATAGCCCCCTTTTGTATAGGCTCAGGAGCAACCACAAAATCCCCCACCCACTCCTAATGTGGGCTCCTACAAAACCCCTCTCCACCACCTGCCATGTCAGTGTAAGATCAGGCTTTGCCCTCCCCACCACCTTTTTTGCCTTAGCCCAGAGCTGTCTGGCAAAACTGCACTCCCACATAACATGGTACGCTGTCTCCCCAGCACCACACGATGGTCTCGGGCACAGAGGAGACCGGCCCAGACCGTGATTGTGTATCTTGTCTCGCACCGGTAGCGTTCTGTGCAAGAAGGCCCAGTTCAGATCCTTCAGCCCATTACTTTGGCCTACTGCCTGAACACCCACCGTAACTGATGACGGTACCCCCAACAACGGAGATGGGTTTACCTTCCCTCTAACCACCCTGTACAGGACCCTTTGCTGCTTCCATATGCCATCTTCCAGGGCCTTAGGGTGAGCCCTCAGCCACTTGGCAACCAACGCATAGTGCCACGGTAGCTGCTCTGACCTCGGACCTACATTGGACCAGTTTAGTATCCCTCTGGCAGCGTATAAAAAGAAATATTTCATACCTATACTAGCCGGATGCCCCACCTCTGAAGCCATGTCCTGAAGCAGAGACGCCACAAAAATGGTGTCAAGTTTCAGGGGGAGGTCCGGCACATGCCTGCCACCCTCAGCCAAGCCCGACATCATGCGGCCAAGTGCCAGCCACTCTTACCTCCCTCCCCATAGGAAATCGAAAATTGTTCTCGCCAGGGGCCGTCTGATGGCGACCGGCAGAGGGAAAACATAGTGGAGAGCATGTCCGCCTTGAGCACAAGCACTTTACCCAGAAGTGTCAGCTTCCTGGCATTCCACAATGCTAATCTGGACTTCACTCGCTGAAAACGCCCCTCCCAGTTGACGGTAGCACTATTCATTGGTTGGAATTGTACACCTAAGATCTTTATTGGCCCTTGACACACCGATAGTCCAACCGGAGCAACATCACGCCCCTTCCAACTCCCTTCACTGTACATTTGGCAATGTTGAGCCTAGCTCCTGAGACCCTTCAAAAATCCTCAAAACCTCCAAAGCTCTCACCACACACTCGTCACTGTCCAGCAACAATGTTGTGTCATCAGTGTACTGTGAAAGTTTCACCCGTAGGTCCCCTCCCCCTGGAACCAGGGTCACCCTCACACTGGCGTCTGCTCTGATGGCCTCTGCAGGGGAATGCAGGGGGGTGCTGAAGCCTTTCAACACCTTCAGCATCTGGGTGCAGCAGAACCGGGAACATCTGGGTGCAGCAGAACCTGGAACTGTCGACAACCGGTCCAGAAACCTAGTGGGTCCCGCACATATCGTGCAGCAGAAACCACATCAGAAAAGCGACCGAAAAATTCCTTTAATGCCAAGTCTGTCATAAAAGGGTTGAACATATGGACAGAAATTATCCTAAAGTTAGGTCTGTCCATATTTACCACCTCACACAAATTCAACGGGTGCTTGTTTGCCAATCTAGCACACCTTGCAGTGACAGCCTGATGAGTCTCAGCTGACACAAATGAAACATCATACCCGGTTGCCTGCTGATGCCACTGAATACAAAAAACGTCCTCCACCGTCAGATTCAACTGGCCCTTGATGATTCTGGTGCAAAACAAATCCCTTGGCATCACTTCCCTGTCGCTGCTCCTCCACTGGAACCTCAAAGTCCTGCGCAGCCCCACCCGAGGAATTGTCCGGCCCTGGTTGGCAAACGCCATGTTAGAAAAAGAAGAAAAAACACAGCGCACGCTTCTCAATTGTACAAGTGACAAGAACAGATTTTTTTTTTTTTTTTTTTAATTAGAAAAAATCAACAGTACAGTAACCATTATACTCCCAACACATGACTTGGCACTGTGTCCCCATTCGCATCCCCGCACCCCTGAAGTGAAACTGCCCATATGTCATGAAAGAAAAACAAACGACTCCAAAACAGAAAAACACAAGCAAAAGAAAGACACAATAAGAAAAACTGAAACATAACCTGTACCAGTGCACCATTATCTTTTATAGCAACCCAAAACCACCTTTCCACTTTTCTTTTGCAGCGTGATACCCCAACTTGTCCACATCCAACTTCATCCTTTCTGTCACCTCCCATTCGACCCCCTTAGCCACCCTCTCTGTAGTCCACTCCACTCCACTCCATTCCGTACGAGCTCCTGTGTTGCCAGCCATAGCCCCCTTTTGTATAGGCTCAGGAGCAACCACAAAATCCCCCACCCACTCCTAATGTGGGCTCCTACAAAACCCCTCTCCACCACCTGCCAAGACAGTGTAAGATCAGGCTTTGCCCTCCCCACCACCTTTTTTGCCTTAGCCCAGAGCTGTCTGGCAAAACTGCACTCCCACATAACTTGGTACGCTGTCTCCCCAGCACCACACGATGGTCTCGGGCACAGAGGAGACCGGCCCAGACCGTGCCTGTGTATCTTGTCTCGCACCGGTAGCGTTCTGTGCAAGAAGGCCCAGTTCAGATCCTTCAGCCCATTACTTTGGCCTACTGCCTGAACACCCACCGTAACTGATGACGGTACCCCCAACAACGGAGACGGGTTTACCTTCCCTCTAACCACCCTGTACAGGACCCTTTGCTGCTTCCATATGCCATCTTCCAGGGCCTTAGGGTGAGCCCTCAGCCACTTGGCAACCAACGCATAGTGCCACGGTAGCTGCTCTGACCTCGGACCTACATTGGACCAGTTTAGTATCCCTCTGGCAGCCTATAAAAAGAAATATTTCATACCAATACTAGCCGGATGCCCCACCTCTGAAGCCATGTCCTGAAGCAGAGACGCCACAAAAATGGTGTCAAGTTTCAGGGGGAGGTCCGGCACATCCCTGCCACCCTCAGCCAAGCCCGACATCATGCGGCCAAGTGCCACCCACTCATACCTCCCTCCCCATAAGAAATCGAAAATTGTTCTCGCCAGGGGCCGTCTGATGGCGACCGGCAGAGGGAAAACATATGCCAGGTGGAGCACAGAGGAGAGCATGTCCGCCTTGAGCACAAGCACTTTACCCAGAAGTGTCAGCTTCCTGGCCTTCCACAATGCTAATCTGGACTTCACTCGCTGAAAACGCCCCTCCCAGTTGAAGGTAGCACTATTCATTGGTTTGAATTGTACACCTAAGATCTTTATTGGCCCTTGACACACCGATAGTCCACCCGGAGCAACATCACGACCCTTACACCTCCCTTCACTGTACATTTGCCAATGTTGTGCCTAGCTCCTGAGACCCTTCCAAAATCCTCAAAAAGCTCCAAAGCTCTCACCACACACTCGTCACTGTCCAGCAACAATGTTGTGTCATCAGCGTACTGTGAAAGTTTCACCCGTAGGTCCCCTCCCTCTGGAACCAGGGTCACCCTCACACTGGCGTCTGCTCTGATGGCCTCTGCAGAGGAATGCAGGGGGGGTGCCTAAGCCCTTCAACACCTTCAGCATCTGGGTGCAGCAGAACCGGGAACATCTGGATGCAGCAGAACCTGGAACTGTCGACAACCGGTCCAGAAACCTAGTGGGTCCCGCACATATCGTGCAGCAGAAACCACATCAGAAAAGCGACCGAAAAATTCCTTTGATGCCAAGTCTGTCATAAAAGGGTTGAACATATGGAGACAAATTATCCTAAAGTTAGGTCTGTCCATATTTACCACCTCACACAAATTTAACGGGTGCTTGTTTGCCAATCTAGCACACCTTCCAGTGACAGCCTGATGAGTCTCAGCTGAAACAAATTAAACATCATACCCGGTTGCCTGCTGATGCCACTGAATACAAAAAACGTCCTCCACCGTCAGATTCAACTGGCCCTTGATGATTCTGGTGCAAAACAAATCCCTTGGCATCACTTCCCTGTCGCTGCTCCTCCACTGGAACCTCAAAGTCCTGCGCAGTCCCACCCGAGGAATTGTCCGGCCCTGGTTGGCAAACGCCATGTTAGAAAAAGAAGAAAAAACACAGCGCGCGCTTCTCAATTGTACAAGTGACAAGAACAGATTTTATTTTTTTTTTTAATATTTTATTAGAAAAACCCAACAGTAAAGTAACCATTATACTCCCAACACATGACTTGGCACTGTGTCCCCATTCGCATCCCCGCACCCCTGAAGTGAAACTGTCAAAATCTCATGAAAGAAAAACAAACGACTCCAAAACAGAAAAACACAAGCAAAAGAAAGACACAATAAGAAAAACTGAAACATAACCTGTACCAGTGCACCGTTATCTTTTATAGCAACCCAAAACCACCTTTCCACTTTTCTTTTGCAGCGTGATACCCCAACTTGTCCACATCCCACTTCATCCTTTCTGTCACCTCTAATTCGACCCACTTAGCCACCCTCTCTGTACTCCACTCCACTCCACTTCATTCCGTACGAGCTCCTGTCTTGCCAGCCATAGCCCCCTTTTGTATAGGCTCAGGAGCAACCACAAAATCCCCCACCCACTCCTAATGTGGGCTCCTACAAAACCCCTCTCCACCACCTGCCATGTCAGTGTAAGATCAGGCTTTGCCCTCCCCACCACCTTTTTTGTCTTAGCCCAGAACTGTCTGGAAAAACTACACTCCCACATAACATGGTACGCTGTCTCCCCAGCACCACACGATGGTCTCGGGCACAGAGGAGACCGGCCCAGACCGTGCCTGTGTATCTTGCCTCGCACCGGTAGCGTTCTGTGCAAGCAGGCCCAGTTCAGATCCTTCTGCCCATTACTCAGGCCTACTGCCTGAAGACCCACCCAAACTGATGACGGTACCCCCAACACCGGAGACGGGTTTACCTTCCCTCTAACCACCCTGTACAGGACCCTTTGCTGCTTCCATATGCCATCTTCCAGGGCCTTAGGGTGAGCCCTCAGCCACTTGGCAACCCAGGCATAGTGCCACGGTAGCTGCTCTGACCTCGGACCTACATTGGACCAGTTTAGTATCCCTCTGGCAGCGTATAAAAAGAAATATTTCATACCAATACTAGCCGGATGCCCCACCTCTGAAGCCATGTCCTGAAGCAGAGAAGCCACAAAAATGGTGTCAAGTTTCAGGGGGAGGTCCAGCACAACCCTGCCACCGTCAGCCAAGCCCGACATCATGCGGCCACGTGCCACCCACTCATACCTCCCTCCCCATAGGAAATCGAAAATTGTTCTCGCCAGGGGCCGTCTGATGGCGACCGGCAGAGGGAAAACATATGCCAGGTGGAGCACAGAGGAGAGCATGTCCGCCTTGAGCACAAGCACTTTACCCAGAAGTGTCAGCTTCCTGGCCTTCCACAATGCTAATCTGGACTTCAATCGCTGAAAACGCCCCTCCCAGTTGACGGTAGCACTATTCATTGGTTGGAATTGTAAACCTAAGATCTTTATTGGCCCTTGACACACCGATAGTCCACCCGGAGCAACATCACGCCCCTTCCAACTCCCTTCACAGTACATTTGCCAATGTTGAGCCTAGCTCCTGAGACCCTTCCAAAATCCTCAAAAAGCTCCAAAGCTCTCACCACACACTCGTCACTGTCCAGCAACAATGTTGTGTCATCAGCGTACTGTGAAAGATTCACCCGTAGGTCCCCTCCCTCTGGAACCAGGGTCACCCTCACACTGGCGTCTGCTCTTATGGCCTCTGCAGGGGAATGCAGGGGGGGTGCCTAAGCCCTTCAACACCTTCAGCATCTGGGTGCAGCAGAACCGGGAACATCTGAATGCAGCAGAACCTGGAACTGTCGACAACCGGTCCAGAAACCTTGTGGGTTCCGCACATATCGTGCAGCAGAAACCACATCAGAAAAGCGACCGAAAAATTCCTTTGATGCCAAGTCTGTCATAAAAGGGTTGAACATATGGAGAGAAATTATCTTAAAATTAGGTCTGTCCATAATTACCACCTCACACAAATTCAACGGGTGCTTGTTTGCCAATCTATCACACCTTGCAGTGATAGCCTCATGAGTCTCAGCTGAAACAAATGAAACATCATACCCGGTTGCCTGCTGATGCCACTGAATACAAAAAACGTCCTCCACCGTCAGAGTTAACTGGCCCTTGATGATTCTGGTGCAAAACAAATCCCTTGGCATCACTTCCCTGCCGCTGCTCCTCCACTGGAACCTCAAAGTCCTGCGCAGTCCCACCCGAGGAATTGTCCGGCCCTGGTTGGCAAACGCCATGTTAGAAAAAGAAGAAAAAACACAGCGCGCGCTTCTCAATTGTACAAGTGTCAAGAACAGATTTTTTTTTTTTTTATATTTTATTAGAAAAAAATCAACAGTACAGTAACCAACACATGACTTGGCACTGTGTCCCCATTCGCATCCCTGCACCCCTGAAGTGAAACTGTCAATATCTCATGAAAGAAAAACAAACGACTCCAAAACAGAAAAACACAAGCAAAAGAAAGACACAATAAGAAAAACTGAAACATAACCTGTACCAGTGCACCGTTATCTTTTATAGCAACCCAAAACCACCTTTCCACTTTTCTTTTGCAGCGTGATACCCCAACTTGTCCACATCCCACTTCATCCTTTCTGTCACCTCTAATTCGACCCACTTAGCCACCCTCTCTGTACTCCACTCCACTCCACTTCATTCCGTACGAGCTCCTGTCTTGCCAGCCATAGCCCCCTTTTGTATAGGCTCAGGAGCAACCACAAAATCCCCCACCCACTCCTAATGTGGGCTCCTACAAAACCCCTCTCCACCACCTGCCATGTCAGTGTAAGATCAGGCTTTGCCCTCCCCACCACCTTTTTTGCCTTAGCCCAGAGCTGTCTGGCAAAACTGCACTCCCACATAACATGGTACGCTGTCTCCCCAGCACCACACGATGGTCTCGGGCACAGAGGAGACCGGCCCAGACCGTGATTGTGTATCTTGTCTCGCACCGGTAGCGTTCTGTGCAAGAAGGCCCAGTTCAGATCCTTCAGCCCATTACTTTGGCCTACTGCCTGAACACCCACCGTAACTGATGACGGTACCCCCAACAACGGAGACGGGTTTACCTTCCCTCTAACCACCCTGTACAGGACCCTTTGCTGCTTCCATATGCCATCTTCCAGGGCCTTAGGGTGAGCCCTCAGCCACTTGGCAACCAACGCATAGTGCCACGGTAGCTGCTCTGACCTCGGACCTACATTGGACCAGTTTAGTATCCCTCTGGCAGCGTATAAAAAGAAATATTTCATACCTATACTAGCCGGATGCCCCACCTCTGAAGCCATGTCCTGAAGCAGAGACGCCACAAAAATGGTGTCAAGTTTCAGGGGGAGGTCCGGCACATGCCTGCCACCCTCAGCCAAGCCCGACATCATGCGGCCAAGTGCCACCCACTCTTACCTCCCTCCCCATAGGAAATCGAAAATTGTTCTCGCCAGGGGCCGTCTGATGGCGACCGGCAGAGGGAAAACATAGTGGAGAGCATGTCCGCCTTGAGCACAAGCACTTTACCCAGAAGTGTCAGCTTCCTGGCATTCCACAATGCTAATCTGGACTTCACTCGCTGAAAACGCCCCTCCCAGTTGACGGTAGCACTATTCATTGGTTGGAATTGTACACCTAAGATCTTTATTGGCCCTTGACACACCGATAGTCCAACCGGAGCAACATCACGCCCCTTCCAACTCCCTTCACTGTACATTTGCCAATGTTGAGCCTAGCTCCTGAGACCCTTCAAAAATCCTCAAAACCTCCAAAGCTCTCACCACACACTCGTCACTGTCCAGCAACAATGTTGTGTCATCAGTGTACTGTGAAAGTTTCACCCGTAGGTCCCCTCCCCCTGGAACCAGGGTCACCCTCACACTGGCGTCTGCTCTGATGGCCTCTGCAGGGGAATGCAGGGGGGTGCTGAAGCCTTTCAACACCTTCAGCATCTGGGTGCAGCAGAACCGGGAACATCTGGGTGCAGCAGAACCTGGAACTGTCGACAACCGGTCCAGAAACCTAGTGGGTCCCGCACATATCGTGCAGCAGAAACCACATCAGAAAAGCGACCGAAAAATTCCTTTAATGCCAAGTCTGTCATAAAAGGGTTGAACATATGGACAGAAATTATCCTAAAGTTAGGTCTGTCCATATTTACCACCTCACACAAATTCAACGGGTGCTTGTTTGCCAATCTAGCACACCTTGCAGTGACAGCCTGATGAGTCTCAGCTGACACAAATGAAACATCATACCCGGTTGCCTGCTGATGCCACTGAATACAAAAAACGTCCTCCACCGTCAGATTCAACTGGCCCTTGATGATTCTGGTGCAAAACAAATCCCTTGGCATCACTTCCCTGTCGCTGCTCCTCCACTGGAACCTCAAAGTCCTGCGCAGCCCCACCCGAGGAATTGTCCGGCCCTGGTTGGCAAACGCCATGTTAGAAAAAGAAGAAAAAACACAGCGCACGCTTCTCAATTGTACAAGTGACAAGAACAGATTTTTTTTTTTTTTTTTTTTAATTAGAAAAAATCAACAGTACAGTAACCATTATACTCCCAACACATGACTTGGCACTGTGTCCCCATTCGCATCCCCGCACCCCTGAAGTGAAACTGCCCATATGTCATGAAAGAAAAACAAACGACTCCAAAACAGAAAAACACAAGCAAAAGAAAGACACAATAAGAAAAACTGAAACATAACCTGTACCAGTGCACCATTATCTTTTATAGCAACCCAAAACCACCTTTCCACTTTTCTTTTGCAGCGTGATACCCCAACTTGTCCACATCCAACTTCATCCTTTCTGTCACCTCCCATTCGACCCCCTTAGCCACCCTCTCTGTAGTCCACTCCACTCCACTCCATTCCGTACGAGCTCCTGTGTTGCCAGCCATAGCCCCCTTTTGTATAGGCTCAGGAGCAACCACAAAATCCCCCACCCACTCCTAATGTGGGCTCCTACAAAACCCCTCTCCACCACCTGCCAAGACAGTGTAAGATCAGGCTTTGCCCTCCCCACCACCTTTTTTGCCTTAGCCCAGAGCTGTCTGGCAAAACTGCACTCCAACATAACTTGGTACGCTGTCTCCCCAGCACCACACGATGGTCTCGGGCACAGAGGAGACCGGCCCAGACCGTGCCTGTGTATCTTGTCTCGCACCGGTAGCGTTCTGTGCAAGAAGGCCCAGTTCAGATCCTTCAGCCCATTACTTTGGCCTACTGCCTGAACACCCACCGTAACTGATGACGGTACCCCCAACAACGGAGACGGGTTTACCTTCCCTCTAACCACCCTGTACAGGACCCTTTGCTGCTTCCATATGCCATCTTCCAGGGCCTTAGGGTGAGCCCTCAGCCACTTGGCAACCAACGCATAGTGCCACGGTAGCTGCTCTGACCTCGGACCTACATTGGACCAGTTTAGTATCCCTCTGGCAGCCTATAAAAAGAAATATTTCATACCAATACTAGCCGGATGCCCCACCTCTGAAGCCATGTCCTGAAGCAGAGACGCCACAAAAATGGTGTCAAGTTTCAGGGGGAGGTCCGGCACATCCCTGCCACCCTCAGCCAAGCCCGACATCATGCGGCCAAGTGCCACCCACTCATACCTCCCTCCCCATAAGAAATCGAAAATTGTTCTCGCCAGGGGCCGTCTGATGGCGACCGGCAGAGGGAAAACATATGCCAGGTGGAGCACAGAGGAGAGCATGTCCGCCTTGAGCACAAGCACTTTACCCAGAAGTGTCAGCTTCCTGGCCTTCCACAATGCTAATCTGGACTTCACTCGCTGAAAACGCCCCTCCCAGTTGAAGGTAGCACTATTCATTGGTTTGAATTGTACACCTAAGATCTTTATTGGCCCTTGACACACCGATAGTCCACCCGGAGCAACATCACGACCCTTACACCTCCCTTCACTGTACATTTGCCAATGTTGTGCCTAGCTCCTGAGACCCTTCCAAAATCCTCAAAAAGCTCCAAAGCTCTCACCACACACTCGTCACTGTCCAGCAACAATGTTGTGTCATCAGCGTACTGTGAAAGTTTCACCCGTAGGTCCCCTCCCTCTGGAACCAGGGTCACCCTCACACTGGCGTCTGCTCTGATGGCCTCTGCAGAGGAATGCAGGGGGGGTGCCTAAGCCCTTCAACACCTTCAGCATCTGGGTGCAGCAGAACCGGGAACATCTGGATGCAGCAGAACCTGGAACTGTCGACAACCGGTCCAGAAACCTTGTGGGTCCCGCACATATCGTGCAGCAGAAACCACATCAGAAAAGCGACCGAAAAATTCCTTTGATGCCAAGTCTGTCATAAAAGGGTTGAACATATGGAGACAAATTATCCTAAAGTTAGGTCTGTCCATATTTACCACCTCACACAAATTTAACGGGTGCTTGTTTGCCAATCTAGCACACCTTCCAGTGACAGCCTGATGAGTCTCAGCTGAAACAAATTAAACATCATACCCGGTTGCCTGCTGATGCCACTGAATACAAAAAACGTCCTCCACCGTCAGATTCAACTGGCCCTTGATCATTCTGGTGCAAAACAAATCCCTTGGCATCACTTCCCTGTCGCTGCTCCTCCACTGGAACCTCAAAGTCCTGCGCAGTCCCACCCGAGGAATTGTCCGGCCCTGGTTGGCAAACGCCATGTTAGAAAAAGAAGAAAAAACACAGCGCGCGCTTCTCAATTGTACAAGTGACAAGAAAAGATTTTTTTTTTTTTTTTAATATTTTATTAGAAAAAATCAACAGTAAAGTAACCATTATACTCCCAACACATGACTTGGCACTGTGTCCCCATTCGCATCCCCGCACCCCTGAAGTGAAACTGTCAATATCTCATGAAAGAAAAACAAACGACTCCAAAACAGAAAAACACAAGCAAAAGAAAGACACAATAAGAAAAACTGAAACATAACCTGTACCAGTGCACCGTTATCTTTTATAGCAACCCAAAACCACCTTTCCACTTTTCTTTTGCAGCGTGATACCCCAACTTGTCCACATCCCACTTCATCCTTTCTGTCACCTCTAATTCGACCCACTTAGCCACCCTCTCTGTACTCCACTCCACTCCACTTCATTCCGTACGAGCTCCTGTCTTGCCAGCCATAGCCCCCTTTTGTATAGGCTCAGGAGCAACCACAAAATCCCCCACCCACTCCTAATGTGGGCTCCTACAAAACCCCTCTCCACCACCTGCCATGTCAGTGTAAGATCAGGCTTTGCCCTCCCCACCACCTTTTTTACCTTAGCCCAGAGCTGTCTGGCAAAACTGCACTCCCACATAACATGGTACGCTGTCTCCCCAGCACCACACGATGGTCTCGGGCACAGAGGAGACCGGCCCAGACCGTGATTGTGTATCTTGTCTCGCACCGGTAGCGTTCTGTGCAAGAAGGCCCAGTTCAGATCCTTCAGCCCATTACTTTGGCCTACTGCCTGAACACCCACCGTAACTGATGACGGTACCCCCAACAACGGAGACGGGTTTACCTTCCCTCTAACCACCCTGTACAGGACCCTTTGCTGCTTCCATATGCCATCTTCCAGGGCCTTAGGGTGAGCCCTCAGCCACTTGGCAACCAACGCATAGTGCCACGGTAGCTGCTCTGACCTCGGACCTACATTGGACCAGTTTAGTATCCCTCTGGCAGCGTATAAAAAGAAATATTTCATACCTATACTAGCCGGATGCCCCACCTCTGAAGCCATGTCCTGAAGCAGAGACGCCACAAAAATGGTGTCAAGTTTCAGGGGGAGGTCCGGCACAACCCTGCCACCGTCAGCCAAGCCCGACATCATGCGGCCACGTGCCACCCACTCATACCTCCCTCCCCATAGGAAATCGAAAATTGTTCTCGCCAGGGGCCGTCTGATGGCGACCGGCAGAGGGAAAACATATGCCAGGTGGAGCACAGAGGAGAGCATGTCCGCCTTGAGCACAAGCACTTTACCCAGAAGTGTCAGCTTCCTGGCCTTCCACAATGCTAATCTGGACTTCAATCGCTGAAAACGCCCCTCCCAGTTGACGGTAGCACTATTCATTGGTTGGAATTGTACACCTAAGATCTTTATTGGCCCTTGACACACCGATAGTCCACCCGGAGCAACATCACGCCCCTTCCAACTCCCTTCACTGTACATTTGCCAATGTTGAGCCTAGCTCCTGAGACCCTTCCAAAATCCTCAAAAAGCTCCAAAGCTCTCACCACACACTCGTCACTGTCCAGCAACAATGTTGTGTCATCAGCGTACTGTGAAAGATTCACCCGTAGGTCCCCTCCCTCTGGAACCAGGGTCACCCTCACACTGGCGTCTGCTCTTATGGCCTCTGCAGGGGAATGCATGGGGGGTGCCTAAGCCCTTCAACACCTTCAGCATCTGGGTGCAGCAGAACCGGGAACATCTGAATGCAGCAGAACCTGGAACTGTCGACAACCGGTCCAGAAACCTTGTGGGTTCCGCACATATCGTGCAGCAGAAACCACATCAGAAAAGCGACCGAAAAATTCCTTTGATGCCAAGTCTGTCATAAAAGGGTTGAACATATGGAGAGAAATTATCTTAAAATTAGGTCTGTCCATAATTACCACCTCACACAAATTCAACGGGTGCTTGTTTGCCAATCTATCACACCTTGCAGTGATAGCCTCAAGAGTCTCAGCTGAAACAAATGAAACATCATACCCGGTTGCCTGCTGATGCCACTGAATACAAAAAACGTCCTCCACCGTCAGATTCAACTGGCCCTTGATGATTCTGGTGCAAAACAAATCCCTTGGCATCACTTCCCTGTCGCTGCTCCTCCACTGGAACCTCAAAGTCCTGCGCAGTCCCACCCGAGGAATTGTCCGGCCCTGGTTGGCAAACGCCATGTTAGAAAAAGAAGAAAAAACACAGCGCGCGCTTCTCAATTGTACAAGTGACAAGAACAGATTTTTTTTTTTTTTTTTTTTAATTAGAAAAAATCAACAGTACAGTAACCATTATACTCCCAACACATGACTTGGCACTGTGTCCCCATTCGCATCCCCGCACCCCTGAAGTGAAACTGCCCATATGTCATGAAAGAAAAACAAACGATTCCAAAACAGAAAAACACAAGCAAAAGAAAGACACAATAAGAAAAACTGAAACTTAACCTGTACCAGTGCACCATTATCTTTTATAGCAACCCAAAACCACCTTTCCACTTTTCTTTTGCAGCGTGATACCCCAACTTGTCCACATCCAACTTCATCCTTTCTGTCACCTCCCATTCGACCCCCTTAGCCACCCTCTCTGTGCTCCACTCCACTCCACTCCATTCCCTACGAGCTCCTGTCTTGCCAGCCATAGCCCCCTTTTGTATAGGCTCAGGAGCAACCACAAAATCCCCCACCAACTCCTAATGTGGGCTCCTACAAAACCCCTCTCCACCACCTGCCATGTCAGTGTAAGATCAGGCTTTGCCCTCCCCACCACCTTTTTTGCCTTAGCCCAGAGCTGTCTGGCAAAACTGCACTCCCACATAACATGGTACGCTGTCTCCCCAGCACCACACGATGGTCTCGGGCACAGAGGAGACCGGCCCAGACCGTGCCTGTGTATCTTGTCTCGCACCGGTAGCGTTCTGTGCAAGAAGGCCCAGTTCAGATCCTTCAGCCCATTACTTTGGCCTACTGCCTGAACACCCACCGTAACTGATGACGGTACCCCCAACAACGGAGACGGGTTTACCTTCCCTCTAACCACCCTGTACAGGACCCTTTGCTGCTTCCATATGCCATCTTCCAGGGCCTTAGGGTGAGCCCTCAGCCACTTGGCAACCAACGCATAGTGCCACGGTAGCTGCTCTGACCTCGGACCTACATTGGACCAGTTTAGTATCCCTCTGGCAGCGTATAAAAAGAAATATTTCATACCTATACTAGCCGGATGCCCCACCTCTGAAGCCATGTCCTGAAACAGAGACGCCACAAAAATGGTGTCAAGTTTCATGGGGGAGGTCCGGCACATCCCTGCAACCCTCAGCCAAGCCCGACATCATGCGGCCAAGTGCCACCCACTCATACCTACCTCCCCATAGGAAATCGAAAATTGTTCTCCCCAGGGGCCGTCTGATGGCGACCGGCAGAGGGAAAACATATGCCAGGTGGAGCACAGAGGAGAGCATGTCCGCCTTGAGCACAAGCACTTTACCCAGAAGTGTCAGCTT